>NC_043706.1:106032291-106062507 GCF_006229205.1 Suricata suricatta | reverse complement strand
TGCAAAACTTGAGAGACTATTGAATGCTGAAAATGAACTGAGGGTTGAAAGGGAAGGGGCAGGGGGGAAAAGAGGTGGTGGTGATGGAGGAGGGCACTTGTGAGGAAGAGCACTGGGTGTTGTATGGAAACCAATTTGACAATAAACTATTTTAAAAAAAGACATGAGTGGTGCCTTTTTATATGTATGATGGTCCTCTCTCAGAACTGTACTCTAAGGCTGAAGAATTACAGTATGTCAATAGCAGGCCATTCGTCCAAGCCAGCCCTAAGCAAAATTGTGAAATAAATGTTATCTTTGCCATTTTCCCCTCCTTCCTAATAATTTCACTTATTACCTGAGGCATATTTTTTTCTAGTCCCAGTAGGACAGGCTCTCTTGACCGTCACTAATTGAGAAAGTAAGATAATTCCCCTTAAAATGTCAGGTGTTCAATAGTAACCTCTCTCAAGAGTATGATAAAGATTCTTGCTGACCAAAAGAATCTTCAAATCCCAAAGAAAAACATTTCTAGAAGCGCAAGTTAGCATTATCACAAGTGCTTATGTATATATTTTTGGGCAAAAAAAAACCCTTTCTTAGTATCACCGAAATCCTACTATATAGATACTATATACTGATGAAGCCAAGAATCCAAGTCTAATACTATCTTTTTTTCATATATTTAGGCTACTTTCCATCCTAAGCAGACTGCACACACACACACACACACACACACACACACAGAGTTCTATGAAAGAAAAGAGAATAATAGGCTCATATCTAGAAAAGAAATACCCTATAAGTAAGATGTCACTTGCTCTACAAGACCAAGAGATATCTCTACTATTTGTGACATAGTGCAATGTAGGAGATTTGTTTTCCTCGGACTTTTCTGGTAATCAAAAGAAGAAAACATCTCGAGAGGTATATTGGGGAAGTATAGTGATTAGTCAAAAATTTGGACATAAAAGTTATTATCTTTACCTCTAACCTGAATTTAAATTTTCCATCAAAGCCTCTCCTCTGAGTCCTTTACTTTTTGCTCACAACACCACAGAATCTTACTTATCTCAGAAGAAAATAAAATTAAAAAACTGTTTAATTTAGTGCCCCTGGTTGGTTGTTTACTCCTTATTTTCATTCTTGTTTTCAAAAAAGGCATTCATAATTATTACAGCCAACCTCAATGTACTGTTCTTAAAACCATCTTCTACCACCACATTTCCAATTTGTTAAAAATAAAAATTTAATTCAAGAGATTCTTGGAAGCAGGGTACTTGAACTATCAGTAGAGTCACTTGAAAAATGTGCTATAGGAACAAGGAAAAACGAAATAGACCAATGTACACAAAACACAAAAACAAAATGCCATAAATTTAATCACTTCAATTTCAGATTGGATTACTGTAGTGTAAAGTACCCTACCTTTCTGCCCGAATTAAGAGAAAATCATCTGTAAACCATCCAGAGACCCTAATTTTTCACATGCAGTCTGAAAGGAGTAGATAGAGAGGAGGTCACTGGTAGGCACAGTAGATCAATTTGAGAAGCAAGGTAGGACCGTGTGAGTCAAGGTTCTCCAGAGAAACAGAACTAATAGAATGTGTGGCTGTGTATATCTATATCCATATCTTTATATCTATCTGTCTATCTATCATCTAACTGTCCAAAGAGATTTATTTTTAAGGAATTGGTTCACATAAACATGGAGGCAGGCACTTCCAAAATCTTCAGGGGAGGCAGGTAGGATGGAGACCCAGGGAAGAGTTGGAGTTTGAGTCTGAAGGCAGTCTGCTGGCCAAGTTCCCATTTTTAGCTTTGTTTTTCTTTTTTCAATAGGTCAGTCTTTTTTTATTATTATTAAGGTCATCAACTGATTGGATGAGGTACATCTATGTTGTGGAGAGTAATCTGTTTTACTCAAAGTCTACTATTTAAATATTAGTCTGATCTAAAAAAAAAGTTTATAAAAACTTTTGTTTCAGAAAGCGTGGCTGTGAAAGGAAGAGAAAGCAGAAGGAACAATAGGATTATAAGGCAATTGTGTATAAAAGTAGTATTTTGCTTACAATAGGAGAAACTTGGTCTGTGTATATCCTGGAGAGAATAAGGGTATGTGTTTGGTGGCCAGACCCCTCAGGCAAGAATAAGACCATGAGACTGATATAAATGTTGGTCCATTTTTTAACAGAAAATCAGCACACATTTTCATAGCTCAGATACACAGTTTTAATGTTTTAAGTGTACAATATATTTAAGCAGTGATTTGTGTTGGTTTTGTAATATGCTAACTTTGTTAGTTATATAAGAGATTCAGTGAAGATCTACAAAGAAAAAGAAGAAAACACAGCATTTTATGATTATTATAATATAGGTAGGGAGAGTGTTCAATCAGAATTACATTGAGAAGGTCAGGACAAGTCTTGCAGGAAACATTTTAGATGTTCTTAAAAACATATAGAAGTTATCTCAGCAGGGGGAGGAGAATGGAAGATATGGGAAGGGCATATATATTCATCAGGATAATGATAACTTTTGAGTCTGGGAAGGATTTTGTTTAGCTATATTACAAGGAAAACTAGTACCATCAAAATAGCAATGTTATTTTAAATTGTTTTCAGATGTAAAGACAGCTCATGTATTCACTATCTTCCCTTAAAAAAAAACTCAAAATTTAAAATAAACATATTTAACTTCAACATAAATTTAAGCACTATCTGTATAACATCACATTTAAAAACTTTCAGACTAAATTTTGTTCAATAACTACTTCTGAGCCTTTATAATGGATCTAGAAAAGATGGTAGCCAAAATATATTTTTATACAATGCAAAAAACCCACACCATAGTCATAGAGCTCAAGAAACTAAAATGCTATTGAAAACACAAAGCTTATGCACATTATATGTGATTATAGTAAGTCAAAATATACATTGATAAATTTTACAAAAGTTATAAAAAATTCTTAAATATTATCACTTTTGTTAAGTATCTATCACCTACGAAGAGAGGAAAGACAAATATATAAATAATTTTAACAGCTGGTAGAGGAAGATAAGAGCAGGAAAGAGGTACTAACAGAGCTCGATGGCACTCAAGGGAAGGAGAAATTACTTTTCAGAGTGGAAAGAGGGGGTTTTATGAGGGGAAGTGCCATTTGAGATGAACTCCAAGGACTGAGTAGAATATCAAAGTGTGTATGTTGTGGCAAATGAGGAAGGAATTCCATCATTCCACTTACTACAAGAGAAGTGCAAGCAGGAAGTCACAGAAACATGGACTAAAAAGCTGAGATAAAATTGCTCAGTGTCTGAAATTTAGAACCTGCATGAAGGAATAGTTAAAATTAAAACTGGAAATTTTTGAATCTATATTGTCAATAACATAAATACCAAGAAGAGGAACTTTTCCTTAATTTGACAATGAGTTACTTTCAAATCATTTTTATGCAGGCAAAGGTGAATTTGAATAAGAAAAGATGGGAGCTTATGACTGGTCAGGGGAATCTTACAGTAGTTCACACAGGAGAGAATTTGGTCCTAATTTAGTGTATTGGAAAGGGAAATGAGAATTTAATTTCATAAGCCACTCATATTTTTTTTTTTGAGGACTGACATAAAACCCACACTTTATTTGGCTAAGAAAGGAAAAGTATTTTCTAGGGACACTTGGCTGGCTGGCTCAGTCGGTAAAGCATGTGACTCGATATCAGGGTTGTCAGTTGGAGGCCCACATGGGGTGTAAACAGCCTACTTAAAAAAATTTTATGTTCATGACCTACTCTGCAGTTAATATTGTCCAGACAGTGGTACTTAACAGATCCTTACTGGCTGATTGGGTCATCAGGCAAAACCAACCTTGAAGTCATTGACTCAATTTATAAATACCTATTAATACAGCTACTCCGTACACTATACTCTTCTAGGTTCTGGAATATTGCAATAAACAAAACAGAATCACTGCTCTTTTAGAGCTTATCTTTTAGCAGAGAGAGACTGATAAATGAGAAACAAATATAAATAGATTATGAATAAAAGTAAAAGTTTGGATTTTATTCTGAGGTAGATAAGAAGTCTTTGAATGCTTCTAACTTTGTTTTCATAGGATCACTGTAGCTGATGTGTAGGATTTTCATCTATTTTAGCAGAAAAGGAGAGGTGAACTGATGCAGGTGAGTTATTCTGCGTGAGAGGTCATGGTCATGCAGACTGGAGACATAGCACAGGAACTGAGGAGAAATTCCAGACGTTTTCCAAAGCAAAGTTGACAAGGTGTGCCGATGGGTTGGGAATGAGAATGAAGGTAGACACTTTAAGCCAGATTACTCTTTGTTGTGGGCGACTACCTTGAACATTGTGGATGCCAACAGCATACATCCCTTAGTTGGAACATCAAACATGTCTCCAGACGTTGCCAAATGTCCTCTTGGGGACGACTGACCTCCATTTCAGAACAACTGTGTTAAAATAAAAAAGGAATAGATTCAAAAGGGAATTATCAAAACTTTGTTTTAAGGTACACTAATTTGGGATAATTCTTATATATCTTACTGGACATATCAAATTGGAATTTGGAGGTACAAATGTAGGAGAAAAGTCAGGGCTGAAGATGCAAATGTGAAAACCATCAGCATATAAATGAGAAGGAAGGAGAGTCATTGCAGCTACAGAAAAGAAAATGCCCAAGTAGCAACCCTGAAATGTGTGATGTGTTGCTGTGGAGAAGATGATTCAAACCCAGGTAAAGTAATTTAAATAGCAAGAATGGTATTCCAGAAGACAAGACAAGATGAAACCATGTTTAAAAACAGACAGCTTCAAATGTTGCTGAAAATTTCAGAAAGATAAAGGCTGGCATTGGGATATATTGCTGTGGAGTTACTGGTGACCTTAGGAAAAGCAGTTTTGTACAGAGGGTGAAGACTTAAAAACTGGAATAAGTTCAAGAGATAACAGAGGTAAAGAAGTGGCACCTACTAAAACAAAGAATACATTAACAGAAATTTACAGATTTGCTATAGAGGAGAGCAAAGAACTTGGCAGCACCTGGAAGAAAATGTGAGGTCAGGGGAGGTGTTTTGCTTTTTTGTTGTTGTTTGTTTGAAAAATGGGGAACACTGTCGCATATGTTTGCTATGTTCACCATCCAGTAACAAGGAAAAGATGATGAAGCCAGAAGGAGAATGGCTGGTGTGAAGTCATTGAGTAGGGTGGTCTAATCCAAGGACACCAGGGTGTGAGTGCCAGATTTTCAAGCCACTGGAGCAGACGTGAGGTCCGACAGGCCACTACAAAGGAATGACTTCAGAGACTTACCACGGAGTTTGGTTCCCAAATAGTTAGCAGACAAAGGTATTGTTAAACCCGCCAAAGATATTTTTCAGGGCCCAGTGTGAGTAAAGCATGGGCCACTGTAGATACATCTTCTTACTGACTAAGGGATAAATTTGGACATGTTGGCGGAAGTGAGGTTGGATCAGATTATTCCCTGGGCAACATCATTCACTTAACAAAAGCTCGGCTACCACTTACATGCAAAAATCATTCTCTACTTGCATATGTAAATGTGTAATTACATTTACTAGGCAAAAGAAAGTCTCCTTTTGTAAAACTCTGCATCTCTTAATTCCAAATCTGCCCTATTTTATGTTCTCAAAATTATTCTTCATGGCCTAGTTCAAGTGCAGTACTCCCAAGTGATAAAAATTGAATTATCATGATCCTGAGAAAAATAAGAAATAGAAATTTATTTTGCTCTATTTTGCAGCTGGAGGTTTTTTTTTTTTGCTTACATCCACACTTAAAATTTTATTTTTAAAAACTACCCCATATAGCAATGTAACAATGACTATGAAGACATGTCTTATGAAGTGACTTATAAAATAATTTTTGCATGTTTTGTGATAACATAAATGAGGGAACTGGAGAAGTAACTTGCTCTTCTATGTTTTAACTCCTTCTACAGATCAAAGGAAATATCAGACTTAATGACATTAGTACATTTAGAAGGAAGTACCTACCAAATGCATATTGTTAATTTTGTTACATGGTTTGGCTTCATTTGACTGTATTTCTCCCTTAAGAATAGTTTATTGAAATGATGTTTTACAGCTAGGAACAATTCAGATTATAAAATCTTACAATGCACTTGCTTGTAATCACAAAGTAAATTTTTTATACGTTTGAACCTTTAGAATATATGCATAACCTATATATATAACCTGTTTCAATCCTACTCTTGAATTCACTTGGTGTATTCTTTACTAAAGGTCAGCAATGTAATATTAATTGGATCAAATTCCCTTAAGCATATTTTTGTCTCCTTCTACTGTATAACAAAATAAAATGGTTTTCATTGCAGACAAAATAGAAACTTAAAAAATGATATAAGGAAAATAACATTGGGAATGTATAAAATGCTGGCGTGATCTTTCTGCAAGGTTGCTTACTGTGGCTATTTTTTTCTTTGCTCATGTGGTTTTATCTTATTATTTTAACCAAAGCCTTCATTATCTTAAAAAAGGACATAGGTTTTCTATTTTATGTCTCCATTTTATCACCCTTTAATAAAAAATCATTAGCTATCTATAATTGTCTGCTCATAAATAATGCTTATAACTATTCTTAGAAAAAGCATAATACTAAAACCCAGAATTTCACTCATCCACCATGCATAATAAGAATTTCCCATCCTGGGGCAGCTGGGTGGCTCAGTCAGTTAAGCATCCAACTTTGGGTCAGGTCATGATCTCCCCATTTGGGAGATCAAGCACCACATGGGGCTCGGTGCTATCAGCTCAGAGCCTGGAACCTGTTTCAGATTCTGTGTCTTCCTCTCTCTCTATCCCTCCCCTGCTTGCACTCTTTTTTGTACTCTCAAAAATAAATAAACATGGGGCACCTGGTGGCTCAGTTGGTTAAGCGTCCAGCTTCTGGCTTGGGCTCAGGTCATGATCTCACAGTTTGTGGGTTCGAGCCTCCCGTCGGGCTCTGTGCTGACAGCTACCTCAGAGCCTGGAGCCTGCTTCGGATTCTGTGTCTCCCTCTCTCTCTGACCCTCCCTTGCTCGTGCTGTCTCTCTCTGTCTCTCAAAAATACATAAAAAACATTTAAAAAATTTTTTAAATAAATAAACATTTTAAAAATTATTTAAAAATTTAAAAGATTTTCCCTTTTTGTTAACATTCATGGCATACACTTAGAAACATTTTGGGTTTCAATTCTTTTAAAAATATTTATTGGTTACAAGGAATATCTCCTTTTCCATAATTCATGTATGGAAAGCAGAGCATGGACTCTGTATACAACATCTTTTTTTTTCTTGTGTGAGAGAGAAAGAGACATAGTGCAAGCAGGAGAGAGGGACAGAGAGAGAGAAAAAAGAATCTTGTTTGTGTGGAGACTAGCATGGGCTCTATCCTACTACGCTGGTATCATGACCTGAGCCAAAATCAAGAGTTGGCACTCAACTGATAAGCCACCCAGGCATCCCCTCATTTTCCTTTGGCAAATACCTTTCCCTGCTCCCTAGTCTCCCTGTCAAAGCCCATGAAATGTACTTTTGCATTTCTCTTCCCTTAACCAAAACATATGCCTTTGACATATGAGAATATACATATGTGTCTATATACACATATATAAATACACATACATATACTGCTGTAGGTTAACAAACCTGAGTAAAATGGAAATTCATTAACCAGCTGTTTTGGCTTCAGTAAATTGCTTTCTGAATGCATCTCCCTGTTCACTGTTCTGACTAACTGCATGGTACCTGCTGACACATTGAGGTAAAAGCCTATGTAGCTCCTTGATAGTTATCAGAAGGTGTAACTTCTGCCTGCAAGCTAGTGCAACCCCGCCCCTTTTTACTAAGATCTGGCAAAGACAGAGGTAACTGATGAGAAATCATCCCTATCTCACAATATCTTAGATACATAACTATGATTGGTCATTTTAAAGGGACAAAGAGCCTTGAAGGGGGGGGTTCCCACCAAAAATAGCATTTGTGTATTACGATGTAATTGGCTACCATGGAATGCTATGGATTGTAATTGGTTAACTAAATAATGACGTGTTCTGTCCATAAAATCTCACTGCCACCTTTGTTCGAGCCATTCTCTGCTCCTTAACACCAAGGAGATCAGGTTTGGCCCAATCATAAATAAAAGCATGCGGTCATAAATAAAATCATGCCTCACTTCTATTCATAGCGTGGTGGTCTTTTCATAGCTACCCCGCAACAATACATACATTTATTATTCACATATATGTCTTCTATGTATGTTGCAGGAGTCCAGCTCCAGCAGGTCCAGGGTTCCCCTGAAAAATGATGGTGTCGGCCAGAGAGAGTGAGAGAACCTCGAGTTTCATTCTGATCACCAGACAGGCACCCCTGCCCACCTGGCAGGTGTCTCTACCATTCTGGCAGGGATCTCTGCCCTGTATGTTTTTCAAGCATATTTATGGCAAAAGGTACAAGGACCAGAAAGGGCATAAAATTATTTCTCAAGATAAGTTTTACAATTTTCCAGGACATGGGTTCTGCAGAAGTTACAATTCTAGTAGTAATGATTATCATAAAAACCTTAGCTACAGGCACTCATGTTGTCTTTGGTATTTTTTTTTTACAAAACCTCAGGTCTAACCTTAAGGAAGTGACCTTTAACTAAGAGGCAAACAGCATTGTTTAGTAAAGGTCAGATTTTTATGAGTAAGGGTCATTAGGCTGTTTATAACTCTAAGAGAAAGTTCCCAGAAAAACAGGTTCTCAGGAGACATAATGCCAGCTCTCACAGTCCCAAAGATGATTGATACATTTCATTGCAGTAGTGACTTTTACAAAGGCATTAAGGCCCAAAAGGTAGTCAGTTATCAGTTAATTGCTTAGGGAAAATTATATGTTGCATTAGAGTGCATCTAGTTTACTTATCTTTTCCCTGACCAGGTGCAATCACACCTCAGGGACAGGGACCGGGGGACAGGCCGCTCCTGACACTAATCAGCAAAGCACTCTGAGGTTTGGTGCCCAAGAGGAAATGAAAAGTTTCAAGAGGGTGGATTTTGGGAGCTATCTGGGGGCAAGAGACCACTTATGCAAACTTGCCATACCCTCACCAGGAATTTTCACTCTACCGGTTAAGTTCAAATAGCTCCCAACAGTATGTATACTAAAATATATAATATTTCTATATAACATTTTTATCAAGTTCATCTACCACTATAAATGCAGAAATGCATAAAAATATATGGTCCTCACATTCAGGAGGCCATCCCTAAAAAAAAAAAAAAAGAAACCATCTGACAATGAACAGACACTGTGCTAAGCAATTTGTATTTGTTATTTTGGTTAGTCCTCATAACTGTACTTATGAATAATGCCATTTATAAATGATGAAATGAAGGTTCAGAACTGTTAAATAATTTGTCGAAGGTCAGGCTGCACTGTTGGTGAGTCAAAATCTTAACCCAGATCTACCCTGCTGAGAGAGTTCATAGTGCTTCCATTAATTAATCCATTTGTCAAATATGTATTGATAAGGTATTATGTGCCATACACTGTGCTAGGTTCTTAAGCATATGCAAGAATGAGACACACATAATCCAGGTCCTCATGTACTTACAGTCTAAAGGGGTCAAGTGTATTTTTTAAAATAACAGTACAATCATTTAAGGCAAAATCTGGAAAGTAATTGCACAAGGAAAATATTTTTCCTACAAACATATTTATTTGTTCTGCATAGTATTTGTCTGCAGAGTCATCTTTATTATTTGTGTTAATTAGTAACACTTGTAAATAAGTAGATTTCATACTCAGGCATACATACATATACATAAATCTGGATTTTTGGCTGATCTGAAAAAAATCAGATGAGACTCACTGGGCTAGAATTGCTTGCAAGGCAATGATTGGCTATAGCTGAAGAGATATGTGTTTTTTAGATGGCAAGAGGCTCTCTAATTCATCACACACTCTACCTCTTCTTCTTATCACTTTGTTCATTAACAAACCCTGCCAGCCATTGCAGGCACTTGAACTTATAATCTTTGATTTTATTCGAATTTTGGTGAGTGTTCAGATAAGGAAAGACTGCCCAAATGAAATTACATATCCATGAGGTAGACAGAATTCTAAGATGACCTCCAAAGAGTTACACCCTTGGAAATCCCTTTTCTTGAGTGTGAGTAGAACCTGTGAAAGAATAGGATGCTATTTCCTTGATATGACAAAGGTAAAGAGATTTTGTAGATATAACTTAAGCCCTGAATCAGTTAACTTTAATTAATAGGGGTTTTTTTCTGGTGGGCCTAAACTAATCAGGTCAGCATTTTCAGAGAGTCCAGGTGTCAGAGACTCCAAGCAACAAGGACACTCTCCTGCTCACCTTGAAGAAGCAAACTTTCATACTGTGGCATGAACAATGTGGCAAGAAACAGCTGGCAAGTTACAGGGGCCGAGGTCTAAGTCCTATGGCCACCAGGAACTGAATTTGGCCAACAACCAGAGAACTTGGAAGTGCATTTGAACCTTAGATAAAATTGTATCCCAGGCTTAAACATTCACTGCAACCTTCTGAGATCTTAAGCAGAGGACTCAGCTAAATGGTGCCCAGAATGTTGACCCTTGGAAACTGCGTGTCATAAGCTGTTTATGGCAATTTGCTGCGAGACAATAGAAGATTTATAGATATTTTCTAAGTACACAGGTTAAGAGAGCATTGACAATTGGAAGCAGCAGCTTATGCAAAGGCTCTATGGTAGAGACATGGGGGGGTGCTGCAGTAAAGGTGGTGTACGTGCTGGGGAGGGGGGGCAGGAGCCGCTGGGGCACAGAACATGCAGGAACTCGTGGCCCATGGTTTATGTCTCATCCCAACACTTTAAGAAACTTTTTTGGAAGGGTTTTGATTTACAGATTGGTACACTCACTTTTGTACTTCAGAAGAATAGGTTAAATACAGAAAACTAATGAAAAGTTATTGAAGCAGATCATGTAGTTAGGATTAAGAAAGAGAATAGAGAAAAGTGAATGGACCCAAGAATTATTTAAGAAACAAAACCATTATGACTTGGTGATTGGATGCAAGAGTGTTACAGAGTGAGGTCTAAGAGCTCAAATCTAGGTACCTCTCCTTCTAACTTAAATCCAATCAGTTTCTGTTTCTAAGTGACTTGTCCCTTTGCCAATTTAATTCACCTGAAAAGCCTATTCACTGTGAAATTCCACCATTTTCTGTATGGAGTAACCGTTGCTTAGTTAAGGTTTTGAGGACAAGAAAAGAATATGGAGTAACAGTGACATTTATCTTATATTTTTAATACCTATACTTTAAAGATTCTCCCTTCTTGGAGCTTTTAAGATGGTGGAACAGTAAGAGGACCTGGGCTGATCTCACCCCTTAAACACAGCTAGATCAACATCAAACCATTTTGAACACCTAGGAAACTGATCAGAGGATTAACAGGACATAATTTAAGGGAGAGAACACAGCAGCTTTTTTAAAAAAACAGACCAGACCAAAACACACTTAAGATCTAGCTTTCTTTATTTGATTTTTTTCTAATTTTTAAATTTTTATTTCATTCTATAATTATTATCATTGTTTTTCCTTCCTCCAAAATGACAAGAAGGAGGAATTTATCTCAAAGGATATAACAGGAAAGAATGATGGCCAGAGATTTAGTCAACACAGATGTAAGTAAGATGCCTGAACTAGAATTTAAAACAATGTTTATAAGGATACTAGCTGGGTTTGAAAAGAAGCATAGAAGACATGTGAGAATCCCTTTCTGCAGAGATAAAAGACCTAAAATCTAGTCATGCCAAAATTAAAAATGCTATGACCAAGATACAAACCCAAATGGAGGTCATAAAAATGAGGATGGATAAGGCAGAAGAGCAAATTAGTAATACAGAAGATAAAACTATGGAAAATAATGAAGCTGAAAAGAAAAGAGAAACAAAGGTTAAGGATTATGAAGGCAGACCTAGGGAACTCAGTAATTCATCAAAATGTAATAACATTCGTATCAAAGGAGTCCCAGAAGATGAAGCAAGAGAGAAAGGGGCAGAAGGTTTATGTGAGCAAATTATAGCTGACAACTTCCCAAATCAGAGGGAAGGACACAGATATCAAAATCCAGGAAACACAGAGAACTCCCATTAAATTCAACAGAAGCTGGCCATGGCCAAGAAATATCATAGTCAATTTAACAAAATATACAAATGGGGAAAGAATTATGAAAGCAGCAAGGGAAAAAAAAAGTCCTTAACCTACAAAGGAAGACAGATCAGGTTCACAGCAGATCTGCCTACAGAAACTTGGCAGGCCAGAAAAGAGTGGTAAAATATATTCAACATGCTGAATGGAAAAAATATGCAGCCAAGAATACTCTATCCAGCAAGGCTGTCATTCAAAATAGGAGAGATAAAGAGTTTCCCAGACAAACAAAAGTTAAAGGAGTTTGTGATCACTAAACAAGCCCTACAAGAAATGTTAGGAGGACTCTGTGAGAGGAAGAAAAAAAAAAGCAACAAAAACTAGAAAGGACCAGAAAGCATCATGAGAAACACCAACTCTACAGGTAACACAGTGGCACTAAGTTCATATCTTTCAATAATCACTCTGAATGCAAAAGGACTAAATGCTCCAATCAAAAGACATAAGCTATCTATGGTCCCTACAAGAGACTCATTATAGACCTAAAGACACCTGCATATTAAAAGTGAGGTTATGGAGAACCATCTCTGATGCTAATAAATGCCAGACAAAAGCCAGAGTAGCCATACTTACATCAAATAAACTATATTTTATTTTATTAGTCCTTACATATTTATTTTGAGAGAGACAGAGACACATGAGTAGGGGAAGGGCAGAGAGAGAGTGTGTGAAAAAATGCCAAGCAGGCTCTGTGTTGTCAGTTCAGAAATCTACGTGGGGTCTGAACCCATGAAACTAAGAGATCATGACCTGAGTTGAAACCAAGAGTCAGATGCTTAACCAACTGAGCCACGTAAGCATCCCCAGAGAAACTAGGCTTTAAAACAAAGACTGTTGTCAGAGATACAGAAAGGCATTATATGATAATTGAGGAGCTTTTCCATCAAGATCTAACCATTGTAAATATTTATGCCCCCAAGTTGGTAACACCCATATATATATATATAAATTAACAAACATACAGAAACTCATTGACAATAGTACCATAATAATAAGATACTTTAACACCCACTTATGACAATGCACAGATCATGTAAACAGAAAATCAACAAAGAAATAATGGCTTTGAATGACACACTGGACTGAATGGACTCAACATATATTCAGAACATTTCATCCTAAAGCAGCAGAATACACATTCTTTTGAAGTACACATGGAACATTCTCCAGAATAGATCACATACTGGGTCCCAAATCAGCCCTCAACAGGTATAAAAAGATTGAGATCATACCATGCATATTTTCAAATCACAACGCTTCGAAACAAAATTAACCACAAGAAAAAATTTAGAAAGCCGTCAAATACATGGAGGTTAAAGAACATCCTACTAAAGAATGAATGGGTTAACCAGGAGATTAAAGAAGACAATTTTTATAAAAACTACCATGGAAGCAAATGAAAATGAAAATATGACAGTCCAAAACCTTTGGGATGCAGGAAAGGCAGTCCTAAGAGGAAAGTATATTTTAATTCAGGCATTTCTCAAGAAGCAACAAAGATTCCAAATGCACACCCTAACTTCATACCTGAAGGAGCTGGTAAAAAAAAAAAAAAAAAAAAAAAAAAAAAAAAAACAGCACATAAAGCCTAAAGCCAGCAGAAGGGAAATAATAAATATTAGAGCAGGAAAAAATGATATAGAAATAAATAAAAACGAGTAGAACAGATCAATGAAACTAAGAGCTGGTTTTTTTAAATAATTATCAAAACTGATAAACCCCTTGCCAGACTTATCAAAAAGAAAAGAGATATGGCACAAATAGATAAAATTACGAATGACAGAGGAGAGAACAAAACCAACACCACAGAAATACAAGCAATTATAAGAGAATCCTCTGAAAAAGTATACGCCAACAAACTAGGCAATCTGGAAGAAATGCACAAATTCCAGGGACTTACAAACTACCAAAACTGAAACAGAAAGAAATAGAAAAATTGAGCAAACCCATGACCAGCAAATGAATTGAATCATTTATCAAAAATCCCCCAACATACAAGAGTCCTAGACCAGATGGCTTCCCAGGGGAATTCTACCAAATATTTAAGGAGAGTTAATACCTATTTTTCTCAAACTGTGCCAAAAAAATAGAAATGGAAAGAAAACTTCCACACTCATTCTATGAAGCCAACGTTAGCTTGATTCCAAAACCAGACAAAGATCCCACTAAACAGGAGAATTATAGACCAATATCCCTGATGAAAATGGATGCAAAAATTCTCAACAAGTTATTAGCAAATCAAATTCATCAGTACATTAAAATAATTATTCACGGAGCACCTGGGTGGCTCAGTCAGTTAAGTGTCTGACATTGGCTCAGGTCATGATCTCACTGTTGGTGGGTTCAAGCCCCGCATCAGGCTCTGTGCTGACAGCTCAGAACCTGGAAACTGCTTTGGATTCTGTGTCTACCTCTCTCTCTGACCCTTCCTTATTCATTCTCTTTCTTTCAAAAACTAATAAACATTTAAAATTTTTTCAAAAGAAATAATTATTCACCACCATCAAGTGGGGTATTTTCCTGGGCTACTGGTCTGGTTTAATATTTACAAGCTAATCAATGTGATACACCATAACAATTAATAATAATAATAATAATAGTAATAGTAATAATAATAAGGAAAAGGACCATATGATCCTGTCAAAAGGTGCAGAAAAATCATATTTGACAAAATACAGCATTAATTCTTGATAAAACCCCTCAACAAAGTAAGGATGGGTGGAACCTACCTCAACCTCATAAAGGCTGTATATGAAAGATCCACAGCTAAACCTCAGTGGGGGAAACCTGAGTCTTCCCCTATGGTGGGGAACAAGACAAGACGTCCACTCTCACCATGACTATATAAATACAGTAACATATAGGATTCTGACAACAAAAAGAAATAAAAGGCATCCAAATAGGCAAGGAAGAAGTCAAACTTTCATTATTTGCAGATGACATGATACTCCATGTAGAAAACCTGAAATGCTCCACCAAAAAATTGCTAGAACTAATACATGAATTTGGCAAAGTCACAGGATATAAAACTAACTTTGCAGAAATCAGTTACATTTCGATACGCCAATAATGAAGCAGCAGAAAAAGTAATCAAGAAATCAATCCCATTTGCAATTGCACCAAACAAATAAGATACCTAGAAATAAACCTAATTAATGAGGTAAAAGATCTATACTCTGAAAACTATAGAACACTAATGAAGAAATTGAAGAGGACACCAAAAAATGGAAAAGCATTCCATGCTCATGGATGGAAGAACAAACATTGTCAAAATGTCTATACTACCCAAAGCAATCTGTAGGGAGCTGTCTGAACTCACCAATTGAATGAAAATTCCTGGTACAGCAAATTTACATGGTCTCTTGCCCCCAGACTGGGATCAAAATC
Organism: Suricata suricatta; assembly: GCF_006229205.1. Lineage (NCBI taxonomy): Eukaryota > Metazoa > Chordata > Mammalia > Carnivora > Herpestidae > Suricata > Suricata suricatta. The sequence continues at coordinate 106,046,918 of NC_043706.1, read as the reverse complement.
TACCTCTTATAACTATCATTTCTGCTTGGGCACTAAACCATGGAGTGCTTTGCTGATTAATGTCAGGAGTAGCTTGTCCCCCTGCCCTGTCCCTGAGGTGTGATTGCACCTGGTCAGGGAAAAGATGAGTAAAACTAGATACACCCTAATGTGACTAAGGCAAGCAACATGTAATTTTCCTCCTAGCTGATCAATTAACTGATAACTTACTACTTTGTAGGCCTGGACATCATGGCAAAAGTCTACTGTGATTAAATGTATCAATTGTCTTTGGGACTGTGAGAGCAGGTATTATGTCTCCTGGGAATCCTGTTTTTCTGGGAACTTTCTCTTAGAGCTATAAACACCCTTACTCATAAAAAAAACTGACCTTTACTAAACAATGCTGTTTGCCTCTTCGTTAAAGGTCCCTTCCTTAGAGCTATACCCTAGGTTTTGTATATCTTGGTGTTAAAAAATACCTGCCCTTCCCCTATAATCGCATCACAGCCTGTAGCTAAGTTTTTTATGACAATCATTACTACTAGAATTGTAACTTCTGCAGAATCCATGTCTTGGAAAATTGCAAAAATTATGTATGAGAAATCATTTACTGCTCTTTCTGCTCCTTGTAACTTTCACCATAAATAAAACTAGAGAATCAGACAAAGCAGAGATGCCAGCCTGGTGATCAGAAAGAAACTCAAAGCTCTCTCACTCTCTCTCGTGCTGACACTGTCCATCCTTCAGGGAACCCTGGACCTGCGGGAGCTGGACTCTGGCAGCAATCTACACATTTAATGCAATACCTATTAAAATACCGCCAGCATTTTTCCCAGAGCTATAACAAAGAATCCTAAAATTTGTATGGAACTGCAAAAGACTCTGAATCACCATAGCAATCCTGAAAAAAGAAAAGCAAAACTGGAGGGATCATGATTCTGGATTTCAAGCTATATTACAAAGCTGTAGTCATCAAGACAGTATGTTATTAGCACAAAAATAGACACTTAAATCAATGGAGTAGAATAGAAAACCCAGAAATAGACACACAACTACATGGTCTGCCCATCTTTGAGAAAGTAGGAAACAAATGATGTTGAAAAAACTGAATGGCAACATACAAAAGAATGAAACCGGACCACTTTCTTACACCATAAACAAAAATAAATTCAAAATGGATGAAAGAGTGGGGCACCTGGCTGGCTCAGTCAATCAAGACGTCTGACTCTAGATTTTGGTTCAGGTAATTACCTCATCATTCTCATGTAGGTTTGAGCCCTGAGTCAGGCTCTGTGCTGATGGTACAGAGCCTGCTGGAGATTCTCTCTCACTGTCTTTCTGAGCTTCTCCTCCACTCTTGCTCTCATAAACTCATAAACTGAAGGAAAAAGAAAAAGGGATGAAAGATCTAAATGTGAGACAGGAAACCATCAAAATCCAAGAGAAGAACATAGGCAGAAACCTCTTTGACCTCAGCCAGAGCAACTTCTTACTAGACACATCATCAAAGGCAAGGGAAACAAAAGCAAACATGAACTATTGGGACCTCATCAAGATAAAAACTTATGCACAGCAAAGGAAACAATCAACAAAACTAAATGGCAGCCTACAGAATGAGAGAAGATATTTGGAAACAACATATCCAATAAATGGTTAGTATACAAAATCTATAAGAACTTATCAAACTCCACACCCAAAAAACAAATAATCCATTAAGAAATAGGCAGAAAACCGGAATAGACATTTTTGCAAAGAAGACATCCACATGGCTAACAGAAACATGAAAAGATGCCAAACATTGCTCATCATTAGGGAAATACAAATCAAAAACACAATGGGATACCACCTCACCCCTGTCTGAATGGCAAAACTTAACAATACAAGAAACAATAGATTCTAATGAGGATGCAGAGAAAGGAGAACCCTCTTGCACTATTGGTGGGAGTGCACACTGGTACAGCCACTGGAGAACAGAGTATGGAGATTCCTCAAGAAACTAAAAATAGAACCACCTTACGATCCAGCTATTGCACTACTAGTATTTACCCAAAGAATATAAAACTACAGATTGGAAAAAGTACATGCACCCCAGTGTTTATAGAAGCATTATCAACAGTAGCCAAACTATGGAGAGAGCCCAAATGCCCATCAACTGATGAATGGATAAATAATACATTATATGTGTATGTGTGTGTGTGTATAAAATGGAATATTACTCAGCCATCAAAAAGAATGAAACCTTGACATTTTCAATGACTTGGATAGCTAGAATATATTATGCTAAGTGAAATAAGTCAATCAGAGAAAGAAAAATATCATATGATTTTACTTATATGTAGAATTTAAGAAACAAAACAAATGAACATATGGGAAAGGGGAAAGAGAAGAGAGGGAAACAAACTATACTAGATTCTTAATTATAGAGTCCAAACTATAGGTTGATGGAGGGAGGTGGGTGGAAGATGGGCTAAATGGTTGATAAGTATTAAGGAAGGCACTTATGATGAGCACTGTGTGGTGTATGTAAGTGATGAATCACAGATTTCTTCTACTGAAACCAAGATTACACAGTAACTAAAATTTAAATTTAAAAAAATGGAGGGGAACCTGGGTGGCTCAATTAGTTAAGCATCTACTCTTGATTTCAGCTCAGGGCATGATCTAACACTTTGTGAGATTGAGCCTCATATGTGCAGTAAGTGCTCATATGTGCTGCTTGGGATTTTTTCTCTTCCCCTCTTCCACTGACCCTCTCCATCTCATACTTTCTCTCTCTCTCCCTCTCTCTCAAAATAAGCAAATAATATATTTTTAAACATAAATAAATTTTTTTAAAGAAAAAATAATTTTAAAAAGCAAAAACAAAGTAAAATAAAATAAGATTCTCCCTCTTTCTTGGAAACAAAGAGGGAGTCACTGACAGGCTTTATCCTTACAACTGACTCCTTTTTCCAACCACATATAAACTTGTTATGTGTTATGGACATTTTCATTTACTCCATATACTGTCCCCTCTCTCAACTATTTAATTTATCTGCCATGATGAAAAAAAGAAACTGTCATTACTACAACAACAAAAGATAAGAGCATTACCCAGAATCTGGTTGTGTCTGTGGTGGATATTATCCTTCCCTACATCTCCAAAAGTTAGCATTGCTGGTTTGTGAAACAATGTGATGAAGTAGTGAGGTATTCTGCATTGAGATTTGATTTGGAGGTTGTAATCAAACATTCAAAAACCTCAAAGGATAAACTCAATGATAATTTTAAGGAAAAATTTATTCAAGAGAATATATGTGTAACAGGAAAAGGAATAAAAATTTCCGAGAGTGAAATTGCAAGCCCCAGGAATCATGGACTTGGCCTGGCAGCACCTGAGATGGGAAAGCTAAGACACACATCATAACCTGAGCACTCAGTCCCTCAGAAAGTCACAGGTACCCAAACTTGGCATGTGAATGTGGTAAATAAGACTGCCAGTTTGAAGGAACCAATCAGAGAGAAGACAAATGGAGACTTCTTCAAATGCTTGGAACAACTAAACATACCCAAATTTGCCAAGAACCTGACACCCTCCTCTCATATCCTTTCCTCTTCAGTTTTGTTCTTCTTCAGCTAAGTACCAATGTAGAAACCTACTCTTTTATCTCAGCCCCAAATAGAAAATTCTTGCACAGTAACTCTTGTCTTAACTGAAAAGAAAAATATCATCCTCTTAAGTCTTCCTTCTACACTCCCTCTGGAAAATTTCATATAAGCTCCATAGCATTAAATATCTATGTCCCATGATTTCCAAATTTTTATTTTCGCACCTTGGTTTGTCTTGTGAGCTCACTTCTACCTATCTGCCTATTTCTGCTTACATATCTAATAACTATCATGAACTCAGCATGTCAAAAGAGAACTACTGATTCCATATCACTTCCAACATCATTTTCTTCCATTCGTTCCATCTTCATTAGTGGCAATGCCATCTGCTTAGGTTCCAACCTAGACCTCAGCTCTGATGCTTTTCACCCCATTCTCAACTGAACAGTAAAAAGTCTACTGATTATACATCTGAAATATATTCCAAATACTACTTACTATTTCACCATCTCTACTGCTGCTTGCTAATGTAAGATATGATTATCTCATCTAGAGCTCATTAGTGGCTTCTAGAAGGTCTCTATGTTAATGCCTTATAGTCCATTCTTCTTATATTTTTTAACATGATCTTTAAACCCTTCAACGGCATCTGACTGCAACCAGACCAAAGTCCAAATACTGTCATCCCCTGATTTTATCATCTGCTCTTCTTTACCCCTTTCACTAATTCCTCTCCAGAAATACTGAACTTCTTTCTGACCTCTTAATAGACCAGACCTTAGCACTCACTATCCCATGTGCCTAGAACTCTCTCCCTTCTTCTCTTTTCCCAGATTTTTCCCTTCTACAATTAGCTCAGTTGTCACCTCTTCAGAAAGCCCTTCCCTAATCATCCTCACTGAAGTGACCCCTTTCTTTCAACAAGTCATTCTCTTTGCTACTGCCACTTCTATTATATTGTCTCTACAGTACTTAGAAATTATCCCATTTACTTGTTTACATGATTATAGACTATTTTCACATTAAAATGTAAACCTCGTAAAAACAGGAACTTTGCCGTTATTCCCTGAACCTAGAACATTACCCAGGGTGCATAAATCTTTGTTGAATGGCATAGACTGAGTCTGGCCTCAAAATCATTCATCAAAGCTTCAAGTGATTTGACGTATACATCCTGAGAAACACTTTGAGGAACTCTGTTGCTTCTGGATTATGATGAGATGTTACTTAGTTCACCGGATTATTTAACCAGATAATAACATATACCTCAAATTTAATAAGACATCAGAATAATGGTAAAAGTCAATATGAATTAATAAGGAAACCTGTTTCAAATATAGTTCCCTGAAGAGTTATTATCTCTTAGAGTTCCAAGAAAACAAATTTTTACTCTACTTCAAAAATAAGACCTAAGGGCACCTGGGTGTCTCAGTCAGTTAAGCGTCTGGCTTCAGCTCAGGTCATGATCTCACGGTTCATGGGTTCAAGCCCCGCGTCAGGCTCTTTGCTGACAGCTAGCTCAGCTGGAGCCTGTTTTGGATTCTGTGTGTGCGTGTCTCTCTCTCTGACCTTCCCCTGTTTGTGCTGTCTCTCAAAAATAAATTTAAAAAACAGAGAAAAATTTAAAGAAACCAAAAATAAGACCTAAAGTTACTATATTTATTTATAAATTGGTTCACAAATGAGTACTGAATTATAATTTTATCTTATGACCCCGGATGATGAGTAATAATTTTATATGAGAATATTTAATGAAGCATAGTAAATATATGTTTAAGTGTTTATTTTTCCTAAAAGACTATTATTAAGTTATACATCCCCAAAATAACTAAGCTTATATTTATTTCATAAAATGTTTCTAATTGCTTTTGGATTGAGGTTCAGTTTTCCAATGTCCCTAAACTGATTAATAAAAGAGAAAGGAAAATCAACTTTTTGATGTCCCTTATGTAGATAAACTCCAAATAATGTATTAGCTAGATATATATCTATCTGAATCGTCATAAAGCTGAGAACCAGCCGATGGTTTAAAAGCCTTTACTTGGGGCACCTGGGTGGCTCAGTCAGTTAAGCAAATGAATTTCGCTTCAGGTCATGATCTCATGGTTCGTGGGATTAAGCCCCCTGTCCAGCTCTGTGCTGACAGTATGAAAGCTGCTTGGGATTCTCTCTCTCTTCCTCGCCTTCTGCCTCTCCCCCCTCTTGCATGTTCTCTCTAAATAAATAAATAAATAAATAAATAAATAAATAAATAAATAAAAAGCCTCTGCTTGCTTTACACTTTCCATAGCATAAAGGGAAACACCACCACTACCCCATTCACTACTTGCCCCACTTACCCCATGACCTGGCCACAGTCTGCCTTTTCAGTTTTGCCTCTGCATTGTCCCCACAAAACCACATTTTATAGCCATTGTTGGTGGGTCATATATCACACACAGGCCCCCTGTTCAGACCTTGACCATGCTTTTCTCTAGAACTAGAATGTTTTTCTCCACTAGTCACCCTGAAAAATGATTTTCTCAGGCTTCAAGAATAAGCACAAACATGACCTCAGCTTTCAGTAATCCTGTTTTTACTCCCAATTATTTAATCTTATTCAGAAAAAATTTGTCTACCATTTATGTGATAAGTCTACCAAACATTAGATGTCCATGACATATTTGCTAGGTTGAACTGGAATAAAAGTTTGTCATTGAGGAAATGGAGTCCATAGGTTTTATTTATCGAGGTAACCTACAGAACAATCAATCTTGCAACAATTATTAAGAGTCACAAAGGAGTCCAAAGGAGTCCAGCCTTACGATAGTCTTGTCATTTGACAGAAGTGAGAGCAGGAATTGATATGCAAGTTACCAAGATTGACTTTGTACATATTTAATATTGCAATTTTCCCATAATTTGGATAAAATAATTTTAAAGGGTATTCACTTCATATTTGTTGACTACAGATTTACAATATCTGAGGCATGCATGGCCTTGCTTTCTTTAATTTCTCATGGACCAAATCATTTAAATCACAGCAATAAATTATTTTAAGTAACCTGATAGATATCAGCAAAGAATCAATTTTATTATAATGTTTTATGCTAATTTTTTTAGAATTACCATTTCAAATAAAAATGGCTTCAATCAAAATTTAGAGTAGCATTCTAGATGCCAGGAAAAAAATACTTTTCTTAGTTTGAGAGGTGGAAATAAAAATTTCCTATATTCCAAAGTCAAGGATCATGAAACCTAAAGATTCATATACATGGATAAACCAACATATCTCCCTATGGTATTTCTGACAAATAGCTATCTAAACAATATAAATGAAAATTGTATTCTCATTAAATAATGCCCTGGATAAATCTTAACAATTTTTTAACAAAGTCTGGCTTGAAACTCTTTCAAAGCCTCCCAATATCTCCAGGGATGATATAGATACACATTGTTTTCATACCTCAAACTGCTATGGAGAACCAATTATTTACCTAAATCTTAATCTTACCTTTGAATTCAATTTTTTATGTACTTTTCCTTGGATGTGATAGAGTTTGGAGCAAATGAAAGACCTAAACTTTTCTTTTAATTTGTCTAAATTCCTTATTTTAATATATAACAAATACAACATAAGTCAATAAAATTTGAATTTTGAATAAGGACTAACTGCTCACCTCATTTCTTCTCAGCTTAATAATACAGTAGTTTGACAGACTCAATGTTCAAATACTGACTAGTTCATAAAAAAACTAAATTGTTATAAACTGAAATATGCATATTTTTTTTAAAAAGATCTTAGGATATTAAATGTTATCACCTCCTCAAAATACTGACCTCTCCAAAGAAGACATCAAAGAGCAACTGCTTTTAATCATTTGTTTTAGGTAAGTCTAGCTTGTTAGCAGAAGGTGAAGTACTATTTCTTCACTTATAAAGACTAGTTTAGAAAGCACTGTTTAAATACTACTAAGATATATATTTGAAATAATGACCCTAATTTTCAATTGAGGAAACTGCCTCTTGCATTTTATGTCATTACTAATTCAGTGGGTGAAAATGAGGACCCAGATCATTTTGAGTTAAGTCATAAGACCATGTGGTCGTGATAGACTAGACTGCTTCTTCAATGCACTTACAGTCAGAACCAATACTCATCATGGGATACTTCCGCACCACAAACTAGCCAATATGCCTTCTTATTGGTCAGGCAGCCCCTTTCCATCTGCCTCACAAGTTGTTAAATTATTTAAATACATCTCTGAATAACATCCTATTAAAATAAGACTTATGTTTGTCCCATATTTATCACAAGCTGTGCAAGGCTATGCATGCCTATATGCGTGTGCCTTCATTTATGTATACACACACAGAAATGTATATATTTCTTAGATCACTTACAAGTTAATTTTTTTCTTATTTTCAGATAGAGAGCATGAACCTGAAAAAAGATAGCAATTTTCTCCATGTCATTCTCTAAATAAATGATGCAGCTAGATTTAAAATTCAAGCAAAATATGCTTTGGGTATTAAACAAAATTATCTCTCCAATTTCTATCAGTATGTAACAAAAATCGTATTTTGCAGTACATAAAATTAAAGGTATATTTTGTCATTGCCTGCCATTGCCAGCATTGATATCCCACTACACTGACAACAGCCAGCACCAGGAGCCCTGATCCCAAATAGCAATTGTAAGGCTGTGTTTCTAGGCTGCAGCTAAATCCATCAGTTCATAAGATCACAATCAGGACCAACCATATGATAGCTCTCTTCCCCATTTATATTAGTCACTGCCCAGAGTCTATACCTCTTATTTATTCAAACATTTCCTCAATTCTCATTGCCACAATGCTGTCAACATAGTTTCTCCTAACCCAATTTCTCATTCTAACATTCTTTCCTAAACCTTTAACAGGGACACTGATATTCCCCTAAATTACTTGTTATTTAAAATTATCTTAACTAAAACCTATGTATTCCCAAAAATATAATTTCCTCTTTATCCTTCTCAGGCCAGGTATTTTTGTTTTTTGTTTGTTTCACTCCCACACCTCCAATTCCTAAGTGTTGGGCTAAGATATGGTATTCGTTTTTACAGGAAACATCCAAATTCAAAGTTCCATAACTTTATGACTTAATTTACCCAGCTTCACCACTCTCCCCAACTCCAAATTCCAGGTCCTTCTTATAGATTTCAGCAACTGTGCACAATCTCCATCTTTATCATAGTTGCTATAATCATCCAAGTGAATACATCAGCCGCATGGATGAACCACCCAAAAGTCTTGACTCCGTATTCTTTGGACTTCCTAAGGATTTCCTCTTACTCTACCTAAGCCATGTACTCCTTCAATCACAACCTGAACTCTACTTTCTCAAGAAACTCAAATTACTTCCTGATGTACCTGGGTGGCTCAGTTGGTTAAGCATCTGGCTCTTGGTTTCAGCTCAGGTCATGATCTTGCAGATCCTGAGCTCTACCCCTACATCAGGGTCTGTGCTCACAGCATGGAGCCTACTTGGGATTCTTACTCTCCCTCTTTCTGCCCCTCCCCTGCTCTCTCTCTCTCAAAATAAATAAAAAATTAAGAAACGCAAATTACTCCCATCCAACGCTGACCCAACTCCTATTCTTCCAGTCACTTGCTAAGTACTCCCTCTATACCCTGAAGCAATTGTTCATATAACTCTGAGATCACTAACCCAGTAACCCTACCATTCTTGCCATATCTAGCAGCCTTTCTGTCTTATCATCTTTCCCTACACATCTTCAGTTTGGAATCATCAGTTTAGAAGATAACTCACTCTGTTACCCTGTTACATATGCAGCGAATCCTACTGTCCTGTCCTTTATCATCACACCCAAAGGAGAAAACCACACCTCCAGATGAATCTAACTATAAACCTTCTCTTAAAAAAGCTTTCTGGGGGCGCCTGCGTGGCTCAGTCGGTTAAGCTTTCTGGGGGCGCCTGCGTGGCTCAGTCGGTTAAGTAACCGACTTCGGCTTAGGTCATGATCTCACAGTTCGTGGGTTCAAGCCCTGCACCGAGCCTTGCACCGGGCTCTGTGCTGACAGCTAGCTCAGAGCCTGGAACCTGTTTCCGGTTCTGTGTCTCACTCTCTCTCTGCCCCTCCCTCATTCATGCTCTGTCTCTCTCTGTCTCAAAAACAAATAAACTATAAAAAAATAAATAAATAAAAAAGCTTTCTGCAAATGTTTCTTTACTTCTTTATTTTCACTGCTCTCTTCAGTTTAGTCTGGCTTCTGGCTCCGCTGCTCAAAAAAAGAAAAAAATTGCTCTTGTAAAGGAAACTAATAACACCAAATGGCTAAATCACAGGAAAACCTATTTGACTTTTCTAGGATTCAACAAGCCAACCACCAACTTTTGGTTCTTGGGGAAAAAAAAAAACCTTTTCTTTTCTTCTTTAACAAGACATTTTCCTAGTTTTCCTCTTATTTCTCTGACAGCCCCTTCAAGTGGTCCATTCCTTCTCTGCTGCCAGACTTTTAAATTTTGGAATTTTGTAGACTCAGATCTAGTCTATGCACATATTTGAATTTATCCTCATTCTCTAAGTGTTTATATCTCCTCCTGTTTTTTTAAATCATGAATACAAAGCACATTTATATTTTGACGTCTCTTTTAAGCTTTAGACCTAGAGTCAAATGCCTAAATGATATACCACATGGATACTTCACAATTAAGTTGTTTGTTTATGTAATTAACAATTTACATCTGTCTGTCACTGTGACATAATGAAAAGGCAATTACCTCCAGTATAATTGTTAGGATATTATGGCACAAATTCAAAAGTTAAAAACCCGATTTAACAAAATCTCCTTAATATTTGTTTTATTTTCCTGAACCACCATCAGGCCCCCTGTAGATCTTCAACGCATATTATACTTTGTTCTTCTGAAAAAATACTCTGCTTTTCATTATTTTTCAAATGCATTATTGCCAGCTTTCCCTTTCAAAGAGACTTTGGAAGTTAGTTTACTTGTGAGCATGAGGTTCTTTCTCCCCTATGAACTATAAAGTAATTCTTGAATTTTTTATGTTTTAATTTATTTTTGAGAGACAGAGAGAGATAGTGCAAGCAGAGGAGGGTCAGAGAGAGAGGGAGACACACAGGCTCCAGGCTCTGAGCTAGCTGTCAGCACAGAGCCTGATGCAGGGCCTGAACCCACAATTGTGAGATCATGACCTGCGCTGAAGCCAGATGCTTAACTGACAGAGCCACCCAGGTGCCCCTGTAATTCTTTAAAGCCTTGGGTGGTAGTGGTGGTGAACTTCTGTTGCACTAACACATGAATGAAAACCTGTGAACTTGATAGGCCAATTACTGAGGTGTGGCAGCTTCCCTATGTCTACCGAGTGGCTATGTGCCCAATTTTTTGTGTATACATTGATCATGAATAAACAATGCCAGTCATATTTTCAAATTCTGGGTCTATGGTCCTTTTTTTTTCTTATGACAATTGAGAATATATTGATGGCCATGTCAGTGAGTCAGTGAATATTTCCTACATGCCTACTATCATGAGTATGCCCTGAATATGATACCAGAGCCAGGTCACTATATGAACTACAGGAAAAGTAAGTCTGAGGATCCAATTCAAAGCATGCTGTAATAGATAACCTGCTAGAGTTCCTCTTGTATGTGCTTCATTGAAAAAAAAAACCGTGCCTCTAACACCGATCCATCTCCAGCCTGGTGGAGGCCCGGGCAGAGTGGCTTCTCTCTGCAAGCCTCTCCATAATGAGGCCTTCTAACAGGAAACTGCATCCTGTCTGTCTGCCTCTCACTTAGGAAAACATGTTTATCAACTCAGAGATGAATCATTGCAGCATTTATGCTAAATGGGCAATTCAGGGCTATGTAGTTATTTTCCACTGCTTCAGCAGACTTTCTTTTCTTTTACATCTGACTCTCAGCCCACTCCTATTGAATAGAGAGCCTGGCCTCCTTCCAGACTTTCCAAATCTGATTCTGAAGTTCCCTGAGGATAGGTCTAATTGGTGTATACTACCTTGAGGGCCAGCTTCAGCTGATGAGAGGCTGCTGCTTGGCTCTAATTGGTGTGCTATGGAGATGTCAGCTACTCTGAGTCACCAGCAAACATAAGCTGGAGTACAAAGTGTCCTGAAATGATGTAGGGCAAAATAGAGCCAGTCTTCAGCTTCCTTCTCTCCTGAGTGCTGACAATGCACAAGAGATTCAGGATATAGAGCTTCAAGTTGACTTTTATATTTCCTTAAAAGTAATATCTGTCCTTTGTGAAGCAGTATTTCATGGTGATTAAACACCTAGGTTTATGACTGAGGCAGAACTGGATTCAGATCCTGACACTTACTAGCTAAGTGTTCTTGGCATGTTAATTTGATGTCAATAAATCAGTTTCCTTTTGAGAATTTTGTCTATCGACCCTATGGAGTGGTTTTAAGGATTAAATGGGATACAGTATATAAAAGGCAGAGAATAGAACCAGTTCAAAAACTAGTAATACTATTAAGGGTATTCTATTCATTGTCTGTTTCCATAATAATCCAATGTTCTTGTAGGTGTTGCTAACATCATTTATTTCTTTTTATTTAGTCATTTCTTTGGCTTAACTCACCACAGCACAACTCTTTAAATATTATCTTCCCTTTCACCTCAGAGCAATCCACTCATCCAAAGGAATAAAGACAGAAAACTATTCATGTCTAAGAAAAGACAATAAATGAAAAATACTGATATTACTTTAAAGCTCAAACATTAACTTTTTTTGACATTAACTGGATCCCTGGACCTACCAAAAATCTGGGTGTCATGTTTGCTTTTGTTTATTTGTTTGTCTTTTGCTCTTGTTTGTGATTTTTAAAATATGAATTGACTTCAAAATAGGTCATTGAGCACTAAACCATAGAATATTTATTAATATGCCAACATTTATGGGATATTACATTAGAAATAATACAAATTTAAGGCAACTGTCAAAGAAAGCCCCCATTAAATAGTTGAAACAAAATCTATTTCTACCTGAAGATGGGATTTACACTTGGGTTTTCAGCCATGTTGGCAATCGCTTTATGTTTGAATAAGGCAATGGCTCACTTCGATGCCTCTGTGGATCTCTATTTCAGCTCATCCAATATTTCTAAAGACTTTGTTGAAGTGGCTAATTGCTGTTCTCTTGACTTTTTCAGTTTCTTAAATTAACTAGCATTCCTTTCTCTGGTCTTCAATCAACTTCTGGGTTTACAATTTCATATATTCTCAAATTTTAACAGCTGTATTAGTTTGCTAAAGCTACCATAACAAAACACAGACTGGAGGACCTAAGCAACAGAAATTAATTATCTCACAGTCCCAGAGGCTGGATGTCCAAGATCAAGGTGTTGATACATTTAGTTTCCCCTAAGGCCTCCCGTCTTGGCTTGAAAGCAGGCTCCTTCTTGCTGTATCTTCACATGGCCTCTTCTTTGGCACTCTTTCCTCTTCTCATAAGGACACCAACCCTAAGAAGCCCTATACTTACAAATTCATTTATTACCCTTAATTACTTATTTAAAGACCCTATCTCCAAATACAGTTATATTAGTAGTTAGGGCTTCAACATAAAAAATGTGGAAGAATACACTCCAGTCCATAACAATCTTGCAGATTATTCATTTGATAAAGATCAACCTCCTTGACCTTGTCTACTGGAACACTGACATAGCTGGACATTATTCTATAGGTAGCTGCCAAGAAGCATGACATTTGCCCCAAGGGTAGACCTGGGTCTAATGCAGTCAGATTACACAGGGCCTGGAGAAGACTGAGACACATCAGTTAATTATAAGACCAATATTTATTTAGTGAGTTGGATTTTTAAAAATCTTTTTTTCTTTATACTGAAATATTTCAAACATCCAGGAAAATGTAAAGACTAATAAAATGAAACTTAGGCACTCATCCCAATTTAACCAAAACTTAAAAGAAAATTTAAGGTAATTAGTTTAAAAGAAATATAGTTATTTTCAAAGAAATGTATTTGAAGTCCCTGTAAATTCTTTCTTGATCATACTTCCTTCTTTTCCTCTTACAGGTAATGGTTGTTTTGAATTTGGTGATTTTCACCCTCAGGTATGATATTTTTATACTTTTGCTTCATATTAATAGACTTTTTTCTCATTATTAAATTTCATATAAGTGGCATCAGAATATGGGTATCAATCTCCAAATTCTTTTTATATATGTAGCTGCAGCTATTTTAATTGTTGTATGTCAGTCCAGGGTATATTATATCACAACTATTTATTCTTCTCCTGGGGGACATTTGCATTGTTTCCAATTTGTTGGTTGTTACAATTAACATTTGAAGGAGAATTTTTGTATCTAACCTCGTTTTTTGTGCATGTTCAAAAGTTTCTCTAGATACTGGAAAAGAAGAAAAAGGTTTCCCAGGTTTCTAGGTTCCCAGGTTTTCAGGTTCCCAGGTTTCTTGTTTTTCTCCTAAATCCTTTGCTCATTTTTCTATGAGATTTACCACCTTTTCTCGTTGATTTTCAGTTTATCTATTCTAGATTCAAATCCTTTCTTGGATGTCTTCATTGAAAATAGCTTTTGCTAGTCTCTAGCTCATCAGGAATAAATTTGTTTATGGTTTATAATTAAGTAAGTTTATATTTTTATAGAGAGAATTTTAATTTTTTAAAAATATTTTATTGTCAAATTGGTTTCCATACAACACCCAGTGCTCTTCCCCATAAGTGCCCTCCACCATCACCACCACCTCTTTTCCCCCCTTCCTCTTCCCCTTCAACCCTCAGTTCATTTTCAGCATTCAATAGTCTCCCAAGTTTTACATCCCTCTCTCTCTCTCCCCAACTCTCTTTCCCTCTTCCCCTCCCCCCTGGTCCTCCATTAAGTTTTTCCTGTTTTCCTGTTAGATCTATGAGTGCAAACATATGGTTTCTGTCCTTCTCTGCCTGACTTATTTCGCTTAGCATGACACCCTCGAGGTCCATCCACCTTCCTACAAATGGCCATATGTCATTCCCTCTCATTGCCATGTAGTACTCCATTGTGTATATAT
>NC_043706.1:105943491-106032191 GCF_006229205.1 Suricata suricatta | reverse complement strand
AAATCCCTAGCAGGGCTATTGCTGGGTCATAGGGGAGTTCTATGGATAGTTTTTTGAGGAACCTCCACACTGTTTTCCAGAGTGGCTGCACCAGTTTACATTCCCACCAACAGTGTAGGAGGGTGTCCCTCTCTCCACACCCTCACCAGCATCCAATTAATAGAATAAATGTATGCTTTCCTTTAAAAGTTTGGGGAAGGGAGTTGAGAAATCCTTCCCTACCTTAGCATCAATATATTCATCTATATTTTTCTTCTAAAATTGTAATGTTTTATTTTCTCATTTAAACTCTAATCCATTGAATAAAAAGAGGTGTGTGAATCTAATAAGAACACACAATAATTAAATTGGTAGTCATGCATACTTATAATTCTCATAGTTGAAAATGTAAGGATGGTGATATTCTTGCTACTGTTTGTTATATCTGATGATTCTTATTTATAGTACATTTGTTCCTTGTGGATTTTAAATTTTGTACTATGAACTTATTTTCAAGATTCCTTTGTATTTGGAAGTCCTGGAAACCGGTTTAGTGTGTTCCTCCAGAGTGGTCCTGCTTTTGGTTCTCTGGACGACTCATGTAGTGTAAATGGGACCCCTAATTTCATATGGCTATGAATTTTCAGTGGAGACACTTATTTTCCACCTAGGCCCAGACTTATATTTGTAAGTTTCCTTGTGGGGATAAATTTGCCTATTAAAGTAGCTATTTTATTCTTTTAAGGAAGGTATATCACTTTGGGGGGCCTAGCTGTCTGTAGGATTTTTGTTTCTGATTTACTATCTCTTTCTTGGACCCAAATCCTCATTCAACCTTTACATCCTGAGCAAATCTGCACCTTCCCCAATTCCATAAACCCACCACACAGTATGATTCTAGCCCTTTAGTACTTTTACTTTATGATCTTGAATATCTCCCTTGTTTTCTTGCCTGCTCAGCTATGCATTTAAAAGGTCTAAAAAAATATTGTGATCACTCTAGTTATTTTGTTGCTGTTAAGTGTTGCCATAAGCTGATGTTCTGCTTTTCTATTTATAAATGTTGTATATCAAATAGATTCCCTTAGTGATTCACTTTAATTGGGCAAAGCAGGATTTATATCCTAAAGAATAAACAAATGAATGTTCTATAGTTTCTATTTTCTGCATTTTTATACATTATCTTCTATTCAAAAATCACTTGGGAGGTACAGCAAAGGGTTTAAAATTCAGATTAATTTCCCATAAGCAGTACGATATCATGAATTATTTATTTTCAGAATTTCAACTGACTGCCTGAATATCAAATTTCTGCTGTCATGCAAATTGCAAAATAAGTAAAATAAATAAAGCCCAATATTGTGTAACAAGAAATGTTCCTTATCTCCACCACTTGAAACTGGGAGTAGGGACAATTAAAATTTTTCCAATTTATGTCAATAATGCTTTGGTGTCCCCATACAGAACATCTCTAGGCACTTTCCCAGCTGATCTACTTTTAATAGCACTTACCTAGTTATACCTAGAATCAAAGGATTCAGTCTATGTAATTTCTCATGTCTCATTCCAGAGAGACCATTCAGGAAAAAAAGTAAAAGTTAACCAAAATTTATTTTACTTATCTCATGTATTTTTGCTGCTTTTTCTCTTCAAACCCCCATTCTTGTTTGCTCTTGGGAGACTGGTAGATGCAATATGATTAATATAATTAACAAAGTAAAGGTCTGCTTCAGTTGTTAGTATTCCCAGAAATCTGTTAAAAATATTTTTTTACTATGTCATCTCAAAGGTCAGATAAATAAAGACAATATAACATATTTTCTAAAATTAAAAAAAGATAAAAGTAAGCATTTCAGTGCTTGTCATTTATGCCTTTCTTTTCACTCAACCAAGAAGGAAGAGACCAAGACCCCTTCCAGAGTCTCCGTTCTCCACTCAGTGGCGCTCATAATGTATCTTAGGCAAATGCACTTGTTCATGAAGAGTAAGTCATCAGAAACTAGGTTTCTCACATTTTTCTTATTTTATAAAATGCTTTTGATTAAAAATAAGGCTGTACAGAGCTCTAACATATGTAATACATGCCACATTTTTTCTCAGTTGTCAGGAACATTAGAAATCATTTGTGATGATCATCCAAGTAGCTTTAGATAATATATGTTTCCAGTATAAATCTCCTTTCTGAGAATGTCCATGCTTATTTTCAACTCATATTTTAGTTTTGCCTTGACATAAAAATAGTGACATTTTTCTTCCAGAACTTTCACATTATCAGTCACTACACTGCACTGAAAATAGTTCAATATATGTGGATAATATTGTTTTATGATCTTCTATATCTTAAGTCTTTGTTTTATTGACACATTTTGCAAATGTGCCAATAGTAAAAATCACATTGCACTAAATAAATATAACAGAGATTATTTTCATTACTATCAAATGACAAAAATCAATTTCAATAGCAGTTAAACAATTTTTTAATTGTTTGGATTTTACAATACATGTTATATATGACAAGCCTGATAACCTGCAGATTATAACACATGTTATGTTACAAAATTTCCATTAATTAAAACTATTTAAAAAGCAGAATATACTGACCTTTAAGTAACAGAATATTTTAGTAGAAATAACTTCAGCATTAGATAACTATGTTTTAGAATCCTGCTCCTTCTACTTACTACTCTGAACTCATCTTCACAAAATCTTGACTTTCATCAAAGTGAAGCATGAGTTAAAAATACTTTCTTTCCACTAAAACAAAACAAAACAAAACTACTTGGCACCTGTGTTCTTTCTTTTTCCACATTTATTAAGAACATTTAAAAATAAAATAAGCTATGTATTAAATAATAGTTATGGTAAAGTAATATAATTTTGTCTCTTCAGTCTAATTTCATTTTCTATACTGGTTACAATACTGAAAGCAAAAATAGACTATGGAACCACATCAAAATAAAAAAGATTCTGCACAGCGAAGGAAACAAACTAAAAGGCAAACTTTGGAACAGGAGAAGATATTTGCAAATGGCATATCTGATAAAGGGTTAGTATCCAAAATATATAAAGAACTTATAAAACTCAATCAATGCCCAAAAAATAAGTAATCCAATTAAAAATAAGCATAAGACATGAATAGACATTTTTTTCCAAAGAAGACATGCAGACAGCCAACAGACACATGAAAAGATGTTCAACATCATCAGAGAATACAAATCAAAACTACAATGCAGTTTTACCTCACACCTGTCAGAATGGCTAACATCAACAACACAAAAAACAACAGGCGTGGGCATGATAAGGAGAAAGTAGATCTCTCTTCCATTGCTAGTGGGAATGCAAACTGGTGCAGCCATTCTGGAAAACAGTGTAGAGGTTCCTCAAAAAGTTAAAAATAGAAATACCTATGATCCAGAAATTGTACTTCTAGGTATCCCCCCAAAAAAATACTAATTCAAAGGAATACATGCATTTTCATATTTATAGCAGCATTATCTACAATAGCCAAATTATGGAAAGAGCCCAATGTGCATCTATTGATGAACAGATAAAGAGGCAGTGTATATATATAATGGAATATTATTCAGCCATAAGAAAGAATAAAATCTTGCCATTTGCAATGACATAAATGGAGTAGAGAGTATTATACAAAGTGAAATCAGTTAGTCAGAGAAAGACAAACACCATATGATTTCACTGATATATAGAATTTAAGAAACAAAACCAAACAAAGGGGAGAGAGAGAGAGAGAGAGGAGAAAGGCAAACCAAGAAACAGACTCTTAAATACAGAGAACAAACTGATGATTATCAGAAGGGAGATGAGTTGGGGGATGGGTTATATAGGTGATGGGAATTAAAGAATAAACTTGTGATCAGCACTGGGAAATGTAGATGTAAGGAAGTGTTGCATCACTATACTGTATACTTGAAACTAATATTAAACTGTATGGTTATGAACTGGAATTTAAATATAAACTTAAAAAAGATATTGATAGTGAATATAATAACAATATTATTTAACATACTTCAGTATTTTAAGACTGTCAGAATTTTCAATGTTGCTTAATAACGCTCATCTCAACCAGAAAAACCTTGGTCCTCTCTGGCTTCTGGTTTCATGACACTGTTGCTATTTCCCAACTCCCCTTTTGCCCTTGACAAGTTGCATTCTCCATTGATGGGGCATAAGCTGTTTAGAGGTAAAAGCACATCAGAATGGTTGGTCTGTAAGGCAGGAGACATTGGTCAAAAGCACTGTAGCTGTTCCTCTCTCTTCAGATGAGGTTTGGAGGCCTGGAAAAAGGTTAATATACATGCAAAGATAAAAATATCTGAAGGAAAAGAGGCACTGAGTTTATGACCTCCTCTTATAGATGGTCTCTTTTATACTATGATCACTTTACAATGAGAAAAGGGTCAATCCCTCAAGAAGACATATCAATTATAAACCTTTAAGTACACAAGAATTGAGTCCCAAAATACATGAAATTAAAAACTGACAGAATTGAAGGAAGAAATAGACTCTTAACAATAATTGTTGGAGTCCTCAATATTGCGTTCTTAAAATGGATACAACCACTAAACAGAATATCAATAAGGGAAAAGAATACATGAATATTATAAACACACTATACTTAATTGACATCTTCAGAACACTTCGTATTTTGTTTTTCCTAAATGTAAAAATGGAAAGCTTCCATTGTAGAATAAACACCGTTAGTTAACATTTGCTATCTACCAGGTGCTATCCTAAGTGCTTTGCTTGTTTCTTATTTTTTTAATAGTCATAACCATCCTAATAAGTACAAAGATTTATCTCACAGCTGGGGAATGATAAGCAAGGATGTTAGAGTATGAATTATGTCTCCCCCTTCCCAAAGACTTGTATTGAAACCCTAACCCCCAGTACCTAAGAATGTGACTACATTTGGAGGTAGTGCCTTTAAAGTGGTAATTAAGTGAAGAATGAGGCTCTTAGGGTGGGTTCTAATCAGCCCACTTCTATCTTATAAGAAGAGGCTTTTTGGACATGGAGAAACACCAGGGGACTTCCTGCACAAGAGGAAAGACCATGTGAGGACACGGCAAGAAGGCAGCCATCTGCAAATCAAGGAGAGAGGCCTCAAAAGAAACAAAATACCCCAACATCTTGATCTTGGACTTCTGCCTCCAGATTGGCAAGAAAACAAATTTGTTGTTTAAGCTACACAACCTATGCTTTTTGGTAAGGTGGCCTTAGTAAACTAATAGAAGGGACTTAAACTCAAGGGTCTGACCTGAGAGACCCCAGTTCTAACCACTACTCTAGATAGAGTATCATGGCTTACGTGATTATTTTTCTCTGTTCCCAACTTCTAAATATGTATTTATTTATAAGTTATTTATACATATTTATTTATATTTTATTCTAATCTATCTATATCATTAATTCTCACTTTGAACATTTTTATTAAAACAATTATAGAGAGTTATTTAGGAATAAAAGTCACCTTAGGTTCTGAGTTACCTGAACAACCTCAGGTTTTGTGATCATTCACAAATGACGAATCCTATAAGAGAACACCCCTGACTCTGGACCACCAATTCTGAAAAGCATAAAATGATTTTGTTAAAAACTGTTTTAAAGGCAACCTGGAGGTTTCTGAACACGAAAGAATTTAATGATAGAAGGAATCCCACTTGAGTATTTTGGTTACTGTAACATTTCCTCCTATAATTCTGCAATGATTTCATATTTGCTATATGATTATTTGAAGAGAAGAAATCAGGGGCACCTAGGTGGCTCAGTCAGTGAGCAACCTAGTCCTGATTTCAGCTCCAGTCATGATCTCATCATCATGGGATCAAACTCCATGTCATGCTCTGTGCTGAGCATGGAGCCTGCTTGGGATTCTCTCTCTTCCTCTCTCTCTACCCCATGCCCCAACTCAAAATAAATAAATAAACTTTAAAAAAAATAAAGAGAAGAAATCCAAGGGAAATTACTCCCAGTTGAATATTTCCAGTGTATCCTTGACCTCAGAAAATCCTGACTAATATTATGGAACAGTGCGTAGACAGCAAGTAAAATCTGGGAGCTGTTTGCCTAGGCTAATACATAAATTATCTGCAAGAGAAAAATAAATAACAGAGCAATTGTTATCCAAGAAAACTTACTGTCCATCCTAACTGATGTGGACTGCCTTGCTTAATGTGCACCAACAATGTCTATGACATTTATTATTAAATCAATAGGTATTTAGCTTTCTACACCCATAATATCTTCTTTTTTTTTAATTTGCAATACTGTAACACATTACATTGAGGTACACATCAAAAATGTTACTAATAAAAAACACATCATAAAGGGAATAGCAAAATTCCTACAAAGTACATTTCTTAAAAACCTAAATCAGGTTTTAGGAATGTAAATCATTACATTCCAATAATCTTTTTCTGTTAAAATTCAAAGTTCCTTTTTTTTAATGTTTATTTATTTTATTTTTGAGAAAGAGAGAAAGGGCGAGGGGAGAGAAAAGCATGAGCCAGGGAGGGGCAGAGAGGAAAAGAAAGAGAATCTCAAGCAGCCTTTATACCAGCAGCACAGTACAATGCAGGGCTGGAACTCCCAAACTATGAGATAATGACCTTAGCCAAAATCAGAGGTTTAACAGACTGAGTCACTCAGGAGCCCAAAACTTCAAAGTTCTTAAAATGTCAATCAATTTAAAAGACTTTTGCACTATTGATATGTAAATTCTCTGGCAACACCTTCCTCTACAAAACAAGTAGAAATGCTATATTTTTAAAAATCTGTTTAAATAATTCTGAACTGGCAATAAAATAAGGGAAATCCTCGGAGGATAAATAGAAGGCAAGTGTAAGAATCCAAGGAAGAATATCAAAGATTGATGATAGCCATTGACTTGGGATTTTTACAAATACCGTTTCACCAGAAGTTTTGGTGTGAATAGTTACTGAAGGTACAGGAGATAAAGGAGGAGGCCCTTACAAGCCTGGAACATTGGAAACACAACAGTGAATGAATTCAGGGCTACCTAAGATGCTTAGATACTTGATGGGGGGAAACAATATTTGATCTCCATTGTTCACTATGTAGAAACATTAATTCCACTGAAGTTGTCAAAGGCAAAGGTAAAATATTATGGAAAAAAAGAGAAAAAACATTTCCTACAGGAAAAAAATCTATAGCATTAACACTTTATTAAAAATAAGAAAGACTAATAATTCAAAACCCAAATTAGAAATTTATATCAAAATGACAAGATTCACAAAATTTAACACAAAGAGGCAAATAAAAAAGAATATAGTAAAATTAATGAAATAGGAAGCAAAGGTACAATAGAGTTTCAACTAAGCTACATAAACTTATATAGCTATATAAAGAAGGTCTATGACAATACTAATAAAGACCCACGTGAATAATCTGAGTGGAAAGAGAAGATGAATACAAACCAAGGTCTCTACAAAGGTAGAGATTATTATAAAATTTATGCAAATCAATTTGAAAACCTCATTGAAAATGGTCACATTCCTAAAAAAAGAAATACAGTAATTGAAAGTGACTTAACTATAAACTGGAAATTTCAATAGTCCTAAAATCATTGAGGATATGGGATTAAGAGTTTAAATATTTACATTAAGGAAAATGCCAGTCCCAGATCATTTTAACTGAGTTCTGCCAGACATTCAAAAAGAGATAATCCAATCTTACATGAACTATTTGCAAAACTATGTTTTTTAGAGATATACCATAAGTGGTAAACTATAAAGTAAAATTAAAAGTCAACATAATGTGAGACATTTACCTCTAAGTAGGAATCAGAGGGCATTATAGAAACATAAAGGAGGATTTAAACTTGGTAACGTTCTGTATCTTAGGCTGAGTGGTGGATGCATGGGTGTTCCTTCCATTTTCTAAATGTATACTGTACTACAAACTTTTTAAATATGAGCAATGTCAAAATGCTTTAAGAGAATAAAAAATTCTTAAGCTTTTTATTTGATTTTTCATGAAATAATATATTCACAAACTTCAACAATAAGAAATGTAAAAAGGTAAAGAATGAAAATTTCCTTCTCATCCTTATCTTATTCCACCCAATTTCTAACCCCTCAACAAATGTTATTAATCCTTTATATTCTTCTGCGTTTCTTTACTATACAGGCAAATATGAAGATTTTATTTCTCATCCCACTTTTTTTACATTAAACATAATATATTCTCTACAATATTCTGTCCCTTGCTCTTTTTCTCAGCAACATATTTAGAGAGCTATTTCAGCACACAAAAAATGCTTCCTTATTTTTTTTAGATTTGTATGGTATTCTCATTTATTTAAGCAGATTATGTCAGATCTGTACAGTATCCTTCCCATGGATATATCGTATTTTTTTCTCTTCCAAATTTTCAGTTCTTACAAACATTTTTCTTATAAATATCTTTGGAAATATGTATTTTTGGAAATGCATATGAATATTTCTTATGAAATATTTCTCATATGTGCAAGTGTGTCTGAAGGGTAAATTCCCCAAAAAGTAGGTGAATCAAAGTACAGTCTCATTTGTCATTTTGATAGGTAATGCCAAATTATCATCTTTCCTAAAAGCATTATAAGGAAAGCTTATTTCTACTTTGAGAAACAGTAGTTTTTAAACTAGACCATAGTTTCAATTTTTATTTCTCTCATTTTGAGTATGGCATAGCATTTTTTCATATTTTTAAAGACACTATATTTTCTTTCTGTGAACCATCTGTTCATATCAACTGCCTGTTTTTCTACTGGTTTTTACTTTTCAATTCTTAGAAACCTTTTAATATATTAGAAAACTTGATTCTAAGTGATATAAGTTGAAAATATTTGCAGTTCCTCATTTGCTTTTTGACATTGCTTGTGTTTATTCCATGCAAAAATTTTTGAATTTCATTTTTTAATTTAGTCAAATGTATCCTTTTAAAAAACTTTTTGGAATTTAGATCAGTATAAAGGCCTCTAGTCTAAGATTATTAAAGCATTATTTCATGCTTTCTACTAATACTTCTGTGGTTCCCTTTTTTAATTTAAAGTTTTTAATATATTTGAAATTTATTATAATATATGATGTAGGGAGCTAAGCTGTTTTTTGTAATTTCTTTTCCTAAGGAGAAATTTTATCTAAAGTAGATTACTGTCAACCGAGAATACAATAGTATCATAAGTACATTTTTAAAAATGCATTATTTTAAGAGAGCATGACTCTGTGTATTATTTATTTTCTCAGTATGGGTCTAATGCAAGGTCTCATACATTATTTTAAAAGCCATAAAAAAGCAGTTAAAAAGTCACATAAATTGGTAGAGGCCATGTAATTCCAAAGCCACCTTTTCCCCAACTCAGCAATAGCAATGCTAAAACAATCTCAAGTAAAATCTGACGCAGAGCCTTTTTACTCCCTTTTAATGAATTGAATCACATAATTTTATGCTTATTAGACAATTTATTAAGACCCACTCTTCTCTTTATTTTTTAAAGAGCTCAGAAAATCGAATCTGTTAAAAAGTCCAGTTCACAAAATTCCTAGGGGAAATCCTATGAGAACTGTCCATCATAAACCAATGCAGTAGGAAAAACACCTGAATGAACTCATGGGAAGCTCCCAAACAGGACCTCAGCTCTCCCATATATCTGCATACTTGCTTGGCAGGCATCATGATAACAACACCCTGTCCCATTTGCCCTAACTTACCAACAAATACAGAGAAGATGATGAAGAGCTAAGTGGAGTAGCTGTGTTGGGATGTACTCCATCCCATTTTCTTCTTGAAATCAAGGAACACTTGATTCTAAACACAATAGTTGGCTTTATTGAATGACTGTTTCATTTAGAGATAGACCTGATAAAGTTTCATCTTCCTTTAGGACTGGGCTCATCCCGAAGCTATTGGTTGCTAAGATCCTGAATGACGGGGAGTAGTGGATATGTACTGTCTGTCTCTGACTTGAAAACCCCCAAGTCCTGCCTTTTTTTGCACAAGTAGATGTTTACCAAATGTAACTCCAGTGGAGAATTCCAGGCACAGTACACAGTACGGGCGGGGGGGGGGGGGGGAATGAAACAGGTTCATTACGCAGGCAGAACAGAGTTATATAGAAAAAGGATTAGGAGAACAAGGGAAAACTTATTAAAAGCAATAACAATATCACTGTAATGGTTGTGTCTTGGTTCTACCCTTAATCTGTCGTATGACTTCCAGCAGGACATTTTATACTAATAAAATGAGCAGTGTGGATTAATCTCGTAAGGATCTCCCTGTAGTGGTATCTACTATTCTCAAAGAATGCAAGAGCAGAGGTAGTTTTTGGTTGAGGGGAGGGTGACCTACTTGAGGGATAATAATAAACTTTTGCTTTTTTACTAAATGTTAATAATAATCTGTCAGTATCCACTAATCAAATATATTTATAATGGGTAAATATTCTCATAATTATTAAAATTAAAATATGTATAGTTACATATGTTTAGTTTTTTTAAGTTTTGAATTATAGATACAATTTTGTATTACTACTCTTGAAAAAAATTTGTTAAAACATGTTTATAATGCTCATTAAATGACAAAAGAGCAATTGTGGCAAAATAAGATTTAAAATTCTTTTCTCTAAAAAAGTGTTTTCAATCACCCGTTAGTAAATAAGTTGTGTAAAAATTACTGTTTTTTTCTGAGACTGGCTAAAATCTCCAGTATATAATCAATGAGGAAAATAAATTTATAAAGACTTCATAAACAAATAAATTCACCAAAATAGGCAATCTGAATGGTGTCTATACCTTCCTGTCTCTTGAAACAAGATGCTTTATTATGACCATAATAAAATGTTTTTTCCTTCATAAATGTAAAGAGTCAATTGCTGATGTTCTTAAATATTTCTTTATAAAAGTTGGTATGTGAAAGAACTCAGTTTTTCTGTTTACTGATGAACATGGAATGTAGCCTGCCCTAACACAGGTGTTTTCCTTTAGTGATTTCTTATATGAACGAAAATAGAGAAGGTCCCTGTTTCCTTAAGATGGAAGTCATTTGCTGTCTATATATATATATATATATATATATATATATATTGTATATATATTTCATATATATATATATTTCAAAAAGAAAAACTTTTATTTATTCATGGCCCCTCCTAGAAGAGTTATAATCAATATTCATGATACCTTTATTCTGAGACTTGCCCATGGCTAAGTTTTTAAGGTATTTCACAATATGACCACTTTATAAATTGCAAAGAATCCCATTAAGTTTCACATACCAAACAGGAAAGGATCCTTTTAGGGCTCCCTACATTAGCACTTTGGAGCCACAATAGTCAAAGCTTCCTTTAACAGTCTTACATACAATATACCCAAACCTTCCCAGGAAAACAATGGCTTTGTGGTTCTACCTGCAGATAAGGAAAAAAATAACAGGTTAAATGGAAAGATTAAATTGAACAGTCTATCAGAATTTGTTTATCTTTCGTTCCTCTGTGTCTTCTTTATTGATGAAAATCAGTGTTCATTTTTCAGTTAAAATGAATTAAAGCAGTAAGGAAATTACCTTAAAAGGGGCAAAATTGGGCAGGATCCGGCACCTCTGAGTCACCCTGAGAGGCAGATTGTGAGATGCAATACCCCTGAGTGTCGACAGCCTTGAACTACTGCCAGCACAGAGCAGAAAGGAAAGTATTAAAAAATCCTAATTGTCCTCCCCAAAACAGCATGTTTATGAGAAGATGATATTGCGTTTTTCCATGAAAAGGAATGGCGAGGTTATCAAAAATTAGCTCATAATTCGTGGTCTGTGCTGACAGTTCGGAGCCTGGAACCTGCTTCAGATTCTGTGTTTCCCTGTCTCTCTGCCACACACCCCCACTCTCTCTCTCTCCCATCCTCTCTGTCTCTGTCTCTCTCTCAGAAATAAATAAACATTAAAACAATTTTTTTTAATTAGCTCGTATTGTTGAAACAATAATTGCCCCATTTCACAGATGAGGTCACACAAATTAAATTAGGCAAGTCTTCTTCACACTTAACACACCACCTGACTTTCCACATCTCTGGAACTCAGAACAGTGTCCGGGGCAGAGCAATCAATAAATATTTGTTAATGGTAAAATGAAATAAACAAATCATCATTCAATCCACTCCACTGCTTCAAGGGCTAGACTTTGACACTGGCTGGTATCTTTGTTCTATCATTCTATAAATCAAGGGACTTTATAGTGATTTGGAGTTTATATCAAATTTTATCAAATATATTGGATTGAGTCAACAATAATTCAGAATAACATTAAAATATGCCCACACATGTTTAAAATCTATTTCAAAGCATTATATACTCCCAAATACTAATGCCAATGTCAAAGCTCCATATTTTAATGACTAATTTATTCATAGCTATTTAATATGATAGGTTTTCTAAATTTACAATTTAGTTTATGATAAAAAGACTGAAAGACATATATACACATGCACATTTCTGAATCTGAAATTTCATTTAGTGACATTTTATTTAACAACTTCATTCGTCCTCAAAGATCAAAAGGGATAAGAAATAACCTTGACATAAAGTGAAACATTAATACTATGATTTTAAGAATATATAGAGGATATGTAAAATTTCTAAATCCATTTAAAAGTGGACAGAATTAATACAATTTAACAATGAATATATTCCTAGGATTCAATCATAAAAATGATGCATTAAAAAAACAAAATTCACTATAAGATGACATGAACTACAGCAACTTCCATGCACCGTGTATATTTGAACTTGAACCCTTTATTTCTGAAGTGATGCTAAACACATTCTTGAAAACTGGCAAAAAAAAGATGTCACAGAGGCAAATGCCTCCCACTATCCAGATGGTTAAAGATCAAAAAGTAAGAAACACAAGAGAATTCTGCCTTTTCCCAAGCACAGGCCATTTAGTCTTTTCTCTATAGAAGAGTTTCCACATTCCCCATTAACCCTCTCATATATTTATGTAATTGGTAAGAAATATGATCTACATTGATTACCAATATGCTACATAACACCTGTTACTAAGCCACCAAAATACTGATTGTCTTCTGAAAACATTTTAAAACATCTATTCTTATCCTTAAAGTTACAGTTCTTTCTTCAATCTCACATTCAACACCACACTTATTGTCAGTGTCTTATTAACAGAAGACCTGGTAGGAGACCGTAAAACTGGAGGCTTGAATTATTACAATGTAGAGAAAGGCACACAGTATAGTGGAGTAAAGGGAATAACATAGGTTTGGCAAGAATGAGAAGACAAACTGCAAAGGATAAAAATCAGCAACCCATTACACCAAGAATCAGTGTCTAAGATATTTGGTTACTAAAATTATGCTGAAGTCAGTCCAAAGGTAGGCAAACAAAGTATGCGGATGACTAGGGATAACAAATGTGATTGTGGGTTTCAGAAAATGATAGTTGCAAGTGTACAGAGGAGAAAGGAGAAAGCCAGTTAGAATATATGAACATGAGCACTTCTTGCCATGTGGAGTCAGAACTACAAATCTCCAAAATAAAAACTATACAGAGCTATCATATATAAAACCCAACTGATATGACTTCCGTTAAAGTGTTCCCAGACAAAATGGTTATAATACCTATTTCTAAGATCATGGAAAGATTACAGAAACATCAAAAAACTTCATTTATGTTGTAATTATTTTGGAGAAGAAGTGATCCTAATTTCTTTTCCCCCTTCTCTTCTCTTCTTTTTCCTATCCAGTTAAAGTAACTAACTTGGCGTTTTCTCTTAATCTAGTTTCCAATATTGGAAGACTTATAGTCTCTTAACTTCTTGCAAATTTTAAATCAGAACTAACTAGGAAAATAAGCAAAGAACAACTCACTAGGGTGTTGACCTCAAAATGACTTTTCATCCGAGCTATCTTTTAGTCTTTCCAAAAGTGAGTGTAAGCCATGAATATTTAGATAAAGAATCAGTGATCTTAGAGTAACTTCCAAAGACAAAGCTCAAACAGTCATGAAAAACTTAAGTTCTGGGGTGAAGACCAGATTTGATGGAGAAGGGGATGTAATTATTGGTTCATGTTTCCATCATCATCAGAGAGAGAAAAATTCCCCCTTTGAGGATGAATAACAAAAAGAGCCTTTTTATTAATTTAAAA
Source organism: Suricata suricatta (assembly GCF_006229205.1). Lineage (NCBI taxonomy): Eukaryota > Metazoa > Chordata > Mammalia > Carnivora > Herpestidae > Suricata > Suricata suricatta. The sequence continues at coordinate 106,018,041 of NC_043706.1, read as the reverse complement.
ACAACTTTCTCTTGGCGCACCTGGATGGCTCACTTGGTTAAGTGCCCAACTCTTGATTTCAGCTTTGGTCATGATCTCATGGTTCATGAGTTCGAGCCCCGAGTTGGGCATGGAACCTGCTTGGAATTCTCTCTCCTCTGTCTCTCTCTAAAAAATAAACAAGTAAACTTAAAAAAAGGGAAAATATCTCTCTTTAAAATAAAAGTATAACATGCTGAAACAAATTAAGATCCTCATGTAGTCTTTTTAGATTTGTTACTAAGTTCAGGCACTATTCAAGGCACCAGTAATGACAAGACAGACAAAAACCCCTACTTTTGTGTTCATGTTCTATTAGGAAGAAACATAAAATAAATAAATAAGCTGTATGATTTATTAGAAGGTGATAAAAGCTATGGGGAATCAATAGAGCAGAAAAAGGAAGTATGAAGAACCATAGGGTCATATAATCCATAAATAGGGAAATTTAGACAGTTCTCTCTAGGAAGGTGAGTTTTGGGCAAAGATGAAGAAAATGAGGGAATAAACCATGTGGATTTTGTGGAGCTGGGATAGAGGCAGAAAGAACAGAAGTGCAAACGTTCTGAGCTGGAGGAATGCTTGGCAAACTCTTGGCACAGAAAGGATGACAATTTGGGCAGAGAATAGAGTAGAAAAAAATATTCTTAAAGAATCTCTAGAAAAGCCACGGTCAGGGGTGAGAAGGTGTATTGCATAGAACTTTACAAGCAAGAAATCAAAGTATTTAACACTTACTTTTGTGTTATACAGGTGAAAAGGCCCAACCCAATCAGAAAATCCACTATTCTGCTCTGCTGGTGCTTCCAAACTTCCTATCAACCCTCCTCATTCTCCATTATAAAGACATTGGTTTTTACTCTTGCTGGTTTGGGAAGAGTGAAATGATCTGAGCTCACTTTTGCTAATGTGTTTTAAATCCACTCTAGGAGCCAAGGGCAGAAACAAAGAGACTAGTTTTCAGATCATTAAAATATCCCAGGTGAAAGAATGTTGAAGTCTTGGAACAGGGCAGTGATATCTTGGTTAGAGAAGTGGTCAGAGCATGGATATCATATTTTGAAGGAGAGCCCACAGTATTAGCAAACTGATCGGATGTGATTCTGACACAGAGACAGGGAAAAGAGAATGATTGGAAAGACCTGGAACCCAGAAGGTTGTGTTGACACTTGGGGAGATGGGAAGGCTAAAGCGGAAGCAGGTTCAGAGTGAGAGAAGACAAGTTCAGTTTTTTGTAAATGTTAAATGTGAGATGTTCATTAGACAGCCAAATCAAAACGTTTAGATTCATGAATTAAAGGAAAGGATATTACTGGTCTTCTCTGTGGTTAGCAGATCAAAAAACCATTTCATAGTTTTCTAGCATGAAAATCTAACATGTTTTTGAAAAACATTTATGTAAGAATTTATAAATCAGTAGACAAATATTCAGTCCTATACAACTGAGTGAACTAAGTTTATATGTGTATAATGTCACATTTTTTTCTTAAAGGTAGCAAAGTGTTAATAGTTTCTGTCTGATACTTTTATGATTCCATTTAGAGAAAAAGGGGACAGAAGAGAACATACACATTTTTATTTTTAGAGAGAAGTGATACTCAGAACCAGGGTTTTGGACATTGTTGCTGTATAAAGACAGACTACACATCAGAGCCTTGACCATCATGTCCCCATGGACTTTTTTTTATTGGCCAAGTATTTAAGTCTAGATATCAGAAACCCGTGACATTTTGAAAACGTTTTATGTATGTACACTTTAATACACTTTAATGTACTTTTTAGTGTGGAATAAATTCCGTATCTCTGGTTTTTCTTGCATTCTTTGGTTGTCCTGAGTTCATTCCCACCTGTGATGCTTCTTCAGTAGCTGCTAGAAATGTGGCCCCTTCCTGACATGGCGTTACAAAGAGGCAGCAGTGATGATTCTTGATAAGCTGAAAATCTGTGTAAGGGGAAATCATCTGCATTTGAGCCAGAGAAAGTCGTAAAGTCTATTACAGAGGGTTCTAGGTAAATGTCTCTTTTCCCTCATTAGATGACTTTTCATCTGTAGGTAAGTTAAATGAGGGAAACTCACAGAAGATATAAATCTGTATTTATTAAGCATTTTGTTCCAAGTCAGGGCGAATTATTTTATTTTATTTTATTTAGTACTTTGAAATGGAATTATGTTTAATAGAATTTATTTAAATCATTTCTTCTTTATAATTTTGAATTTATGTCTAATCCCACAGCTTTACATCAAAAGTGAAAATATCAGCTACTTACTAATCATTCCCATTGTTATATGCAATTAAAAGTTAATTCACTTCTCCATTCAAACTATCCTTTGAAGTCTTGTCTAAAACTTATAATATTAAAAGTGACATTTTCATTAAATGAATTTTATGTTTTCCCTTTAAGCTCCAAACATATAAATGTCAGAAAATCTCATATATTCTAACCTAAGTAGCTAACTAAAATTTCTCTAAAAATAAAGTTATTGTCCATTTTCAGATGACATTTTAGAAATTTACATTTCACAGGTGCAACAGATCCAATACTACCAAATTCAACATTCACCATATGCAAAATTATTTTTAAAACAGAAATGTATATTTATTCAAAAAGTATATTATACCATTTATAATATTATATTGGAATAAATCACTCCCTCAAAAGGTCATAGGTATTTAAGCCACATAGTAAACAGTGTGCTTGTATTCTTCTGAAAGACTTGTATAAACTACCTCTTAGACTCTTGTTTTGTTTTCTTTCTTAATTGTTTTGTTTTCTTAATTTTATTTATCTTCTAAGCAAGTCTGAAAGCTGAAAACTAGAATAGAAATAAGACAATTCTTGAATTGCAATTATATGTAAACCATTTATAGTCCATGGCAATTTTTCAAAATAGTTGGGGATTGATTCAGTCTTAAAGTTCTTTTAACATTTATTTTGATTTTCATTGAGGTCGCTCTCATTCACCACAAATTATTTTGAAAGAATAAATGAATTGATATCATTAAAACCACAAACTGAAAACTTGAAACTAAGCCAAATACTGACCAACACCTTCTGAATTGTAACATGTCCACTATCTACTATAAAAGTGTATTCATTGTATTTAAATCTATGCATTTTGGGGTTTTTTCTTGATTCCAAAGTATCCTTTACACCCCCCACCTTTAAGAAACAGTAACATTTGGCCATCTCAATCCACAGAATTGCTATTTTATATTTTTTCCCACAATCCAAATGAATAAATTCCCATGCTTATCACAGAATAGACTCCATAATAGTATTTCCTTGTGTGGGGTCAACCAATGGATGCTTACAGAATAAAAAATTGAACTTGTGAAAAATTTAAGCCACTAAGATCAAGATATAATATATTTCAAATCTCCTTTTGTAGTCTTGCTTATTTGTCACCTTTCTACTAGCATAGAGTGCTAAATAATTCCAATTGCATATTGAAATCAGTTTTTCATCAACTAAAACAAACAAACACAAAAAAACAAATCCTTTTTATTACTGAAGATAATTACACATCCTGGATGTTTAACCAATCTTCTACTTTTGTAGCAATATATATTATATACCTTGCTGATTCTTACATGATCTAATGGTATTATAAATTTAAAATGCACCACTATTTTTAGGCTATATATCTATAGAGCATACTTAAAATGGAATATATGCCTATGAGTTTATTGATTTAAAAAAATGTAAATACTATATCTGAAGGTTCAAATATCATGCCAGAGCTTTGCTCCTTTTATTTTGTGTGATGAAAATCCCTCTAAAATGTCTTGATGGCTGATAGCAGCTTTTCAAGTAATCATTAATAAATACACACAAAATAAAAATCAAAAAATATATTAACTAACCAGACCAGTTAGACATTTCGATAAGACAACAGAATACATAGCCTCTCAGCAGGTTTTCTTTATATAAGTTCTCTAAAGGGCCACAGACAAATCCCATAAACCTTTAGGTTGCTTGTGAGAAAAAAAAAAAAAAGGAAATCTGTTTCTGAAGATACACTGCCATGGCTGTAAGAGTGTCTTTTTGTAGGTGAAAAACATGTTCCCCGAGGTCTAAAACAATGCTCCTTTTTCTTGATGCATTAGAGGGACCTCTGCTCCCTCAGGAATAATACAGAAACTTCAAATGTTTAATTTAACAATGTGACCTAGTTAACAATATTAGAGAGAACCTAGCTGCTCGGCTTTCCTGCTCATGAATGTATGAATTTTCAGTATGGTAAAGTAAATAAGCATTTTTTGTGAAAAAACTTAAGAAATATCTGCCTACACTATGCAAACTATTATTGAAATAAAAGAAATCATGCATGCCCACTTCAAACATTTCCTTGAACAAATAGTTGTATATTGTTTTAGCATAATGCCAGACTTGTCAATAACGCGTTCAAGTTATGGTATTGAACTTACACAATAAAGACTTAATATTCTATGGGAATGTTCAAAGCAAGGCCTCAATATCCTTCTTCAAATGATATTTATGTTTCAACCTTATGACATAGATGCATGTATTTACTTTTCCAAAGAGAATATAAATAGAATCCATATTCTAGTATCACTGCTTTATCTCATTTTTAAAGAGGCACTTCTTCGTATTTCTTAGAGTGTATTTTCACAATAATCTCTTCCTTTAAAAATATCAGGCAAAAATGTGTGCAAATATCACTGACAATAAAAGGAAAGTCATTTATTTTTGAACCAGCTTTGGAAGCAGCCGCCCCTGAAACAATGGAAGGAAGAAAAGATATAAGAACTAGCTGAAGGAACAGGCAGGGTGGGAGAAGTATGAACTACTGGTCTATTCCAAATCAAATGTGGTCATTCTTTGATGTCTATTTATTTTCAGTAACAAGATGGCTACAAAAGTAAAGCATAGTTCTCAAAATAGCCAAATCCATTAGGGCAAACAGCTGTGTGTGTGTGTGTGTGTGTGTGTGTGTGTGTGTGTGTGTGTGTGTGTAGGTGTGTGTGTGTGAGAGAGAGAGAGATAAAGAGACAGAGAGACAGAGAGAGACAGAGAACTATCACAATTAAATTGAAAGACTACGGAGGTGCTTGTTTATGAAGTTATGTGACAACAGACATAACACATTAGGGAAAAACATCCTTAAATGATGCTAGTTAGCTGGTACTGAACGGGAAAATTTATAAAGTTGACCAAATATCCCTTGACCAAACAGCTCCAAAAACATTCCTGGAAAGAGTTTACTCACGGATTGAACTAGATAAAGCAATTTCAAAAGGCATCATTGTTGAAATGTGTTCATTCATTTAAAATATTTTACACAATGCAGCCAACTCTCAACGGCTCATTTGAAGAAAAGCAGACGCACAGCAATGGGAAATGAAGTTTCCAAATGTTGGGTAAGGGAGAGAGTGGGAATCAGATAGGTATACACATAAAAAAATGCCTTTTTGGTTATTTATATATGACACTAGCTTTATGAGAGGGGAAAGGAGCTGGTTATACTGGTTGATATCCAAAGCCGGTAGAATTCTAAACATCGGTAATCAATGGTAATAGTGTATTTCAAGAGAAACACGGGAGACTGAAAAGTTGACCATCCTTCTGTACTTTGTTTCTATTTTATCCTGACTCATCATATTGCCTAACACGAGCTTCTCTAATATATAAATTCCAAGACTATAAATGTGTGTCAGGTGGGCAAAAATGTAAGAATCTCATGGGTAGGGTTCTTACAAAGAACCACAGCTGCTGTGGCTCTGGATCCCCAGGTCATTCCAATCTCTCTAATATTTATGGGCACAGCAGAGTCCCTGACTACTGTTATTCTTCTGCACTTGATTGCGGTTGACATTTCTAAGGCGTCTTTCAATCATATTATTTATGTATATTTATGTATTTTTACAAATGTCAGGTAGGCCATCAGTGATACTGCAAATTAGTGTGCTGATCTTGATTTTAAGACTTTTTGGCTCTAGAATTGTATGTGGAACTTTTGAAGCTTTTGGCTAAAAATATATCAGGGCTGCTACATGCCTATATTTCTGTTGGTTTCCAAGAGCTCCTTGAGATATTTTTCTTTCAAAAGAATATTTTAGTGGTAGATTTTCGATCTCAAAAATTGTCACTCTGAAGAGGTGGTAAAAAATCTTGCTTTTTCTCACTGGAATTTGAAATTTAAAATAAGATTTTTAAAATGTTCTATAATTGCACAATTTCTATGAAATAAAACCTAAATAACATAAGGATTCCACATCCAGATTTGAATTATAATATGCTATCTCAGATGCCCTCAGATGCTTTCATTATGCCTTACGGATTGTTCCTTCAATCTTTTCTGAAAAGAAAATCTGTACTTATAAGGTCATTAAGATAATTAACTTGAATTTTTGAGAAAAATTGTATTATTCTTGGTCACCTGATACATATGTTATGTTGAGACCTGCTGTTTTTTGAGGGAAAAATATTTTTCTCTAAAATGGCACAGATTCACGATTGCATTACAAATTAGTTTGGAATTCCCTTAAGCAGGTTCACTGAAAGCCTATTTCACTAAACCGCATTTTCATTAACTTTAGCAGAAGTAGTTTTCCAGAGTTAACATCTCACATATTCATTTATAACATCTCTGAGACCATTGAATATGTATAATTTATTTTATAAGGCTGCCACATCAAGAATTATTAGAGCTCAATAAAAATATATATGTGCATGTGAATATATATGTATATATATTTCCAACGTGTGCACAGGAATTAGAAATTAGCCCCTTATTTGTATATGGCAATTTTATGTCCAAAATTAGCTGTCAAAACACTATTCATGTATGAGTTCTCTTTCTCTTGGTCAAAGAATTTGGGGGGGAGCAATGTTCTTAAAGTACATTAGACAGAGATACAATGGGGTCTTAAATAAAAGACACACTGTAAAGACAGCAGTTTAAAAAAATCCACTCTCTTTCAGAATTCGACATCTTAATATGGAAAACATATCTTTTCACAAGACTCCAGGAATTAAACAACATAGAAGAGTTCAAGTGTTCAGTTTACCAGCTCCTCTGCCATTCCTTGGCTCCAAAATTCAAGGCCAGTAATAGTCACTAGGACACATATTTCTGTGAAATGAAAATCACTAGGCAGGAAATACATTTATCATACTAATTTCCTAGAATCATCTAGTTACCTGTGTCCATTAAAAGTACATTGGAATATGACAATTTCAGAGAAAAACAATGAAACAATCACTATGATAGCTGAAATATGGCTTCATAGGAAACAGGGTTACATTTAATTAGCTTCCACCGCGTATGTGTCTTTTTTTGTTTTTTATTATAATTCCTATCACTGGCGTGGACTCATGAGCCAATCTTTTCCAATTTAAGTTACTACCAAAGTTTACAAACTTGACATAAAGATTACATTATATTTACAAAGAACTTGGCACTTAACAGAATAAATTATTGACTTTTTTCTTTAACTCCAGACCAGGGCACCCATGGTTCAGGCGAATGGGAAAGCCCAATGCCTTATTATATATTATGCTACATTAACATGAATAAATAAGTTTCCAGCTGGTCATTCATCCACAGTGCTGTCCCTGTTGCTGAAAACAAGTACCTTCCAGTTCTAATCCATGGAGAGTGCAGAGAAGTTATCAGTCCAGGGAGAGCAAAGGTTGCATGTTTTCTTCTTCGTTTTTATCCATGCGTTTTAGTACTGTAGGATCCACTACTGACTGGGATCTAGAAATGATAAGGCCGATGTCAGTAAGTTATTACCAAATAATCACGCTCCCTTCTCTGTCTTTTCTCCATTATTACTTCTCTCTCATGGACTCGGATTATCTTCCTACATCAATACATCAAGGGCTTTATGAATGAGAATGCTGCACGTTTCCAGAGGGACATGCTTACCACGGGTTTTGCATCAGAGGGAGAAAACAATCCTCTCTGAGCTCTAAGTAAAATAATGAGCAGCAAAGGATTCTAAATGTACCATAATAGGCTTAAGTTCTCCTCTTCCCAATCGATCAAGAGTCTTTGAGAGTGAGAATTTATAGCGTAGGACAGATGGATGATAATAGCACATCTCCAAGTAGAAAATTATTACAGTGGGTCTATTGTTATGAGAAATTAAATAGAAATGATAGGAGCCTTGGTTCCTGTTTTAAAGAGCTCTATTAAACAAATTCAACACAAAATGTGCATTTTTAACCATCTTTTTAAAATGTTTATTCATTTATTTTGAAAGAGAGAGTAAGAGCAGTGGAGGGGCAGAGAGAGAGGGAGAGAGAGAGAATCCTAAGACAGGCTCAGCACTGTCAGCGCTAGAATCTGGTGAGATCAGAACCTGAGCCGGAACCAAGAATCCATCGCTTAACTGACTGAGCCACTCAGGTGTCCCTCACCTCCTTTTTTTTTAATGAAAATATTAGGGAAAAAATCAAAATCTGAATGTGAGTTTTTGTTAAATTTCCCACTAGATCATCTGAATAAAATCAGCCTTACTCTGGAAAGTTTCGTGAAATGATTTAAGACGTTTGAAAAGTAAAAACCCCTGTTGTTGAGACAGCAGCACTTTATGATTAGAAGAGCAAGTAATTTGAACTTCTTACACATGCTTTTGAGACTGGGTGGGGATTGTCTTTCAATTCATCATTAGGAAACAACTTGAAACCGGGAAGGAGGAAAGTCAATGAAACATACTACTTGTTATGGCAGGAAACTGCATTCTTAATAGCTATTGCATTAAAGAAGCAGCTGCCCTTTTAAAATTCTCCTAGGATAGTGAATGTTCCCCTGCTGCTGCATTCCAGCCAATTGGCTATTGCTGTGGCAATATGCCTCTTACCAGACCTCATTAACTCTCAAAAAGGAAGGCTATAAGCTAAAATACAACTGCACATGCTAATGAAAAAGAACAGCAATGGAACTAATTATCACAGCAAAAATAATTATAGTATTAACTGATTAATTGACTCATTTATTTAAATAAACTTAAATTCATTCCTAAAGAGGGAATGAAACGAAAGAGGACATTAAAATAGGAATGTTTTATTTCCTAAGTCATTTTCACTATTTTATCTCAATAATAGGTTATACATGTGTATAACAGAAAAGAGACTAAAGTTGAATGAGCAGATGAGTGAGAGAGAGAGAAAGGGGAGGGGAAAGAGGGAGAGGGACAAGGAGACAAGGAGGACAGGGGGGAAAAAGGAGGAGGAGGAAGTGGAAAAGGAGGAAGAAAAGGAATAAGAAAAGTGACTTTGTATCATTTTTAAATGCAATAATAATTTATCTTTGGAAAAATAATCTTTTTAATGTTTTTTTTTTTTTGAGAGACAGAGAGAGACAGCATGAGCAGGGGAGGGTCAGAGAGAGAGGGAGACACAGATTCCGAAGCAGGCTCCAGGCTCTGAGCTGTCAGCACAAAACCTGATGCGGGACTCGAACTCACAAACCAAGAGGTCATGACCTGAGGCAAAGTCGGACACTTAACAGACTGAGCCACCCAAGTGCCCCATCTTAGAAAAAATAATTTGATAAATAAAATACATTTTAACACAGTGGACAATGGTACCAAACACTTAGGAATTAGACCTTTAGCACTGTTTTACTTAGATTCAACTAAAAAAAAAATGGTCTCCCAAGAAAAATCCATGTTAAAACACAAAATAATTTCATTTGATGCCCTGCACTAAAGTATTAACTCGACTACTAGTACGCACTAAGCTCTAAATTCCATAAGCAGGGACATGATCGGTTTCCCTCCTTACAATGAACACAACGTATATCACAGTCTGTTATACAACAGGATCTCAATATCTTAAATTCTACCCAATAAATAGTTTCCATACTGAAAGAAGCTGGGTATTAAACATTTAAAACCAAGAGTAATAAAGCAATTTATCTTATACAAAAAGGAATTCTTAACAGAAAATCCATTTAAAATTCACAGTTACCATTCAGATACCAAAAAAATAAAAAAATAAATGCATAAAATTCACAGTTAGATTTATTCTATAAGTGTTGATACATAACCTAATAATATTAAGTACACATCAAAGTTCTTCAGACAGCACAAAGTACACAATTTAAGCATTTGCCAAAAGTTTCTGTTAAAACATATATCATGCACACACACATGCATGCGCACACACACACAATCTTTTAAATCCTTATGTTCATGACTATTTTTAAAAAGTGATCAGATGATATGGTGATTTTAATAAAATATTTTAAATTACAGTGCACTATTAAATTCCTAGTTTGCTTTTATCATGAACCACCAGAATCAGAATTGGTGGATGATGAATGCTGTCTCCATATATAGAACAATTCCTCAATAAAACAAGCCAGGCAGAAATGATTTCCGATTAAGGTTTTTTGGTATTTAATTGTCCCAAGAGTGCCATTATTTTAGTCCAGATTTTTTTTTTGCAGTCTTAAACAGAACAACAGGGCTAATTTTTTTTAATTTTAGTTTATTTTTGACAGAAAGAGAGAGAGGGAGCACAAACAGGGGAGGAACACAGAAAGAGGGAGACACAAGTTCTGAAGCAGGCGCTGCACTGAGAGCAGAGAGTCAGATGTGGGGCTGGAACTCACAAACCGTGAGATCATGACCTGAGCTGAAGTTGGGCGCTTAACCGACTGAGCCACCCAGGCGCCTCACAACAGGGCTATTTGTGCAGGAGCATAATTGTTAGTGAATGTGCTTGTTTCAGCTACAATAGAAGAAGCTGTTTATCATTCCTCATAGTATACGGGAACCATCTCCATAGAAGCTCTGCAGTCTTCACAGTGAATAACTTCTATTTTTTTACATGAAACCCAATAATTTAAATTTAATGATTCAGGTACCATTTATTCATTTATTATGCACCCGCAATGTTGTTCTATACCTTTGTGCTTAGGAGAAAGACTGTAGACAGAAATGGATTCCAATTCCAGTTCTGCTATTTGCTAGCTCCGTGACCATGAGAAGGCTATTTAAACCTCCTAGATTTTGTTCTTTTAACTGTAAGATAGAGAAAATAACAAGTACATCACACAGATGTACTGAGGATCAAACTCAATAATGCATGTATAAACCCAGCACAAACTTTGGCAGGTCACAAAGGTAGCAGTTAAGGAAATGACTGATGGAATTGGATTGTCAGTTTTCCAATATCAGCAGTGCTCCTTTGCGGCTATGTGATGTATGGAAGTTACTTACCTTCTCTTTATCTGGATCTCCTTACCAATGAGAGCCGAATAGTCTTACTTTACTAATTGTTTACAGAAGCAAATGAGTCAATGTATATGAAGCATGTAGTAGCAAGAGATGTGGAATATTATTCAATAAAATCAGAGTTTATATTACTATGGCAACTTATTATTGCTGCTCACTGCAGCTATTATGTGCCTACCTTTAGCACTATCTTAGGTACTAGAGATATAAGACAAAAGACATTCCTCCAGTTTAAAACACCTACAATCTCTTGAGCTTTGTATCTTTTCATGTGAATATAGTATTTGTCCACAAATTGACACTGGGGAACAAACTCTTCTTCTTACACATCTAGCTAAATTCCCCCAAAGGAGCAAATATCTACAAGCTTTCGGTGAGGGAATAATTTTTTTTCTCTCAATCTAATGATAATATAAAACTGGGAGGCGGGGATGGAGAAGAGGAGACAATTTTCTCCCATCCTTGATAGGGAACTGCCATTGCCTGACTTAGAGAAGACGAGACTCAAGTGAAATAACTTTCTTAGGTTCATTCTTCACAAGTTTCAGATAGCACCCTAAGAACTTCATATGATACAAAACCTACACCAAACAAAGGGTGTGTGAAATTCTAATCAATCCACATAAGAAGCAAAAAACTCAGGGTGGGGGAGGTCGACATGCTGTGAGCCAAGTCTGTAGAGGACAGAATGGCCTAATTAATTGGAGAAGAAAATCAAGACCCAAAAAGACTTCAAAAGGTAGACAGACTGAGCCAAATCTAACAAGATGGTGTTAATTAAAAGTATGTGCTTGGAGGAAAAAGTTAAACACAGAAAGAGAGAATTATGAGGATATGGATCTATAAGTACAGAGCCTTCTAGTGTTAGGGAGCTCAACATGAGTCAGCAATGTGCTTTGGCTGAACCAAAGCAATAGACTCAACAACAGAAATCAAAGGAAGCCAATGAGGGCAGAGCTAGGGTTCTGGAACCTAAATGCAAGTAGTGATAACATCCGATGTCACCTATTTAATTCTGGACATGGCACCTAAAAGGGGCCACTGACAGCAAAACACTCCTTTATTCACACCACTGGTGCCCAGTGAATATGCTCTGTTTGTGCCAGGCCCTACTTCAGGCACTGGCAATTCAAAGAACAAGATAGACAAAGCCACTGAAGTCTTCATGAAGTTTAAATTTCAGGAGGGGACATAAAAGTAAATAAAATCAGTGATTTGACAGACAAAAAAATAAAGGAAGTGACTGATCAGGAATCACCAGAATGAGGAGGATGTAGACCAAATGGTTGCAAGAACCTGGGTGGCTCAGTTGGATTTGGAGGATTTGGATCCTGTGTCTCCCTCTCTCTGCCCCTCCCCCACTCATGTTCTGTCTTTCTAGACTAAGTGGTTGATAAAGACCTAACCACTCTCTTAAGGAGGTGACCTTGGATTGACAGGTGCAGGAAAAGGGCATTCTATGCAACTTTGACAAGTGGAAAGAAGGATATTATGTCTGAAAGACAGGGAGAAGAGAAAAGGTGGGAAAGACTTAGAGGCATGAAGAGGGGCACAATCAGACACATAGCACTTTGTAAGCCATGTTATATAATTTTTATCCATTACATAATCTGCAGTCATTAAAAAAAATTAAAGCAGAGATGTGAAATGATTTGACTTACATTTTAAAAGATCTTTTAGATTGCCATATGGATAATAAATGGGGGCCAAGGGAGCAGGATATAAGGGTAGAGGAAAGACACCAGGTAAGACGTTTGGGGGGAAAAGGCACACAGACTGCAGGTTATGGGGGTACACCAAGGTTGTGGAGCATCTGGAGAGGTATGTGCTCAGAGAAGGGGACCATGTTAGTGAATCTGTCATAGAAGAAATCTGTTGGAAGAAATGAGCATTGTTAGCTAGCAAAGGAAAAGACCAGGCAACACCTATGACAGCTGTTTCCAAATCCTTCTATAGCTCGGTAAGAGCTCCTCAGTAAGAGCACTGTGTCATGCTATCACAGAAGCATAGGCAAGGAAGGTTTATGTCAAAAACATGAAAGACTCAATAACCTCATGGATTGGAACCCCAGTCCACTGCATATAGCCTATGTGACTTTGAGGATACAACATCTGTTTCACAGGGTTGCTGGGAGGACAAAGAAAAAAGACATCTGAAAGGGCCTGATTCATGATAAGTACATAGTAAATGGCAGACTGTAACAATAATTAGTATTATTATTATTATTAGAAGGAAGTTATTCTTAGGTAATTGCTTTTAAATATATTTGTTTAGAATTTTTTTGAGATTTTGATGAAATACATGCCTTGTCTCTAGAAAAATGCACAAACTGCATATACATGGACATGCACACACATACAATTTTGGATACAATGTTTAGCAATTAACAGACACCTCTGAGAACCCATCTACAGACTGACTTGATAGGAGAACATAGAATTCACATTAAGAAGCACTGTTTTAAGAGAAGGGAGTTAAGAAGCCCAGACTTGGTTTCCACATAAGCTTGCTGATTGCTGAAAAAATTAAAGCTGGAGATGTCGGAGATGTCTCCAGCTTTTCTAGTCTCTCCAAGGCATTGTGGAGCAGCCTGGGGAGAGGAAGGTAGCATGCACACCCTCGGCAGTAGCAATAGCAGCAGCAACAAAAAAAAGGGCAGCCTCTGAGAACAGGGTTGCCCCTGTTTGAGCAGAACGATGACCAAAAGACCTTAAGGTTTTCATCAAAAAAAAAAAAAAAAAAAGGTGCAAGACAGTATGAGAGATGAGAGGTGGGATGCCTTGGGCCACCCTGAGCAAGGTGAAGAGAGACCTGCAGGGGCTATGGTTTCTATATTTCTCTAATGGGAAATGTACCAAGAAATAATATTTGTTGCTATTATCCAAATAAACTCTGGGAAGCTGTGGACTGGGGGAGCCTGAGAATTCAATATTCCTGGCTTGCTACAGAATGCAAACTCAGAGGCAGTTATGCATTTGGGCATATTCAGCAACTCCTCCGCTTTCCATCACCACTAAGCTATGGCTGGATATGATTATATCCACAGTGAATCCAAAATACCTAGGGAATTGCCCATTACACAACATGTGTTCAATAAACTTCATTGATTAAAAGAAAACAGGCACAAAAGTACCATGAGAGTCAATGCAAGGAGTCAGAATCTCAATCAAGAATGAACTTTATAAAGATTAAAGCTGAAGGAAAATAGAATGCTTTGCCCCAGGAATGGCTAGACCTTTAAACAAGAAATGCGGCAGAGATATTTTAAAGAGAATCAAAGTTTTATTTATTTATTTATTTTAATCAAAGTTTTAAATGTACTGTGAATTGTGTGTGCATGTGGGTGTGTGTGTGTGTGTGTGTGCGTGCCATGAATCCCTTCCTTCAAATGAAATCTTATACAAAAGTCTAATACATTGCTTAGAAAGAGAGCTGTTCTCATTGTGGACATGGGCACTATCCTCGCCCCACTTCCTTGGCACTCCCCCAGAACACCAAGGGTACAGTTTGAAAGACCACTTGATTTAGTGACTCCTAAGAGCCTTATTAGATTGTCTGTGAATAAGGAACAAAAACTGTGTTGACATTACCTTGAATGACTTTATCTTTGACTTAACATTCTTAAACATCTAATCATGGAGGCATAAAAGGATTTAAAATCCCACCAAATACACATTCCTCAAAAGTATAAAACCTGGAGTTAACTTGGGGCACCCCCACACTGACTCCAGCCCACTTCCCAGCCACCTCCAGCATACCTCTTCATGGACTTGGGGGAGAGCTCCTTTTCCACCTCCTTTACAGGCATACTGTAGGAGTCCACATTGTATTCACTGTCATCATCGTACTCATGATCTAGCAGTGTTCTTGCCCACGTTCCCATGTCATAAGGGGGCAGCATTCCTCCAAACTCAGAAGGCAGGATCTCAGGATGAATTAGTTGATGTAGACTGTTCAGGTTGTTACCATGCAAAAATATCTACAAATGCAAGAAGAAGGATGAGGGGAAACACACACAGGAGAATCAATACAATCCAAATGCTAGGAGCAGGGAATGAAGCTAAGAAAAGCAAAATAAGAGTTTTTCATGTCTGTTAAGATATTTAAGTCCTTAATCCACTCTGTAGAACAGATAGGGCTGGTATTGTTATCCTAATATTTCACATAAAAATCCTGAAGCATAGGAATTTTAAATAGTTTCTAGAAAGTCAAAAGGTGGTTGAGTTAGAGAGCTAAAACCTAAAATTTATAGTTTCAGGTGATGAGCAGAATACAATGTGCATATTGATCTGTACAATGTGCATATTGATCTGTACATCATCCTGATGTTAGTTGTACAAAGCTAACGGTGTGCATAATGAATGCTGTTAAAATAGACCATTCTCATAAGGGACTCATGAACTATAGAGTCCATCCAAGTTACTAAACCCAAAAGGTATTACCACTTTGGTGTTCTCTATCATCAATAAAAACAAGAATATTGTAACCACTAGGTTGCTGCTTTGTAATGCAAAGGGTGTAATGTAAATAAAAGTATATTAGCATCATCGTAATGAAAGGTTGAGTGAAGGTTCACATCTGAAAGGACTTAAGTTCTATAATGTTGCCAGTATCTTCTCTACTAGTGCTTTCTATGTTTATTGTTCAAATAAAAATGGAATAATGGAGTGAAAATGTAAAGATGTATATACACATTAATTATTGATATTACAGTCACACCGAGTTTTTTTTAAACTAGAAAATTATGCAAGCTACATACGCAAGATTTGTTCCTCCACAAATTGCTACCTCTTTTCTCCTCTTTCATTTCAGTCTCAAAACGGTAGATTGGTCTTCTCTGAAAAAGCACTGTTTCATCTCAAATAATTTATAGAAGATTTGTTTAAAGATTATAGTTTATAAGTAACTTAGATATAGTCACTTATAGTTTAAAAGTGACTCATCCTTCAGGTTCATGGTGAACAGACTAATATATTTATCTTTGCTTTCTGTACTTTTAAAGTCCACAAAAGTAAATATATGGGAAAACAAAGAAAAACTAGTCTACAACATCAGACAAAATGATAGGGATGGGAATTATTAACCAACAAGTGATTTCAACAGATTATGGACCAGTAAAAGCAGATGAGAGAGGGTCACTGGCAAAATAGGCAGAGGAAATGGCTGCCTGAAATACCTGTTGTGGAGCCAACAGAGGTATAAGTTGCCATCTGCTCCAAAGTACATTTGGTCAATTGCAAACTTCACACACTTCCACTCCTCTTTGCAGAGCACAATAGCCCCCCTACCTTCTCCCAACACACACACAAACACACACAGGCTCGCTCTCTCTCTCTCTCTCTCTCTCTCTCTCTCAGGTTCTACTTAGAAGAAATTAAAATAATTAGGGAGGGGGTGGGTAAAGTTAAGTTCTAGCACCTGAAACTCTTATTTTATTAGTTCTACAACCTTATTTTATTAGATGTGTTTCTTCATGTAACAAACCTTTTTTTTTAAGTCATGCATCAGTTGTCATCATAAATCCTTAGAGAAGTAAATGTAATCCCAGCACACTACTTCCTCTCTCTTTGCTAACATTCTGCTACCTCCTCCCTCAACATCGTTTTCAGCTTTGGCCTTGCTTCCTCTTTCACTGAAAAAATAGGGCAACCAGATGAGACCCACCCACCAGCATCTGTGTCCATATGCTGTGCCTCCGCTCCTATTACAATGGAAAGATAAACTCTACAAAGGCCAACCTCTCCACCTGTGTGCTAGAATCCATCGTCTCTCCTCTTCTCTGTTATATTGCTCAAGCAGTTCTCTCCTGTCTCTCTCACACCATCGAATTTCTTGTCTGGTGGATCTTTCCCATTAGAGGACAAACCTGCCAAATCTTCTCCTCCCATCTCCTCTCAAAAAGATAAACAAAACCTCACTTGGCCAGACTTCTTCTTTCAGTTATTATCCTATTTCTCTGCTTCTCTTTATAACAAAACTCATCAAAGGACTTGTTTATATTCACTGCTCAAATACTCTAGTCCCATTTTTCCTGAAGCCAGTCCAAACAGGCTTTGCCTCCCACGATAGCACAGAGATAATTCTTGTCAGGCTCTTTTTCACTGCTAAATCCAGTGTCCAATGCTTGGCCTTTATTTTTCTTGAACTCTCAACAGCACCAGATTTAAATGACTCTCCTCATTGAAACAGTCCCAGCATCTCACGATTTTCTCCTACTTTGACACATACTTCTTTTTTTTTTCAGTCTCTTTTGCTGGCTATTCGTCATCACTCCAACATCTTAATGTCATAGAGCTCCAGGCTTCAGTTCTTGGATTTGTTCTCTTCTCTATCTGTACTTAATCTTTGGTGACCTCATTCAGTCTAGTGACCCTAAATATTGTCCATATACTGAAATATTTATATATCGAATCCAGATCTCTCCTTTGAACTTTATGTTGCTATTTCTACTCTTTATTTGACATGTCCACTTAAAAGTTTGATGGGAACCTCAAAATTAATATGTTCAAAACTGACCTCACAAAATTCTTCTCAAAATCAGCTCACCCCTGTTTTCAATGTCAGTTAGTGGTATGGTTCTTCTAGTTTCTCAGGCTAACACCTTCGACTCGTCCTTAATTCCTCTCTAAGTTGTCAGTAAGTCATTTTGGTTCTTTCTTCAAAATATATCATGAATCTGAACATCTGACCAACTCCACCTCTACAACTTTAAATGAAACTATCACCACCCTTCAAACTCTATTATTGCACTAACCTTCTAATTGCTCTCCCTACTGCCACTCTTGCCACCTGTGCTCTATGCTCAACACAGTGGCCAGAATGACCACCTCAGATCATGTTATTCCACTCACAATTCCCCACTGGCTTCTCCTTTCTCAAAGAGTAAATCCTGTAAGGCCCTCCATAAACCTCTTCTTTGAACATACCTACTACTCACTCCCTGCTGAAATCACACCATGTGTGCATTTGTCCAGGACATTTGCAATGGATGTTCTGTCTGAGGATTTTTGCCTTTAGATATTCCTATGGCTTATTCTCCCATATCCTGTAAGCCTTTTCTTGAAAGTCTCCTTTCAGGAAGACCTTCCTTTGCGAGCTTTTTTAATATTGTAACCCTGCCCAACCTGGAAAGTTCTGTCCACTTTCCCTACATCATGTTTCTTTATAGTGTTGCTCATCATCTAGCATATTATACAATTTACTTAGTTTGACTGTGCATTTACTGTTTTGACAATTCATAAAATACCATCATTTCTCCAAACTCAAGATTTCTTGAAAAATATATATACTATATGAAGATTTCCTTTTAGAACCCTTAAATGTGAATGCATTTCTGGAATGGGCAAAAGGATGCACTGCAATAGTCCAACTATTTAATTTTTGCCTTAGATTTTTCTTTGTTTTAACTAGTTTGGGATAGTGGCATCATTTATTAAAGCTTTGTTATTTTTTTTCTCCTTTTATTTTTTCTCTTCCAACATTCCATGCAGGAAGTCTTGTCTTTGTGGGCTCCTTAGCCTCAAAGTACCTTACAATTCTAAGAATTAGCCTGAATCATTTTTCTTTTTTATTTCCCTAAACCATGCCATTAAAGGGATTATGGTAAGTGACCTGAGTGGAAGGGAGGAAAGTGAAATACATTTGGGAATTAGCAAGGAATAGCAGAGTCCACCATATTGAGGAACAGGTGGAAATTGGCACCCTTCAGTAGGGAAAGCTATGTCCTGTCATCTCTTGGTGAGTGGCAAGACCACAACCCTAGAATAGCTGAAGAGTACCTGGGAGTTGAAGCCTAGCTGTTGGGTTCTAGCTTTATCACAGATAACTTGGGAGCAGAAGGAAACCTTAATTCAAGGAACTAATACTGGCTTGAACAATGAAGATGTCAAAAGTGGCCATGATGGATGGGAAGTTTGGTTCTGCATGAAAGACTCCAGAGATTGATGAGATTTTGAGAAGAAAGGACCCCTATGCCACCTCAGGTTTATATCCATCCAGCATGTTGGACACTCAAATTCAGATTTTGTTTAATGAAAAAAATAAAGAAAAGAATCAGGGGGTTCCTCTTTGTGACAAAAGATTCACAATTATCCCTTAGGTTTTCTTTCACTAGTTTTTCAGAGCATAGATTTATAACATCTGATGTATAAAGTGTTTGAGTACTGTTGTGATTCTGAATGAACCACTTGGAATACCTGTAAAGAAATATAATTGCTTTGTACATTACATTAATTAGTTAAGTAAAAAGTAAAACTTAACCTGTCACTATTTGTAAGCCATATAACTTTAATTAAAATGGTAGAGCTCAGATACCTCACTTCCATCTGGAATAATGCTAGCAAAGAATTTTTCTAGGCATTGTCAAAATTGTTCAGTTCAGTCAAATAACCTCAAACCTGGAACTTCCCTCATTTTTTAGACTTGATCCTCTGTAGTCTTCTTCAACAGAGCAGAACATTGTGCTCAGAACAAGTCAGCCCTGTACTCATGGTCTTTCAAAGTATTTCTCATTTCACTCTGACTGAAAGCCTAGACCCTTACAATGGAATGCAAGGCCCCATGTGATCTGGCAAGCCATATTCCCTTCTATCCCATCCTCTTCTACCCTTCTCAGTGGCTCATTCTGCTCCAGCTTTCCGAGCCTCCGAGCTTTTGCTAGGTATACCAGGCATGTTTCTACCTAAGGGCCTTTGTCTTTGCTATGCCCTGTGTCTGGCACTCTCTTTCCAATAAATCCACATATTCAGCTCCACTACCTCCTAGCTGGGATTTAGAGCAATTTGCTTAACCTTCTGTGCTGCATTTTTCCCATCTATAGAGGGAGAAAAATAACAATGCTTCCCCTAGGGCCATTGTTGTAAGGACTAAATGAGTTAACATATGTAAAGCACTTAGAACAGCAGGTGGCACAGAGTGAATACTACCGAAGCATTCAGTAGTATAGTATGTACTAAAAGCCCCAGCAGGTGTTTTGGATCACCTGATCAACTCTTCATGAAACAAAGTTTGAAAGTGTTATTTGTGAAGCACATCAATACATTTTTCTGAATTCTTACCTGTAAACTAATTTGCTTCTCACTGGTAGAAACAATTCTTGATATAAATTATAATTATTTACAGACTTCTTCCTCCTAAACTACTGAAACATTTTCAACAAATTCATATACAGAAGATCTCCTGTTCACCAATGTTTGATACAAACACATACTTAATACTTTTATGCTCACAATGAGGCCTCTACAACACCGCACGGAAATACCTGAAGTGCCATCTCATTCACCGGGAAACATGGGAAATTACGTTCAGTAAAGATTTACAAGTAAAGTATACTTTCCTTTGGAACTAATCGTTTGAAAATTGGTCACAGCATGGTGGTAAAAATAGCTCTAAGTCTGGAGACATTTGGATTCGTATACTAGCTCTGCAGTTTTACAGCTGTGTAACTGAGTAAGCAAGTTACTCCATCTTAAGACTTCCTTTCCTCAGCTCCGAGATAGGAGATAATGCTTACTAAATTTACACCTCAGAAACTTTGGGAGGATAAAATGAAATAATGTGCATTAAAATGCATTTTAAAGTCTATATTATTATTAATAATGATAAATGTGTTCAGCACATGTACCATGTGCTGTGCTAAATGCTTTATATAAATCATCTTATTTGCAGAAAATGATTATTTTGTTGTTTGTACTTTGAATATCCTCATTGTTAAATGAAACTGAGTCATAGAAGTCAAGTAACTTGCAACCTAAAGAAATATTTGTAAGAGTCACCTTGGGATGGCAATCGAGCAGCCACTTCTCTGGGGGCTGGAGGAGAACACCGTGCACAGATGACCCCCACCCCTCACCTGCAGACCTGAAATGTCCTACCCCATTTGAAAACAGCCAATCATGAAGCTCCAGTTTTCCCCCACCCCCATGAGGCAGACAACTTATCCTGTCCCCCGGTAACCCTAAAATGCCTTACTTGGTAATCTGTCCCCCAAGACCAAACCCAGAACCCCCTCACCCTTAAAACCCCACCCCTCTCAAACCGGGGGCGACTTCCCTGACTCAGCCCAGTACTGGAGTCACGGAACCTCCCCCGGGGACTGCAGACCCCAAATAAAGGCTTTCTTGGCTCCATAACTTGGCTTCCCTCTTTCCTCTTGTCTCTGCCTCCATCTATTAAACCTTACAATATTAATCTTTTTAAACATCAGCATTCATTCTGAAATGTGTGATTGATCATGACAATCACTACAAAATCATATTAGATAGATAAAATTCACTATATCAATATGATAGATATTGTGAAATAACTAACATTCATATATCCACTTATAAAATGACAAATTTTCTCTAGATCTTACTTGAAATTAAGTGTACTGATAACAATCTAGTAACATGGCATAATTTTTTTTTACTTTAAACTGAGGCTTTATAATGAAAGCCCTGAAATATTCTCCCAATTTGTGGGAAAGTACACAAGCAGGCTTACAGGCTTTTAACTATTTCTTTTATGTGGTCTTTAAGAAATTTTAAATGCCTTGTATGTTGAATATTTATATGCAGTATAGAGGTACATTTTACCACACCCAATATTATATACACATTATGTATCATAATTCATTGAATGCGGGAGGAGAAAAAAGTATAAAAACAAAGAAACAAACAAATACCCTTTTCCGAGTCTTCTCCTTTAGGAAAGGCCGGATCACGGTGTACAAGGCATGGATATACCATGGTTGATTGACAAAATGAATTCCTCCAAATCGTGCTGGGAAACTATCCTAGAGTAACATGAAGCAGGGAGAAAAATCAAAACATGCTTTAATATATTATTGAGAAGGCTTAAAGAAATCATACGGTATATAAATTTGTTATTCCACACATTAAATGAGATGATTTGTATAGTTAAGATGACTGAGAAAGAAGACCCTACTGTATTAAACATTGTAATATTCATACCTAAAGTGAAGCAATACGTAATGAAGCAAATGCTTCTCAAAAGCAGTTGTTAATTTCAGCACTTTTAAGAGTGCCATATTTTAAGCCTACAAACTGTTATTAACGGTCATTATAGGCCAAGAAGCAGAAATAAATACTTTCATCTATTTGTCAAATACTGAATCTAGGTAGATAAGTGTTGTATTTAAATCATTTATATTTATATTAAAATGTACCTAATTTAAAATCTTTTCTTAAATTTCGCCATAGTCAACTACAATGTGAGCACCATCATGTTTCAAAACTCACTTTACTCTTATTTTATCAACTTCATTATAAACATTCTCCTTCCCTTATTTCCGTCATAAAAAAAGGGAAACATGCTTAAGCAAAATAAAACCTTAAGCGTTGTAGTGTAAGAAATTTGGGGGTGTATTTGCTAGGTTAAATTAAGTCAAAACCCTTTGAGCTCCCCCCATAGGAAGAAAACAGGCCAATCAGAAAGTCATCCTCTTCAACAAGAACTCACTTGCATAAGATTTGAATCTGAAGTGACATAGAGAAGTCTTTTCCTCCTACCTGTAACTAAACAGGCTCATCCCACTCACTCTACTATGAAGGGAATCCTTAAACTGAATGAGTTACATCTCACAGTGCACTTGAGGATTCCACATAAATGGACTGATTCTTGCTACTACTTGAAAATTCCACACAGCTGACTATGGAAGTCTTCTTTAAAAAACAAAAAAAGCTATACCACTAGGAATCTCTTCTAGTTATCGTAATACCAAGAGGCATCATGATAACTGGCACTCTTCTGGATTTTATTTAGCACATGAACAGGAACAAAGGAAAAGTAAAGGAGCTGAAATAATCAGATGCATTTTTTAAATTTAATTTTTTCTCTAACAAGGTTGTCTAGTCAAAAACATTCATGGCATAACCCCATTAAAATATTTTAGTTTTGGGGGGACATTTAGGAACATTAATAATTAATTCATGTTTTGTATATTGATTTTCAGAGCCAATACGCTTTTTCTTTTCTTTTCTTTTTTTTGCAAAGCAACTTCTATCTCTGAGAATAATACATTATAAAAAGACAACAGTACTGGGTTCCTGGATGGCTCAGTCAGTTACACATCCAACTCTTTATCTCGGCTCAGATCATGATCTCATAGTTTGTGAGTCTGAACCCCACATCAGGCTCTGCACTGACTGCATGGAACCTGATTGGGATTCTCTCTCTCTCTCTCTCTCTCTCTCTCTCTCTCTCTGCCCCTTCCCCACTTGCTCTCTATCTCTCAAAATAAATAGAAATAAACTTAAAAAAATAAAAATAAAAAGACAACAGTACTTTGTTTATAAATAAATAAATTAGAATAACTAAAGATAAAATGTGCCTCCTTTAATGGCAGTGTCTTACTTCTTTGATAGTTTTCATTAATCAAGAAGTTATTACAATAATAGAAATTAATCAGATAGAAAAATTTTTTAATGTTTTATTTATTTTTGATACAGAGAGAGACAGAGCATGAGAGGGGAAGGGCAGAGAGAGAGGGAGACACAAAGCAGCTCCAGGCTCTGAGCTAGCTGTCAGCACAGAGCCTGACACGGGGCTCAACCCACAAACGTGAGATCTGACCTGAGCCGAAGTCGGAGGCTTAACTGACTGAGCCACCCAGGCGCCCAAGTTATAACATTTTTATATATAAAAGGAAAATAATGTATATACAACAAAGAGAATGCTAAGATAAACACCCATGTGCCCTCCACTCACCTTAAGAAATAGAACATGGTTGATAACCTTAAAGTTTACTATACTCTGTTTGATCTTCTCCTACATTTTAAAATTTATATTATAATTATTTTGCTTATACTTTATTTTATACACATTATGAATATATAAATATTTTACTTTTCTTTAGTTTATATTTTATATATTTTATTTATTTTTATATTTTATATTTTTGCTGGTGTATGTGTATATATATGTATATATTTACATATCCCTAAAATATATTGTTAAGTTTTCTAACTACTTCAACTTTATAAAAATGTCACCTAGTGAATGTATTCTTCTGTTGTCAGATAACATTGTTTTTAGGTTCCTTGTATTTGAGTTTTCTACATGCATAGCTATAGTTCATTGTCACTATTGTATAGTTACCATTGTATGATATAGCGTAATTTATTTTGTCTTGTCAGTGCATGCTGTTTTCCACATATTTTGTCGGTTTTGCATTACCAGTACTGCTGCTGTACAGATTTCATTCTTGGACACGTCTCTTGGTCATGTTCAAGTGTATATGTGGGGTATATATCTAAAGTGTTAACACTGAGTCATAAAGTGTACATACTTCAACTTTACACAATTGGTGATACCAATTATGTCAATTTTCACCCCTCCTTCCCCCAGCAATGAGGAAAGTTCCAGTTCTTCCACATACCACACTTGGTACTGTCAATTTGTTTAGTTTTGCCAATTTATTGGGTATAAAAAAGGTTTCCATGTAACTTTAATTCCCTAGTTACTTGGTCTTTGCTTATTTTAATTCCATCGTTAATAACATAACCATTTAACACATAGGTATTTTGTTTCTTAGTCCTTGAGCATCTGAACTTGTTTACTGTCTCTGCTGATCTTGTTTAGGGTGAACTCATTTTTGGCTAATATTAGTCATTGGGAATCCTGAAGGAGCTAGATCGAGGTTGCTTTTCTCCAGCTGAGATCTGTATCAGCTCCTACTCAGTGCCATAAACCTAGTTTGGCTTTAATTTAATTTCCCATGTTGGGGTTTCTCTGATTATACAGTGTATATTCAAATCTCGGCCTCATATGAGATAATTATGGCCTTAGACTATCAGAGAAGATAATTGCCATTATTATTAAAACTAATATTATTATCACTATTATTTTTCCACCTGCTTATAGAAGAGGCAGAGAGGTTTACCTAAAGGTTTCCTAGCCAGCAGGGATTTTCCTAGCACACACCTCCCCTAAGGGTGTCACAACTGGAGGAATGGAAAATCTCACATCTAGTCCCCCATTTGTTCTCACCAAGTTCAAATCTAGTCTCTGCTTCTGTCCACCCCACACCCGAAGCAGCCATCACACTCTAAATCTGTAGGTTCTTGTAGCAAACATTTGCCTCCAGAACCACCAGACTTCATTTATTCCCCGGCGGTTTTTTGTTTGTTTTGCTTTGTTTTTCAGTAGACTTTGTGTTGCCTCAGGGTCCAGGGGCAAGTGAGGGGTAGGTGTGATTCTTTTGCTGTGATTTCTGTAACACCTTTGTGTTTCCTGGCGGGAAGATCTTCAAGAAATTTTAACCTTATGCATTACCTGAAGCAGAACTATTTATGTTGCTTTTAAAATATTCTCTTGAATGAGCATTTAATCTCTAGAACAAAACTGAATAAACACCAGCTATTAAGTTTTATGCCAAGTGTTTTAGCAAAGTGGTTTTTAAACAGAAAATCACATGGAGGCCATGCTTCTTCTATTGAAAAATGAATATGCACACATATACACAAAACTTATACATGAGTTCATGGGCTTTCTTGACTGCATCTTTACATAATGAATGGCTTAATCAGTACCAAATCACAGTTGAGACAGGGTGAAGAAGGAAAACACTGTCTTTGCAAATTAATCCAGGCTAAAATTTTGATTTAGTGCCATCTCTCAGGCATCAGAGTCCAAAACAAGGATGACATAATCCTTGATTCCTTCCTTCTCTTGACTGTGATGCCCGTTTCCTTCCTCTCTCTCTTCTCCTTGTGGTATTACAATTACACGTATGTTAAACCATCTGCAGTTATCCTCCAGTCCTTGGGGACTCTGTTCCATTTTTTTTTTCAGTGTTCTTTCTCTTTGCTTTTCAGTTTTGGACGTTTCTATTGATATATTCTCAAGCCCAGAGATTCTTTCTTTATCCACATCCAGTCTAACAGTAACTCCATCAAAGGCATTTTTCATTTGTTATGGCATTTTGATCTCTAGATATTTTTTTTCTTTCTTAGACTTTCCATTTCCCTGCTTAAAGTATCCATCTGTTTTTGTATGTTGTCTAATATATCCATTAAAGCAGTTTGCTCTCTCTTCAAGTTCTACTTTTGGACATTTTTTAGTATACTTTATAATTTTTTTTTTCTTGATAGCCAGACATGATGTACCAGATAAAAGGAACTGCTGTAAATCGGCCTTCTGTAATGTGGTGGTGAGATGTCAGGGGAGGAAGTGTTGCCCAGTTCTCTGATTAGGTCTCGGTCTTTCTGCGCCTCTGGACTGTGAACTCTCAAGTGTTTCTTAGTTTTGTTTTGTTGTTTCTCTCCCCTTAAGTGGGACAGGCAGCCTGGAGTTGGGTATTTCCCTTCTCCCACTGGAAGGCTGGAGCTGAGTACCTCCCTAGCCCTAGGTCAAGTAGGTTCTAATAATACCCTTGCAGATTAGGCTCCTTGAACTAGCTTCTCCTGAGGGCAAGTCCTGTTAGGAACAGAGGAGGGCACTAGTGATAAGCACCAGGTGTTTTAAGTAAGTGCTGAATCACTAAATTCTACACCTGAAACTAATAATACACTGTATGTTAACTAAGTGGAATTTAAATAAAAAGTCAAAGAAAAAAAACAACAGAGTGCTCTGGCATATTTCAAAGGGTTTTTTCTCCGTTCTCCCTGATTGATAGAAACACAAGGGGATTTTTCTCTACATACTGTGAGAATCTGGTCTCCTGGAAGTAAATATCACAGAAGAGTGGATGTTCCCCTATGACTGGAACCCCTGGAATTTTTAACTCTCATCCTCATTCCCAATGAGACTCCAGTAATTTGTCATTTAAATTTCATGATGTCCTGGCTGGACACTGATACTTACCATGGTTTGTTTCCTGTTAAGAGTCCCTGCTCCAGTAAGCCAAGACTCCCTGTGTTCACCTGTCTGCCCCTCCAGTCTTGTTGAGAGTGGTTTTCCTGATACCTCACCTTGCTTGTGAATCTAAGACGAATTGTTGATTTTTCAGTCTGTTCAGTTGTTTACTTATTGTTAAGACAAAATGGCAACTTCCAAGCTTCTTACAAATAGAACTGGGAACCAGAAGTCTGATTCTCTCACTTCCAATGTCCCAAGCCCTGCAATATTTACATTCTCAGCTCTGCGTAGCTTCATATTTTCATATTTACCCTCATAACCACAACAAAACCCAAAACCCACTGTGCCCTCTTCACTGGTTGGCACCACATCACTTCCCTGTAGCCTCTCCATGTCTATGTTCATGTGCAGTTTTATATAGCTTGTTGACTTTGTTCCCTCCCACATGCCTTCCTTCCGTTTTTGGATTCTCTTCTTGTGCTGATCTTTTAAGGCCTACCTCATTCAACACCATTTCAATGAAGCTCTTTTCCATCTTTTTTCTCATTTTCCCATACCCTATTCTCTCTGAAAAGTCCATTCTCTGTGACTAATGAGCACAGTGCCTAAGTCTCTTACTGTATTTGCCACACGACCCTGATACTATTTGTCTGTCTCCACTACTAAACTGTGAGCTCTTTGGGTGCTTGATTGTGTGTTGTGTATGGTCTGTTGGTGCTAGGGCCTGACACCCACTTCATGCTCCACCTGTTAGGGGAGGAGATGGGAGGCTAAAACATAAGAACCTTACAGCTGGGATTCTAAATAACATCCTTCGGTCAATAAGAGGCCCTTGAGCAAGATTTAAAGGACCAACCATTACATTTACATACAGAGGCCATCTTTACATTTTTGCTGCAGTGGCAGCCCGATAAGCAAGCTCTAGAGGGGCAATTGTTTATGGCAGTGCTTCCACTTTCTAGGTGGCACTTTGTAGGGTGAGAGACTGCTGGGATGGCAGTAGTGAGAGGGTGGAAACAAGAGTCTTGACCTCTGAATCACATCTGCATGGTTGTGACCTCAAAACCAAGAAAGCAGACATGCCTCCCAGTTTTCCAATGAAGTGTTAAAGCATGAGCTCCCTGTATTTAAATCCATTTTCCCTGAACTATCCAGAGAGATTTCTGCTTTGTGCACTGAACTCAGATCCAGAGAGTGTGTGATCCATCTTCACATTCCCAACATTTTGAAAGCGTGTGTATGTGTGTGTGGGTCTGTGTGTTTGTGTATATGCCCTATCGCAAAGCTAGGTGGATGTTTCTTGAAAAGAATAGATTCTAATATTTTTATTTAAGTAAACTATTTAAGTAAACTCATAGTTTCCTTATCTTCAAAGTGGAAACATTTAATAAGACTGCTAATACCCGACCATAGCTGTTAGCCATTAAACACACCTCCTAGGTACTGGCCTACCATATTAACTATCTATTTTTTTACTCTATACAAATAAAAACGACCATTGAGGCAATTTTATAATGCAGTTAAAAGAGCAGTTGTTTGGTCCTAAAACACTGCATAGTACAAAACAATAATCAAAATAATAACATACAACATGCTGATCACTGACTCTGCTGGCCACAACGTTATTCACTGAAGACAATGAAATAAGAAATACATCGCAATTAGTGAGAGAGAGTGCCGCCAAGATAAGTTGAAGAAAGTTAACAGAATTTCTACCTTCTGAAAGCTTTTGGCAATTCACCTGCTTCCATTCGTTTTCCTCTTGAGGGTACCCTTGGTTGTGCTGGTTGCACATATTATCTTGCCTGAATGCTTGAGTTAATGGAAACTTGGCCCACCAAAGCTTCAGTAGAATTCAACATTTCTCCAAGCCTCTGTTGACCATATGCTCAAGTAAATATCTTTCTTTGGGAGAAGATGGATTTGGAAGTACTCCCTTCATGCAATATGTGAGTTTCCTTAAAAGTTGACTGCTATTGCAAACAATTACAAAATGATCTCAATCAAAGCAAAACCTCTACCTTCTCCTTATTGGCATACAAACAATATAGACACTATAGACATTGGCACTATGGGCACTAAAGAGAGAGATAAATTATGTATATGTATCAAATATACACAAATTATTCATATATTTCTAGCAAATATGTATGCCTTACCTATCCAGCTAATCAAGAAGAAAAATTAGAAAATAAACCACTAACATATTATTCAATTTTTTTAATTGATTCTGATGAAATAAAAAAATTATGTTAGGATAACTATTACAAGTAAATTGTTAGATTTTAAAACAACATAAATCAAAATAATTTCTGGTGTAATCACAGTACAGTTTGTAGTCATAAACATGAACACAATTAACTTTTCCATGAGAATTAAATCCAAAACTTTGGTCTTGTTTCCCAAAACTGTCTAGGGTTCCGAAAATGACCAAGTGTGATAAGAAGTGTCCTCAATGTGAACATAGGCAAAAATTGCATGTGTAACTCACTCATTCAAAACCAAATTTATTAGCCTTTTTAAAACTATATAATTTATTATCAAATCAGCTAACATACAGTGTGTGCAGTGTGCTCTTAGTTTTGGGAGTAGATTCCCATGATTCATCACTTACATACAACACCCAGTGCTCATCCCAACAAGTGCCCTCCTTAATGTCGATCACCCATTTTCCCCTCTTTCTCACACCCCATCAACCCTCATTAGCCTTTTCTCAATGTTTGTTTTTCTTTTCTACCTTTACTGTACTTCTCTGAAACACATAATTTCAACTAGTATATGAACCATGGCAAACAGTGAGAAGTCGTAGCATATAGTGGCATATTATAGTGATATATCATAGCACCAACACCTAGAAATTACACTTTTAATTCCATAACTCTATCTCTAAAATTATACTGAGATTAAAAGTATCACACTATTCTGTTAATGCTTTCAGTATAATTAGAGAACATGATTATTGTAGAAATTCTGAACATCAAATAATGTATAATAAAAAAAGCTACTCATAAAGTTACCAACCAGAGACAAAAGCAATACATTAAGAATCTTAGTGTATGCTTCTAATTTTTTTTAGTTAAACTTAATATAAATGACATGAAATTCTACCTAAAATCCTGGAATTAGAATAATTATGAAAATAATTTTTCAATGCCTCATAGGTATACTATATAAATATAGTTTCTAGTGCCCAGGTATAGGAAGTAGAAGGTGACTATTATAGCATGTGGTACTACTAGTTCCTTAGATATTATCAAATTTCCTTCAGATATGTTTAAACTTAGTAAGATTGGTCTGCTTTACAAAGAAGTCTTAGGAAGAGAGGAAGCTGGGGAAGGCTTCCCTCAGGAAACAGATCTAAAAGGCAGCCAGAACATTGAAGAGAATGGACTGGAAATGTAAGAGTGACTAATGAAAGGTTGCCATTGTAGAGAATACAAATCTAACATTCTGGATGGTTGTAGGAAAGCCCCAATTAAGAGTTCTGTTAACAGAGAATTCAAAAACTTTTATTAAAAAAAAAGTCCTCTTGGCCAATCTAGAAAAGAAAATCAACACATTGAAAAAAAAAAGGAGAAAACATTCATGTACCTTGACATGCTAACCATACCATATTTTCCTAACTATGTCTTTTGAGGGTATTCATTCTAGCTGGTATAATAGCATTTGTATAGTTCTATCTACTTTTTTGAATAAATGTTGTATAAGCTATTTGTATACACAACCTACCTATCTTATAAAAGGTTAAGATTCCTGAAGAAAGTCACATTTGTCCTAGTTCCAAAGCCCTGCTTCCATTTCCCATATTTAGTATTCTGTGCAGTGTCTGGAACTAAAGAGATGGAACTACACCTGTAATGTTATGTATTTAGTCTCATCAATACTAGACAGGCAGACCTAGGCAAGTCATTCCACTTTCATGAGGGAAACAAGGATTTTTACCAAAATATTCTTACGAGCATATTTTGCCAACTTGAGAGAAAACAATCAGGAAACTATTTAATGACCAGCTAATTGAAATGTCTTTTTCTATGCCTGCTTTATAACTAGTAATGAGCCATGTGTAAATGGATTCAAACAACAGATTGAAAATAAAAGCTCTTGAGCTGGTACAAAGAGATAACAGTTGAAACTAGGATTGTACAAATGCAGAAGGATGCTTCAACCCTAACCTCTTAACTTCTAAAGGCCCTTCTGTCCAGGGAGGCAGACAATAAAGGAGCTGGGTGCAAAGTATTGTGTAAGAAACAAAATTTCACCCAAATGGGTAACTGCTCTGTCACGTAGGGAAACAATAATTATTAACATTTTCTACAGCTTACTTAACACTTAAAAGTTAGGAAAAAAATAATTAAATGGTTAAAAAATGAATAGTCAATTCTTGTTAGAGGAAACAAGTCAGCCTTCAAAGATATATCACACTGTATTTCAAAACAAGCACTTAGCAAGACTTTCTATCTGATAAGCAATCTCTAAAACAAAATGCACATAAATTATAGGCTTAAGTTTTAATGATTCTTCAGAAAAGAGTGCCTGAATTTTAATAAGTGTTTTAAGAAACAGGGATTAACCGTGATGGATTCTTTTTAAAAGTAATTAATAGCATACATTAATTTTCATTAACATTCTTTTTAGAATTAAAAATTTTTAAGATCTGAGGAGCACAGGGGGGGCTTAGTCTGTTGAGAGGCTGATTTCTGCTGGGGTAGTAATCTCATGGTTCATGGGTTAAGCCCTATGTTAAGCTCTCTGTCAGGGCAGCGCCTGCTTTGGATCCACTTTCCCCTCTTTCTACCCAACATGAATAAATAGACATTCTAAAAGGTTAAAAATTTTTAAGATAATTCAGAATGATTCTGCCTTTCCAAATGGTAAATTCTAATCTAAATATTCAATAAAATAAAGATACCTTCTTAGATTAAATTTTTCAATTTAAAAATAATGTCCCTATTTGAATTTGCATACTTCACATACATAATATTTGTTTGCTTTCAGACCTCTGGCAAAATATCAGCTATTGTTCAAACTGGCTATCATGAATACAACTGTGTCAACATGTGGATCTCTTAAGGGTGATCAACAGAATGTGCTCTACCCAAAGGCAAATACATATCATTTCTGACATTTCTATTTAAAAAATAACCATCTCCCCTTATCCTATATACATCAATATTTAGCTAATGAAGACTGTGACTCCTAGTAATTCTCTTTTGCTCTGTCATTCTTTTGTAAAATCCAGTTCCCATTATAGAGATGTGTTAGATTTGCTCTTTTTCAGTTTTGTCTGAGGGTGTCCTCTGGTTTAAGTTTTAAGTTAATTAGAAATGATGCCCATGTACAATGACGCTGCCTGTCAGACATTCTCCTTTATAGGGTGCGTAAAAGAAAGCATATTGAAGGGCTATGTCTTCTCAATGCAAATTACTAGGAAACCTGCCATAGGATTCTAAGGTATTAAATAATCATGACTTTTAATAGTGAGTGGACATATGATGTAGAAAGCTCAGGTCTCACACCAACATTTTGAATGCAGAGGAATTGGATTGTATTGCTTTCAAGATGCTACAATCAGCATCTATTGTTTGGACGGAGAGAGTCTTTTAAATTCCATTCAAGAGGACTAGGAGGGATCTGAGTGGGTCACTCAGAACACAATGGTGGTCAAGGGCTGCTCCAGTTTATAAAGCTGCAAACCTAGAGAAGAGCAAGGAATTACACTTTCCTCATCCAAGATGGCACACGATGTGCTCAAAGTGAAAACAAGAGTTTTATGTTTTGCTGTAAGCTTAATATACAGCATCATTTCTAAATTTTTAATTTTGTTTTAAAAATCTTAAATAACAGTAAAGTTGGCTTGTTTAAATTTACAAGTAACACCAATTCCTCTTCAACCAACAAATTATCATTTGTAAATAACAAGTAAATACAATAATTGCTTACAAATAACATATAAATATATTGTAAATAACAATATAATCACTTGTTTTTATCCTGATGCCACAGATAAAACACAATGTTACTCCATTTTTTTTCTTCCTACTAGTTTTGAACACATGTATTGAAGGAATCCATACCCTCTTGGCTTCTAGGTTCCAATGATAAATCTACTTACCCACAAGATAAATGAGTCTCTGTCAGCAAAAGTATCCCAGCCACATATACAGAATTACTAAATAGAACAGAGAGACTATACAAAGAGAGAAAGCCTCCTGAAGTACACCATGATCAGATGGTCAGGGCCTCTGAAATTCATGGGCTAGAACTGACCAATTTATCTCAAAATCTCAAGTATATTCTAATTCTAGACAAATCATTATTTTGTTATTTCTTTTCTGTGTCCACCATTAATCAGTTAATGGTGACTAATGTGGCTTCAAACATAGCCCTCTTTACTCTGCAAGGAACTCTGGGACATAAACTCTGGTTTATTAGTTTAGATAAATCCCTACACCTAGATAAAACTCAAATTACACTAGTGACTCTGGCATCCACTTTGCATGCGGAGAGGAACATCTGAGTCTCTTGGATTTTCTTTTTTTTTTTTTTTCAGTAAGCTCCAAGTGGAGCCCCGTGTGGGGCTTGAACTCAAGATCTTAAGATTAAGACCAGAGCTGAGATTAAGAGTCACATGCTTAAACAACTGAGCTGCCCAGAGTAAAATATAGGCAACTTAGTAATAGTCCTCCTCAAAAGAGGTCTTTCTAGCTAAAACTATTTCTTAAAATAAAACCAACAAGGAAAACCAGTGGGAATATGTTTAGTCATCATATAACCAAATGGGCAAGAAGATCTTTCTTTTGTGAACAAAATAAATGTAGTATTCTGCCCATCCACAGAAAAAGTTGGTAACAGATTGAAGTAAATCACAGCCATCAAGCCTTAACATGGAGATACAAGGTTTATTTAAGTTAGTTGCTGCTGGTGTGTGTATGCCTGGAACACGCAGGATTCAAGACAGAGAACATGACACAAAGCCCTTCTCACACCTCTTCACAACCCATGAAATACCAATTTCAATCAAGCATAACAGCAGGAGAGATCCCAAAGTAAAAACTACCAACTTCTAAAATTGTTATATCATCATGTTCCTAAGTCAGACTCTTCTATTAAAAGTGAATGCATGGGGGCGCCTGGGTGGCTCAGCCAGTTAAGCCTCCGGCTTCGGCTCAGGTCAGATCTCAGATTCGTGGATTCGAGCCCCACATCGGGCTCTGTGCTGACAGCTAGCCTGGAGCCTGCTTCCAGTTCTGTGTCTCTTTCTCTCTCTGCCCCTTCCCCTCTCAAGCTCTGTCTCTCTCTGTATCAAAAATAAATAAAAACACTAAAAAAAAGTGAATGCATGGCATGAGTAACAGATAATGGTACAATTTGTAATCAGAATAGAATATGTAGTAATTTTTTGTGACCTGCAGAGGCTGGTAGCTACAATCTATAAGTGTGCTGCAGCAGACCTTACTATTACCCAGCCAGTTTATCAATAATGGATTAGGTCTCTCACTTGACTTTTAAACTACTTTAGTTACACACATTCAGAAGTGCTGACATTCTCATATTCAAAATTGCCAAAGGGGAGTTAAGCTGCAGAACTTCAGTTAGAGGAATTGAGAAGAGAAAATTATAAAAAGAATTAGGCAGAAGTCCTTAAGTGGTATTTCAGGACACTCCTGCCTACATCAGGCATGTGAAACCAGACCAGATTGTTTTTAATGATGAAACTCAATCCTGCAAGGGTTTGGCAAGATAGGAGCCATCAGATTCTGTTGAGGGGATATAAATTGGTAAAACATTCCTGAAAGAAACCTCAAGATATATACTCCTTTTGTCCCCTAATACCAGTTTGAGAAACCAATTATAAGGAAATCTTCGTAAATTGGAGTAAAATTGTATGTACAACAATGTTTCATATGTAATGAGGAAATCATTAGAATCAGTTTAAAGTCACTTTAACAAAACAGTGAGTAGTTGAATAATGTATATAATATTTAATGTTCAAGAGCCATTAAAATGGCATTTTCGAAGAATTCTTAATGACAGAAAATAATCAAAATATGACATTAGGTTAATAAACCAGGAAAAACATTAACTTATTTAAAAAGGAGTATAAAAGAAAAGATTTAGAAAAATAAATCAAAATATTAGCCTGCTTAATTCTGTGTAGTTGAATAATAGATGATTTTTACTTTATGCTTTGTGTATTTTATACTTTTCAAATGTTCTTATATGACCATGTACCACACGCAATCACGCACACTTGTAAATATGTATAATACTAAAAACATCTATTTTAAAAATATCAACACAAGGACAACAAACATCTATTAAATTTAGCAAATATGTACTACACACTACTCAAGCTTGGGAAATGTAAGGGAAATGTGAGTGCAGCAGAGTTCTAACTTTGAAGAAATTTATATAATAACTGGTAAAGAGAGTAAGTAACATAAAGGAAGTAAAAATAGGTTTGAAGGAGAGAAACAATGCCATACTTAAGAGAAAATTTGGAATGATGATGAAAAAACTCCCCAAAGAGGTAGTATATGGAATAGATCTTCGGGTGTCAATAAGAATCTGGTACTAGTGGATGAAGAAATGGAGTGAGTGTAAGAGTGTCCCAGGAAGAAGAAGTAGTAAAAGCAGAGATGCTGGGCCGCTTTTAGAATATAGTTGCCAGGAGTGTTTATCAGGAGTTGAGGGTGAGTGTGAGGAAATGGTGAGAGCGTGACTAAGAAGACACTTGTGGGATCTACTTGGACCATCCAGGTTGTCTTGTCAAAGAGCCTGTACTGGACATTCTTGAGAAAAGAGTGGTATGTTACAGTTGTATGTAAGAACATTAGTCTAGTAGGGGTATGTAGTCTGTTATGGAAATCTGACATTTTAATATTTATGTTTTAATGCAACCACTTTGATGTGGAGACATTCTATCTCAAGTTAAAAATAAAAATAAGCTAAAGTTTTAGTTTAATTATTTTTTAAAATGACCAAGTAATGTGTGACCCACCATCTGCCAGGTCTTCCATCATGGGAACCTACCACAAGGCAACAGGGATGAGGTGGTAAGGGTTAGGGATGGGATAGGGTTGGAATTGGACTAGGGAACTGTTAGAAAGGGATAAGGGTTATGGGTGTCTCTGGTGCATATTTCTTGGAATAAAAAATGGTGCTTTGATGCTTTGACTTGCCCAATTTGTTTGATGCACTCTTGCAAAATGTACTACTTTATTTGAATACAAAAAGAGACATGCAGTCAAATCTATTGGCACTATATAGGTAACTAGAGCTGAATCTGAGTCCTATCAAAGTGTTAAGCTATAAAAGGAAAACACATGACATGTTAAAAATGATTGGATGTAGAGGAGACTGCCACAGAATGGGTGAAAATAGGTTACTACTTCTTAATCTTGCTTATTAGTTCACCACTAATTGTACTAGAAACATATAACAAAAGGATCATATTTAAGAGGAGGTCTGATATGTTGAGCTCTCAGTGTTAGCAGGCCATATGTGTGAAGATATCCCCAAGCTTGGATAGCTAACACTAAAAAAAAAAGACATAGAAAAGCAGAAACAGAGGAAAAAATTGAGATTCGTGAATACATTGAAAGGCTCCGGTAATCTGTATACTATTACAATAATAAAAATGCCCATTTTGCTCCCTAATTGAAGTTCCTGACCAACATTGTGGAGCTGGCCTGAGTAAGGAGTTGGAGAAGAGGTCACTGAAGCCAGAATGATGTTTTCCAATCATTTGCCAGAACACTTTTAGCTCTACTACTGCCTTCCAAGACTGTGTGGTGTCCATATGGGTTGTGAGGCAGTGGATTATAAAGACAGCTTGAGAGATGTTTCAGGCACGTGTCCTTCACAGAAGCACACATGAAAACCAGCACGACTAGGGCTCCTGTGTAGGCAGTCCCTGCTCCTGCCTCCACCTGACTGCTAATGAGGGATTCCTGTTCTCTGAACATCTCCTGTAGGCCTGGGGGTAATGAAGACAATGCCTCAGTTTAGCTAATCTTGGAATATTTACTTGCTCTTGTCAGTTTTACAATGGGAAGAAAGTAAGGGTTCAGATTGGGATCATCATCCCCTCTCCAAAATTCAGAA
Organism: Suricata suricatta; assembly: GCF_006229205.1. Classification (NCBI taxonomy): domain Eukaryota; kingdom Metazoa; phylum Chordata; class Mammalia; order Carnivora; family Herpestidae; genus Suricata; species Suricata suricatta. Next base: position 105,980,902 of record NC_043706.1, on the reverse strand, counting down.
ACAGTTAATGAGAGTACCCCTAACTACAAAAAGAACTTTTAAGTTAATGTTTCAAAGATTTCGCTGTGTTCTTCTTGTGTTTACCACAAAGTTTTATAGACAGTTAAAAAATTTTTGTTGAGAATAGTCTAAGTAAACCACCAGGAAATTCATGTGGCCTCAGAAAGATCCTTTTTTCCTTTTGCTTTACTCCCTGTTATTTTATTGTCAAGTAATTATCATCCAAAGCTATTCCTTAGAAGTTTTCCTTCCCCCTGCTGCAAAGTCCTTCTACAAATAAAGTTCCTTAGGAAGTAATACTGGACAAGTTGTTTACCCATGGTACACTTCACAGGATTAGCAATGCCAATAATTAGCCTTTACTGTCTCCCCATTGTGGTACTATGCTCTCAAGGTCTCCATTCATTCTGGAGCCTTGCAGTAATTGGAGAGTTCATATTCATCTTTGGTTCACCAATTTGTATAAACACGATATGCAAGCATTCTATCTGATCAAGCATTCACATCAAGGCAACCACACACGTCTGCAATCTGCCTTTCCATAATCTCAGTAATGACATGTAAATTAAAAAAAAAATTTCCAGCCCAGCCACATAAAGTTGCATAAGATCTCGAGGAAACACAGGTTTTTCTGAATTAAGAAATGATACCGACTATTGCTGGGTGTGTGCATGTCTGCTTGTAAAAGAGCCCCTTGGCTTTGACTTTTTTCTTGCAATTTGTAAGTAGAAGCAAGAGTTTGCATTCCTTGCCTTAACCCATCCTTGAAACCTAAGCAAACACAATACTGAATTAGTGACAAAGTTTTACGTAACATATGAATCTGACTAGGGTGATGCATGTCATTCTAGACACTGAAGTATGTGACATATTTAAGCTGCTATTTTGATCTATGTAATTTTTTTTTAATTCACTCTACCTTTTAGAATAGATTGTGGTTCAACTGTGAGTTGCAATTTAGGTCGATTCTAAAACTTTTATAGATAGAACAGTTACATCTTTTCTCCAACATATTTATCTTTAATACTCTTCTAACCCTATCCATGTAGTTTGCCTTTAGATCAGATCTTAATGATATTCCTTTCTTCCTACCATCCACTTCCCATTCCTTCATTATGGATCTTATCTGTATTCATGTTCATGTACGTGCGTGTGAGTGTGTGTGTGTGTGTGTGTGTGTGTGTGTGTGTGTGTGTATCCAAAGGAAAGTTGCATTTGAAAGTTTATGTATTAACTCTGAAAAGATAATCCTCATATGTAGGTAAAGTCATTAAAACATTCCTCTACATATAAATGTTAACAAAGCAGTGGATTTTTCTTTGAAAAAATTTGCTTTTATCTTTCTAATATTCTTTCTTTCATATAGATATAGTCAAAACCAAAATGAAACAGCAAAAAGAAAATTCAACTTCTTTTAATAATTCAAATAAAAATGCTTTTTAAATATTATCCCATGGTGTTCAAAAGAGATAATAGACAATATCTCTTCATTCTCATTCGACAAGTATTTATTGTTTCTACTATGTATTTGCACAATGCTGGTGGTGGGACCCAGACTGTTACATTGTCACCATTCAGAAGGTATCAGTATCTATCTATTGACTAATTTTTAAATTTAGAAATAATTATAGACACATGGGAAGTTTCAAAACTGAACAGGGAAATCCTATCCACCCCTCACCTGACCTCCCACAGTAGGATACAGTACTAGAAAAAAAAAATCAAAACCAGGCATTTGATATTGATATATCCTGCAGAGCTTATTTAGATGACATCAGTTTTATAAATACTCCTTTGTGAGTGTGTATTTATGCATTTCTATGCAATTTTATCATCTGTGTGGCTTTCTGTAACCATCACCACATTTTATATTATTGCTGCTATACAGATAGGACACCAAAAAAGGAACAAAATCTATGTCTTTTATGGATGTCAATTTAAAATATTTTCTGAATATAACCCTATGTTCTCTGAACATTAAATAAAAGTGGATTCTTAAGGAAATAATGCCTTACCCAAAAAAAGCTAAAATATTACCTTGTCATTGTAAATCTTTTAATTTCATGAGCCAAATAGTATTGGTTTGAAATGTTTCCTTTAAAACGAAACAAAACAAAAGATTAATATGCCGACATGCAAAAAGCTAAAACACAATCTTGAGTCAAAATTAGACATCTAAAGATTGAGAAAGTTTACTAGGAAAGCCTACAGCTCTAAGGAATAATTAATTTTTAAACATCTCACATAAAATAAAAACTAAAAAAAATCCCATACAGGTAAAGAAACAGCAGACAGCAAATAGATTTTTGCTGTTTGTGATTTACAGAATACCCATAGCCTCCTAGACCAGCCTGTCATTGTACCATGTTAATTTTATAACTGAGAAGAACAAGGCACAGAAAGCTTACAGATTTGAAAGATTAAAGTTCCAATCAAGCTGTTACTGCTCGAGGTCAGCAGGGACTTTACCACAGTTTCAAATCTACTGCTTATGCACTCTGCTATAAGTTTGTATTCATTGTAAGTACAAAAAAGATCAAAATTTTCCCTATTAAGCTAGCTGTAACTAGCTAAGCACACACTCCTACAGCAGTGACCTTGCTTTGGTCATTCTACAACCAATATCTACCTTTATCACTTTCTTAGTTTAGGCAAAGAAGAAAAGCAATTTTAATGATGATATATTCATTAAGAAACACATTAAGCCCCATTTTTTGCCATCCTTTAGTGATATTAAGACACCATCCCTGCCATCCATCAATTTTACCATAGATGAAATAAAATTCTTACACTCTATTTTACATTCAGTGACTTACAATGATACATAAAAGTATTTAGAAGTAGATGAGTATTGGGGCACCTGGCCGGCTCAGTCAGTGGAGCACGCGACTCTTGATCTTGAGGTACGGGTTCCAGGCCATGTTGGGTGTAGAGACTGCTTAAAAATAAAGTCTTCGAAAGAAAAATCAATGAGTATTTTCTAATTTAAAATGACTGAACACATATATATGTCTCCCTTACTCCTGAGACTCCACTGAAAATGATGGAAGACCAATATTTTTTAAAGGAAATGAAACTGTAAATAGTGAGTGAAGAAAAAAAACCAACATTGCATGATTCCAAAGTATTTTTAAAATATGAGAATAAGATAAAATAATCTTATGAATAAAACAGAAGCAATGTAGGTGTGAAAACCAGGGTAGGGAGGGGAATGGGATATTCAACAAGAAATAAAAGATTCAGTAATTCACCTGAATCACCAGAGTGATTCCTCTCTCTGTATGTCTTGCAAAATGCCCAGTGTGCAGAGGTTACAAGCATCTCACTAAGTTCAGTGAAAAAATAATCCAGAGTGATAGCCATCCAGCAAGATTAGAAAGCAATTAGACAAGTTAGAAGTAGAAGGTCACTGGGCTAACAGAAGAAAGGTTTTTAAAAGAATAGAAGAAATTTCATGAGTAAATACTATGAAAAGATAATAAGATATTGGCAGGAAATAGTGGAAAAAGGCCTTTTACTTTTTTATTATATGTGCTTCTCTTGCATTTTTATTAAGAGGTAAATATTTTATTTGATACAATATTTTTAAATGAAGTATAAAGGAAGGAAAAATAGGACCAAGAGGCTGAATCATGAGACTGATGCAATAAAAAATGTCCAAATATATCCCTGTATCTTTTAGCAGCAGAATTTAGTGGTGTACTGACTGACAACCTTCTGAAAATGACCACTTACAAGTTTAACAGATTCTTTAGCAGATAAGAGAACTAAGGTTAGAACTGGCACTTGCTTGACAAAACAGAGGTGACCTGACAGAGACACCTAACACAACAGAAATTTATTCTTCCTCTGCCCTCTGATGAACTAAATGATAACCTTTCATGAAGGATTAAGATGACCTTTACTAAATTATTTCAACCTCATTCTAATGTACTGAAAGTAAAAGTAGTATGTGAGGCCCTAGGATTTACTCCATGCATATTGTCAGAGGCAGTTCGAGTTTCAGATACTAACATGAAGAAGAAATTATGTGTTGTCATTTGGGTCCACACAGCTTGGTTCCACTCCAAAGTCCACTTTGGAACTATGAAAGAGACAAAGGGAAGCACATCTGGAAAACAATGTTACTGAAGACTGGGCTGACCTTTATGCTTGGCCAGAAGAGAATGAGCAATTCTCCAAGCATTCATACATGAGTCTGAAATAGCATATACTTTCAGGTGACATAAAGATTGACTTCAAAGTGACTCATTCCTACTGCTCACTGCTAGAGCTTTGAGAACATTAAAACAGAATATGAGATAAGGTTCTTGGATAACTGGGATTCCACTGAAGATTAAACATTACACAGTGGATTCAAGAATCCTCTTACCTGTCTCTTATAATAGCTCTGTAGGACCAGAAATGAGATCAAAGATCAGGCACAGGTAGAATTGAACCAGAAAAGAACTAAATTTACACACTTTTATTAATAGCCTATTTAAAACGTGCTTCAAAGAAATAAGAAAAAATCATATAAAATGAGACAGTGGGATATTATAAGACAACACTGTGATGGTGATAAACCGTTAACTTCCTGCCTTTTTTGACAGTTGGTATTTGCAGTGCTTTGACAGAGCTTTCCTCTGTCTGTATGTCTTGCTAAATGTCCAGTGAGCAAAGGTTACGAGCATCTCACTAAGTGGGGGTGATGCATCTTCAGGTCTAACAGCACTCTCCATGCAAGATGATTCATGACAACTATTCTCCCAGTGCTTTTGACAAAAACTACCTCATCAATCTGTGTTATAATACACTGCTGCTTTGCTACCTATGAATTCATCATCAGAAAGTATTTATTAGAAATATGGTTGATGGCATGCTTATAGTGAACCAACAGCATGTTGCAACTGTTACAATGCTTCCCTCTGCTAATCCATCCTTTATCACAAGACCACTAGATTTATCTATTAAGATATACTATCTTGTCAAGTTGAAATGTAACTGATCACCTACAGAAAAAACAAAAAACTTAAGAGTGGCATTCATGACCTTCTACTATTAGGTATCAGTTAGCTTTTGCAGCATACACCCTGTTTGACTTCTTCATGACTGGTAAGATATGAATAAATTAGCACACTTGACAATACCCAAATGCACTGTGTACCTATTCATCTATGCTTCTCCCCCAAACTGTTCTCAGCCTATAATGTTGTTCACAATACATTTTTCTTCTTTCAAAATCTTTCTAGGGCCTTCTATGGATATCTCTTTTCTTAATTCTTTCTCTAAGTAAGACACAATTGCCCTGTTCTTGCTTTCCCTTTGGTATATCATTTTCATGTTTACAGAGCGTTGTCTATTTAATAACATACTAACATGTTAACTTGATATAAAATGATATAATAATATATATACATAATATATTAAAATATAATTTCCTAATAGTGGAAGTATTTGCCAAATTGATCAAAAGTCATACTTTTACTTGGGGATATTCTGACAAAATGCTTTGGGTTTACTAGTCAACCAGAATGACACAATATTTAGAAACTATGTCATGAAAGAAAGGATTGAAGAATAGGTGATATGTATTTGGAAAAAGATATTGTAAAATGAAAAATATCAGGTCACTTCTAATGTACAAAGGACAGACATTCTATGTTTTTTAAATATTGTTATGCAAAGGACAGTGTATTAGGTGATCTGGTATTAATCTTGTTTTTAAGAGTTGGCAAAAAGTGCAAAATTCAGAGACAGGTTTTAGCTGAATTTAAGAAAAAATTTTGTTGTTAAACACTTAAAGATGAAAAGGTCTGCCTTGCAAGGAGCTGCACTAGCAGCTGAGTGTGTATAAACAGAACTTGCATAATCATCTCTTAAGACTACCACAGAAGTAATTCTTACGTAAGATGGCCTGTGTGATTTCTATGTTTCCTTTAAATGCTAAGATTCTAAGATTCTAGACATGTCTACCCTAAGCTTTTCATTACAGGATTTGACATAGTACATGCTCCTGTGTCGCACACTTATTAAAACTGATTTAGATCTGTACAGAATGGCCAACTGCCCAATAAAGCATCACACAACATGCCAAAAAATAGCATCCCTATTAGATGAGGAAGATCACATTAGGATGCAATCTGATATTTTACAACTCAGTTTTCCATTTACTTGCAGTTAATTATTAGTCTAGAAAGTCTACAGGAAAAAGAAAAATCCAATCATGTACCTGTAACCCTTAAATATTTAAAAGTATCAGGCTATATAAGATCATGTTTTAGAAAAAAAAGTTTTGATCCCCATGTCAAAAGGGGACTGGACAGAAGCACATGGGACTCAGGGCTACTGAATTGTCTGAGTTAACCAAGGTGAGAGGCAAGAAAGATTTAAATGACAAGGGGAGAAAAAGGAGAAAAAGGAATTGACAAAAAGTACCCTCTCCTCCTTTTCCATTATTTCTTGGCCTGCACTATTGTGGACTTCCAGCATCTCTGGGCTGAATTGCTACAAAAATCTCCAAACTTCTCATTTTTCCAAATTCTTCCTATAAAATTATCCCACAGAATAGATATTTATAGAATGAAATCATAAACAAATGATGTCAATCATTACTTTTTCTGTTGGCCATTTTTCATGAGTTATACTCCTCAAAATACTCATTGATTTACCATTCTTCATAAAATAGAGTTTAAATGCAAAGTCACTCTTATTTTGACCTCAACCTGTCAGATTCCTTCAGCTTATCTTTCTTGCCTACCTTGTCTCAACCCTTTACATCAGACTGCCTAGACTTGCTACATATTCAAAATGCAATATATGCATTTTCATCTCTAACCCTTAGCTCTGCTGTTTCCTTAATTATGTCTATCCACATACCAATATTGTGTCATCCTTGAAGATCTAGCTTAATTTTCAACTCTTCCATAAAACCTTTATAGCATTTTTAGTCATACACTATAATCCCCTCCTCTGAACGATTAAACAATTTCAGTCTGTAAATTTTATCTCATCATGTATTTAGTTGATTTTAATAATAGGAAACAATTGACAGAAATAGCATGTATTCTCTAAAAAGCCTGATTATCTTTCTCAAGTGTAATTTATGTTCACATTTTTGTCTTTTACTTAATTCATCTCTGGCTATCTTATTCAGATTTGCATAAAAATATTGTTTTAAATAAGGCTTATTGGTGCCTGCTTGAATTCAACTTCCTTACTTTCTCCTACCAAAAAGTAGTTAATACATGCCAAGTATATTCATATAATATTTTGAATTATATACCTGAATTATATACCAGCTTCATAAAACATGTTTTTTAAGCTTGTTTGACTTCTTATTCCAAAGCATATTTATATTTCCGCTGACTCCACTTCCCTGAGTCTTCCTGTAAATTTCTTTTGTGGTCCCCAAATGTGACCTGTCTCAGCTATGTGCGTTAGCACTGCATAATTTTCTTAAGATGAGCAGCTGAGCTGCCTGATTCTATTAATTTACTCACCAACCTATGTTAATATTATTTTGAAATAGAAACTAACTTTTTAACATGGTATATTGTATACTTACTTGTTAAATAATTTGCTTTATCTTCTATTGTATGTCAAGGCTATTTGAAATAAATATTTTATAAAAAAAATACCATGTCCCCAAAGGTAAAATGTGTAAAATACAGAAAGTAGAAAAAAGAAAATATTACCATAGTCCTACAACTCTCACATAATTGTTCACATTCCAGTACATTTTCTTCTCTTTAAATACTTTATTAACATAAATGTGATCATATTTCACATTCATTTATACCACACATATTTCACTTAACATTATATACAGCCACTGCCCATATTAGTACAAACTCTTTGCAAACATCACTCTTAAGAGTTGAAAGATCACTCATCAGAGAAACATGTTGGTGTTGTGAGGTCCTTCTTTTATGGGGATCTGTATTCTCTTTCTGGTCATGAATTCTGAGTCTGAGAACTGGCTCGGGTCAGAAAACTGTGCATGATATTGTAATTTTACATTGGGATAGCCATCTTCATTCCTTTTCATTTGTTTTGACTGAATATTTTAAGCATCACTTATTGTCTGTCTCTCCTATAGGAGCACCATAGCCCCCTAAAGGCCAGGCCCTTAACTGCCACTTCAGCCTTGCCACACAGTATAATAATTGCTCCTAACACACTTCTAATGTTTAAAAGTCATCACCTGGCCAGTATTATTTCTGGATCCTACCATCCCCATTGGTCATGAAGTCCTTTCACTGACTTGCTCTAATGTATCAACTCTCTTTTCCCTATACTTCTTTTGATTTCTACCTCCTCCGAATCTGAAATGCCTGAGATATTGCATCCTCAAGTGTATGCTCTTCCAAAAGTCTCCCATCTTACTTCACCATAGGTGAAAGTTTTAAGAACTTCATTTCTACAATATGCCTTTAGTCCACCCAGAACAAGTGATATGACCTCCTTGCCAGCCAGCCTGTGAGCCATTTAGCTGAGCTAAATGTCATTCTTGCCATTGAGGAGCTCCTCATAAAGCTGAGAACATTGAGGAGAGATATGTATATTAATCATATCTATACCAGTGTCTTCATGTGGTTTTAGCAGAAAATATTTGTGATAAGCCCAAGAGTGAAAATCTCAAGAGTCTCGCATCAGAGGAGTCAACTGATGAGTTCCATATGCCATAAAGCACCCATACTTATTATAATCACATTCAATCACTATCTTACAGCCTGGAAAGGCAATAGTAGGGGCTGTAAACTTCTAAAAGAAAATTACCTACAGTTTGTGTTAGAAACTGAGTGGGTGGGGGGGTCTTTCCTCTCACATAATTTTAGTTGGTGAGTTTTGTCTGATCTGCCAAGTTAGGCTGATTCACTACATTACATAAAAATAATATTTCAGTCTAAAAGAATAACCTTCCTGTTACATCAGTTTGTGTAGATTTTCTTCTGGAGCACAGGGCAAGGAGGAAGTACACAATCAGAACTCATTTAACCAAGCGCCTTTTCTGGCTAGGTATCATGCCCATCTCTCTCATTGATACCTTGTTTAATCCTCATAATAATATCAGGTGGAAGGTATTAATCCCATTTTTAAAGATGTGATAACAAAGGCTGGGATCAGTTAAGTAGTCTATCTAAAATTGAAATCTGGATGTGGCAGAGGCAAAATTTAACCCCAGGAATACCTGATTCTAAAGTCTGACCTATTCTAGCAATCGTCAGGAGGAGACAATTTTGCTTTTAACTATATACCTTATAATTGTTCTCCAAACAACTCCTTATAAAGAAAGCAAATAATCAGAACATGACTTTCCCAGCAGTTTACTTGGGTGAAAGAAAATGATCTCTTTCTTCCTTATATGGCCTCATGATGAAATACAAATTAGGGTGTCACTTCTACTACCCTAAATCCACCTTAAAAATGGTTCGTGTTCTTTTATTATTATTATTATTATTATTATTATTATTATTATTAGAGAAAGAGAGGAAGAGAGAATGTGCATGTGTGGGTAAGGGGCAGAAAGAAGGGGAGAGACAGAATCCCAAGCAGGCTCTGTGTTCTCAGTATAGAGTCTCATATGGGGCTCGATCTCACAAAGTGTGAGATCAGTTAACTGACTGAGCCACCCAGGTGCCCCAAGAATGGTTCATATTCTTAAAATTAGGTTATAAATAACATGTGGGAAGCCTCCACGAAGAAGGGAAAGGAAAGGCATAGTTCTAATTCCAATGCCAATACATGAGCTTCCAGTAAACAATGCCAAAACCAGGAGTTAAATAATAAAGGAAAAGTCTTTTTTTTTTTTTACTTCCAAGCATGTGTTTTATAGTTTATTGTCAAATTGGTTTCCATATAACACCCAGTGCTCTTCCCCACAAGTGGCCTCCTCCATTACCACCACTCTTTTCCCCCTCCCCCTCCCCCTTCAACCCTCAGTTTGTTTTCAGCATTCAATAGTCTCTCAAGTTTTGCATCCCTCTCTCTCCCTAACTCTCTTTCCCCCTTCCTGTCCCCATGGTCCTCCATTAGGTTTCTCCTGGTCTCCTGTTAGACCTATAAGTGCAAACATATGGTATCTGTCCTTCTCTGCCTGACTTATTTCGCTTAGCATGACACCTTCGAGGTCCATCCACTTTGCTACAAATGACCATACTTCATTCTTTCTCATTGCCATGTAATACTCCATTGTAGTCTTAAAAGAACCTTGAGCCACATAACAAATTAAACCTTAACTAAAACACATAAACTATAAGACTCAAGATAATGAAAGAAACCTTTACTTCTGAGATTGTGACTTATTCGAGAGGTGGATGGGGTTACTTTGGAGGCAGTGATAACTAAAGAATATCAAAACTGGAAAGCAGAAAATTACAAACCACAACAATGAAATTTCTAGGAGCTCTCCATGGTGCTACTCAATTCAGCCTGTGTCCTTTGATGATTTCTATGCAGCACTTGAAGTCACCTTAGCTCATCGCTGGGTTCAGGTCCTTTCCAGATCTAAAGATTTTTAAAACTAGAAAACCCCCTTATATTTATAAAACTATGATTTATAGTAGAGTGATTTGACTCTTCTTTCTCTAACTTAATGACATCTCTAAGTTTAGCACACAGCAGTAACCCATTATGATGCTGACCAATCTACCTGGTTGAGATAGCAGACCTCAGTTACCAGTAAAAGTAGCTTCTTTGCCAATTCTGTAGCCATCCATCATTGCCCTATGTAGGCAGGACAATGTGCTTTCCTTAGCCATATTAGCAGAGATAATGGGCTGACCGGAAGCATCTCTTTGAAATTTTCTTTTGGGGGCACCTGGTTGGCTCAGACTGTTATGCGTCTGACTTTGGCTTGAGTCATAATCTCAGTTTGTAAGTTTGAGCTCTGCATCTGGTTCTGTGCTGACCACTCAGAGCCTGGAGTCTGCTTTGGATTCTGTGTCTCCCTCTCTCTCTGATACTCCTCTGCTTGCTCTCTGTCTCTCAAAAATGAATAAATGCTAAAAAAAAAAAAAAAGAAAGAAATTTTCTTTTGATGAGGGGAGTCTGGGTGGCTCAGTCGGTTAAGCATCTGACTCTTGATCTTGGTTCAGTTCATGATGTCACAGTTAGTGAGTCAGAGCCCCGTGTTGGGCTCTGCACTGACAGTGCAAAGCCTGATTGGAGTTCTCTCTCCCTCTCTCTCTCTCTCTCTCTGCCCCATCCCCCTTGTGCTCTATCAAAATAAATAAATAAACTAAAAAAATTTTTTTAAAAAGCTCTGAAATCTTTGGCAACTATATGATAAAGCTGCCCATCTGTTTGAATCATTACCTAGTTGCAAATAAACCAGGTTTTCTGAGCTTCAAAGTCTTAGCTTAAGTGGGCCTATACTTATTTGTAAAAAATTGTAAGGAAGTATATCCTTCAGAATTTTGACTACAGAAATAAATTTACTCTATATTTCATCCCAGAAAAAATATCTCTGAAAATTTAGGTTGGGAAATATAATAATGAAACTACTGCCACATTAAAGAATAATAATTTCTCCCTAGACTTGTATGTAAAAGTAAAAAACTGATGCCTCCTGAACTTTATTTCTATCACTCTGTGATCATAAATCTGACAATGATTGGCTTTCAGTCACTACTTAAAGGTGCTGAAAAAGACTTTAAGGCCTTATGGAACTTCCAAATCAATACAGCAGACTGAGTAAGCTCAATGTCCTCACCTCCCTCTATAAATTTAAATGATAGTAAACAGTAAAAACAATAATAAATTTGTAGTAAATTTACAAAAACATTGTAAAAGAGGCAAAAAACATTAAATCAGATATTTGATAAAATTTTAAAAGATGAAAAATACATGGGGCTCTGATATCTTCTTCCAAGAAGATGGGATAGTTATACTTTTCCTTATTCTCCTGAATGAATATAACTTTTAAAACTGGGCATTATATGTAAAACAAACATAAGAAGACTATAAAAGGTAGTTTCTAAACCAGCTAGAAATCTTCAGAACCTACGTAAATTCTCCGGTCTGATTTTTGCCTTATATATCTCAGACTTAGAGCTCAGGAAACTGGCACTTGGAAATTCCAATAGGCACAAACAAACAAACAGACAAACAAACAAAATAGCCCTAACAAAAGCTTTCCCTCACTGGGCAAAGGACCAGAAAAGGTACACTTACAACATACAAAGCTTTTAGGCAAGAGCTATTCTACTCCAGCCATACACCACAGGGAACAGAAAAGAGAAGAAAAGAAAAGAAAAGAAAAGAAAAGAAAAGAAAAGAAAAGAAAAGAAAAGAAAAGAAAAGAAAAGAAAAGAAAAGAAAAGAAAAGAAAAGAAAAGAAAAGAAAAGAAAAGAAAAGAAAAGAAAAAAGAAAAGAAAAGAAAAGAAAAGAAAGAGAAGAGAGGAAGGAAAAAAAAGTAAATGAAAGGAAAGGAAACCATGTGACCTCACCACCATTCACACCAACAAAGGAGAGGGAAGTCTAGAAGTGGCATATATTCAGGCTGTTATAAGGGACCCCATCCCCCACCAGAGTAATGTCAGAGAAGGCTGTGAGCAGCCAGGACTTTCATTCTCTATTCTATCAACACAACATCTTAGTTGTGAGATGGTATAGTCTTTTTATAAGATGTTATCACTGAGGGAACCATATGAGATTTCTCTGTACTGCTTCTTACAACTGCATATGAATCAACAATACCTACAAGGATCTCAAAATAAAATTTGAAAGTTTAATAAAAAATATATTTGATCATGAAACATTATGATATGCAGAGGATTAAGACCACAGATACAAAGTCCATGTTATAGAAATACAAGAAAAAGGATCAGAAAAAAATTCAGAGGAAAGAAAAATAAAAATATTTTATTTTCTAACTGAAAGAATAATAAAAAGTTTCATTATGATCTGTAGACACAAAGAAGATCTGTTTCCAAGAACATGATTGCAAATGCCAAAGGTGAAGAAAATCCTAAAATCTTTTACAAAGTGTAGATACCTACAAAGCAACAGGGTTTTATCTGCAGCCAGGCTTCTTATAAAATATAATGGATGTCTAACAACTATAAAATAATTATTTCAAAGTACTAAGGAAAAATTATTTTGATTTCATATTTCTATATCTAGCAAAACTATCAACAAATGTAAAAAATAGAATAAATGCATTTAAGAGAATGCATATTTAAGAGAATACTGTGCCATTTTACATCCTCTGTACTCTTTCAGGTAAAATAAACTGACAAACAAACCTATGAGTCCATCAAAGGAAGAAAGAAATAAGACAAGACAAGAAAAGAGGAAAAAAATCAAATACTTGAGGAAATGAAGTCCAAGAAATATTAATGACATAAGTGAATTTTTTAAATTTTCTAAGATGACAGTTTGAGATAGGCTTAATAAATGAGGTAAAAATCATAACATGAGGAGCTCCCAGAATACCTTCAAGAGGAAAGTGGCTTCCTTCTAATGACACAATATGATTGAAAAACTAGGTATTGATAATGTAACTTTTACTTTATTAATTTTATTAATTTCTGTACTGACTAAAACTATACTGACTTCTGCATGTTTTCTCTATACAACTAAACAATATGTAAAACTCCCAACTTGCTTTAAAGCACTTGATAAATATTAAATGCTGGTAGGCTCTCCATCCTAGTTTGACTAAGATTCTATTCTCTAAGTCCATACAACAAAATGTTATGGTAGGTATCCTTTCAATGTTTTAGCAGCTAATCATCTTTTCTGGGAGTTTCTCAAGTTAGGTCACTTCATTAAAAAAAAATATATATTCTCAGTGCACCTGTGTGGCTCAGTATGTTAATTGTATGACTCTTGATTTCACCTCAGGTCATGATCTCACAGTTCGTGAGATTGAGCCCTGTTTGCTGACAGCACAGAGCTTGCTTGCTTGGGATTCTGTCTCTCTCTCTCTCTCTCCCTCTATCTCTATCCCTCCCCTGCAGTCCCATGCACACTCTCTCTCTCTCTCAAAATAAATAAATAAACTTTTTAAAAAATGTATGCGCATTCTCATTTTTAAAAAGTCATATTCTTATTTTATGAAAATTAAATCCCAAAATCAGAAAATGTATAACTTCAAACTAAAGCAACAATATCACTATAGTTTGTCTTGAACACTGTCTTAAGACTATAGAGGAATTATTTACCTTTTCCTCCTTATAAATTCAGGATGCTTGGAAATACTCATCTTAGGAAAGTTGAGCTGGTTGATTTACAGCTGTGTTATCTGTGTGAGGATATAGTTAGTGCTCGCTTCGGCAGCACATATACTGTGTGAGGATATAGTTATAGTGAACTAGTCAGGTACAGAGACTGTACACTCAGTATATAGAATGAATTGTAGGAAAGATGCATTTATTCCATTGTACTTGAATGTAGCAATTAAACTTCCTTGAAACACTGTCTGATTATCACCTCTTACTTTCAGAGGGCATAAGCAAACATTTTTTAAAAAGTTATTTTAGAGAATCAGTTTTCTAAAAGAGAATACAAGATAGCCACCATTCCTCTTCTTCCTAGGATCACAGCTAGCCTTCCTTTATAGTTATGGGTGTCTAGCTGGCTGAGTTTCTAGCCAACAAGATATAAAAGAAAGCAATGTGCACTGTTTTCAGGTCTCTCTCATAGAAAAATATCATGTGTGATCCTCTGTGCTTTTTCAACCTACAGGGAAATAGAATTGAGTTGAGCAAAGTGACCTTGAAGACTACAACTAGAAAATGGCAAGACAATAAAGTGGAAGTAACATGGGTCATTGACTCACTAGGAAGAGCACCTTATTGGACTTCATGACAATATGGCTGAACCAATGTATACATTTTGATCTGTTTGTTATAGCAGCTATTATTACCTTATGTAACTATCTCACACTGACATCTTAAAATTCCAACTAATTGGGGGCTTACAAAATGCAGTCAACTTTAAGCTACAGAAAAACACTGTTATTAACTATGCATCAATAGTAGCCTAGGAGGCATTCCTTTTTTGAATTTAGTTGTTTCTCCAATTGCAGATCTCTTCAGAATAGTTATGATGAGGGATAAAGAGTATTTTATTTCCAGATAACTCTAAAGAACATATAGCAAGAGTGTTGTCCATGGATGAGACAAAAAAATCACTTACCTCCATGATTCTAGCAATATGGTACCAGAATTTTTAAATTTATGAAAACAAAAATGACACCTTAACTTTATATTTCAAGAAATTGTGTTTTAGGTGTCCATGAAGTTATATTTATGAAGGTAAAATGGCTAAACATTTGAAAAATTAGCATGTCTATTTTATCAACATCTGTTGGAAAATTTGATGACACTAAGGTCCTAATCTTTTCCCAGAATTACTTGGGTATGACTGACAAGTAAAAAATAGCATATAATTAAAGTACACAGCATACTTTGTTACTTATATATATTGTAAAACCATTGCCACAATCAAGCTAATTAACATATCTGTCACCTCACATAATTACCATGTGTGTGTGTTAAAAACACTTGACATCTACTTTCTTAGCAAATTTCAAGTACACAATATACCACTACGAGCCATAGTTACCATGCTTTACATTACGTCTCCAGACTCATTCATCTTATAACTGAGACTCATATAACTTATAACTCATTTCCCTCATCTCTCAGCCCCTGATAACCACCATACTATTCCTGTTACTATGAATTTGATTTTTTTAGATTCCACATATAAGTGAGATCAGGCACTCATTTGCCTTTCTGTGCTTGGTTTATTTCACTTAGCATAATGTCTTCCAGGTTCATGCATACTGTTGCAAATAGCAGAATTTCTTTCTTTTTTAAGATTGAATAGTAGTCAAAACTAATTTTTTTAAAGGATAAGTGGATGTTCATTTTGCAGTTTAGAATTGAAGAGAGTGAAAGAATAAAGTTCCATTGGGGAAGAAGGATATTATCAAGATGCATGTGCATTGCTACTAAAAAGAATAAAAGAGAACTTGCACTTACTCATCTTTTTTGTTCTCTAGTTAAGGACATGTCTAAACATAGCCAATAAAATGAAATGCAGAACAGCTCATATGGTTCATTCAGTTTTTCATTATAGATAATTACTTTCTATCCATTTATCATTATCTCACTGACTCAGACCAAAAGATTACTATTTGCTTCCTTCCCTTTTGTCGCTGCAATTATTTGGCTACTTGAAGCAAAATGATAAGTAGTCTCTTCCTCAGTAGTTGAAAGTGTAGAGGTGGTAAATTTTATTGATCATACTCTCAACTTTGTCAGTAAGTATGTGTTAAGTTACTCAAGAGCACCCATCTCTGCATTTTTGTCAAAGTTGACATCTACTTCCTACAACTAGATATTTTAAACAGATTTAGTTGCTAATCAAAAAATAAACAGCAATTTTAGTGCAAGGGAAAAAGTAGTGATATATATGTTTATACGTACATATGTATGTGTATGTGCTGTGTGCATGCACAGAATTAACCTAGCCCATTATCAGAGGTTACATAACCCTTAGACTGCTTGCTGAACTAGATATTATATATAGCTTTTACATGCCTATTGCCAGCTTTTAAAAAGACTTCCAGCGTCCCACTTCTGGGGACTAAACCTCTCAGCCAAACCACCACATTATCACACCATGAAATAAAGCCACTTTAAGGGTTTCACTCATTTGTTTTAGGGTAAGCAATAACTGAAAGGAAGCACACTTAGCTCAGACAGCTATGCATGTGATGAACAAAATGTCACTTTTTTTACACACTGCCCTTGTCACTGTTTCTCAATATGGTTCTGCCTGTGCATACACAATGTGGAAATAAACTCTCCCACCTTCAGGCTGTCTGAATGAATGCAGTTCATGAATCTGCATTCATTTTTTAAAAGATACGCAATGTTTCAGCCCTCTCTCATCAATGCACCATAATGCTGCCTTGAGTTTACAAGGTAGCTTGAATGCAAGAGGTGTCTGCTGCTGTCCAAAGCACTACAAGCTGGCAAACTACTGGCAGGTTGACAACCATTGCAAAGAACACTGTTGCAAAGCACGGGACCCTTTTGTTTTATTACAAATTCTTAATTAACTCAATATCTCACTGAGCTCCTTTTGGATATTCTCTATTATCCATTACACACACACACACACACACACACACACACACACACACACCCCATGCAAGTGGGAAGCTGCAGGTAGGACTTGGAGGACTGCACACCGAATGCTGGACTGAAGTGAATGGAGCTCCTCACCCGCCAGCCTTGGACAGTGATGTTCCAAGTCATTAGCATGTCGTCTGTTTCTGGCAAGCTCCCCCTGGTCGGACTGGGCTCCCAAACAGTCCGAGCCAGAATTTGTAGCAGCAGCACTTTCTGCCTTCCACGTGAATGACCAGAGCTCTCAGAGCTAGCAGATTGGTACCCGTTCCTAACACTAGACCCTCTAGGCAGAAGGGCTGGCATTAACTACTGTGAATTGATTACATATTCTTTATTCTTTCACAAGTCCTATTTACTAAGGGCTCTTAAAATATCTGGCACTGATTTAGGCATTTTGCGATGGCCCTTACATCTGAGTCTTAAGTAGCAACTCAAAGAGCTATTCAGTTCCTTGTTACAGCCAAACCCCCTGACAGCAAGCCGTGCCTTGACTACATTATGTACTTTTCAGCAGATGGAGTTTGGGGATTCCTGTGAAATTGTGAAACAAAAGCACTGAGACACAGCAGAACAGAGCTGAGAGGGAGTAACTGATGGATAATATCCAAAGAACACTAAACAGCACAGGTAGGGTTAGGGTAAGTTAAAAAAAAATGACAAGAGATTCTGGATTCATAAAAGTTTGATTTTTTCATTACTAAAGAGTTTTAAAAGTGATAGTATTTTAGAAAAATAAGGCAACAATGACAAAAAATATTAAAAAGGACATTGCTTCCCTGTAAATTCAAACAGTCTAAACTGTGCCAGGCATCTCCAAACATTTCATGTTTTAATTGGCTTCCCAGGGCTACAAGTGACATCCACTTAATCTTGTATTGATTTTCTAAGATGTTTCCTGTTACTATGACTACCCCAATCAATTAACTTCTTATAAGTAGCAAGATAATTTTCTTTCTTGTTTCTTTCCAATGAAGTCTGAATAATTTGTTCCCACAAAAATATTTGATGTTGCCTCTCTTCTATCAAGGAACTATGTTATAATGTTAAAATTGTTTGGTGTCTTTCATTTATTTATTTATTTATTTATTTATTTATTTATTATTTTTGAAAGAGAGTGAGAGATCTCACACATGTGAGGGGGGTGGGGCAGAGAAAGGGTGGCAGAGGATCCAGTGCAAGTTTGGTGCCAGCAGCAGAGAGCCCTCTGTGGGGCTCAGCCTCACAAACTGTGAGATTATGACCTGAACCAAAGTCAGACGCTTAACTGAGCTATCCAGATACCCCTGATGACTTTCTTTAAAAACAACAACAACTCAGGCAACAACAGATGTTGGCAAGGATGTGGAGAAAGAGGAACCTTTTGTGCTGCCAGTGGGAATGTAAACTGGTGCAGTCACTCTGGAAAACAGTATGGAAGTTCTTCAAAAAATTAAAAATAAGACTATCCTATGACCCAGAAATTGTACTACTGGGTATTTATCTAAAAGATACAAAACTGCTGATTTGAAGGAGCACATGCTCCTCAATGTTTATAGCAGCACTATCAACAATAGCCAAATTATGGAGAAAGCCCAAATATCCATAGAATGACAAGTGCATAAAGAAGATGTGGCATACATACATATATATGTGTGTGCGCATATATATATATACATATATATATAATGGAATACTACTTGGTGATCAAAATGACCGATATCTTGACATTTGCAACAACATGGGTGGAACTGAAGGGGATTATGCTAAGTGAAATAAGTCAGTCAGAGAAAGACAAATACCACATAATTTCACTTACATGGGAATTTGAGAAACAACACAGATAAACACAGGAAAAGGAAAGCAAAAATAAGATAAAAACAGAGATGGAGCTAAACATGAGAGACTCTTAAATACAGAGAACAAAGTGAGGGTTGCCAGTGAAGTGTTGGGTGGGGGCTGGGCTAAGTGGGTGATGGACATTAAAGAGGGTACTTGTTGGGAGGAGCACTGTGGTGTTAATGTAAGCGATGAATCCCTAAATTCTACTCTTAAAATCATTATTACACTATATATTAACTAACTTGAATTTAGATAAAATTTAAAAATTTTTTAAATTAAAAAATATTTACAGGTTCTGCACAGAGAAAGCATACAGAACTGTCCCTGACCAAGATCATGAGTGACTTATCAATCTGTGGTTGTGTTGATAAAAATTCTTTTTGGCTATGAGAAAATTGCCTTTCCCTTGGCCTTCACCACAGGGAACTGAAAGGCTGGCAATCTCTCAAAGAGGATGCTCACTGTGAAGAGGAAAGTGGTGCTGCCACTAGGAGTCAAAGGAAGTGCAAGGCCACAGGCCAGCCATTTTTTACTTCATTAGTTAGAATTGTACTTTCTATCCCCCAAAACAAATTTCACTTGTATATTGTGAGGATTTTGGCATGGAGGAGGGAAGTTACTCTAATCTGAGCCTACCCACTCTTTCTGAAGCACAGCCCTGGAAACAATAAAAACAAGATTCAAGAAAGACATTGGTCTTTGGAGTCAGAAAACCTGGACACAAGCCTTCATGTCAGTTCAGAAAATTTGGTTAAGCCTCCTAAACTCCTTGAAGTTTCATTCTCTCGCCTACAAAATGAGACCAATATAGTTACCTCCATGGTAGTATGGATGTTCTCTAAAACATTTTTTATGTTTATTTTATTCTTGAGAGAGAGACACACACAGAGCATGAGAAGGGGAGGGCAGAGAGAGAGGGAGACACAGAGTCTGAAACAGGCTCCAGGCTCTGAGCTGTCAGCACAGAGCCCATCGCAGGGCTCAAACCCATGAACCATGAGATCATGACGTGAGCCAAAGTTGGCACTCAACCAACTGAGCCAAGTGCCTAGTACAGAGGTTCTCTAAATCTAACTTTTATATCCTTCTGTTGACGTCAATTCTTCTACTCGAAACATCTTTCCAAAGCAGAGGAGTGGCCAGGTCACTTTTCTGTCCCAAACTTCCCCAAGTCTGGAGAAACACAGGCCAAACTGCAGAGGGTACCATCCTCCATCCCACTGTTCTCAGCCAGTCTTTCTTGGCTGTTCTCTGATCATCTGCCTCAATTCACTTCTTGGTCCAGCTTCCTCAGAACAGATTTATCATGTACTTTCAACCCCTTACAGCTGTGTGTTTGTTCAAAACACCTCCCCAAAGCTCTTCTGTCTGACAGGCACTTCCTGTCCTTGTTCACTTAGCAAACTCCTGCTCACCCCCCAGGCCAAAGATATCCCCACAATCACTATCTTTCCCACTGTGCGTGGAGTTTCTCCCCCACCAAAAAAAGATTAATTAGTTTCAGGTGAAACAATCTCATTTTTCATTTGGCTTCCAACATGAACAAATATTTTATTTGGCACCTAACATGAACATATCTAGATGTTACTTAACCACACAGTGAAGTTAAAAAAAAAAAAAAAAGGCATCTGTGTATTGACAACCTGAGCACTAAAAACAAAATATGATGGTTATTCAGATTCCCAAAGTCAATCAACTTTAAGTCTTCAGTGTAAGTAGTCACTGAATTGTGAGAAAAGCAGCACACATGCAGAAAAATATGCCACCTGACAAATGAGCTTATCCACATCAATTACTTTGAGCCCTGCTATCACCTGCGAAGCAGAAGATGTATCATTTCTAATTTAATACTCTAACATTGGTATAAGTGAATGGGACTGAGATTCAAACAAGGTAAGTAATTTGCCCAAGTATTTAATATGTAGCAGTGTTGTCATCCAAACCTGGGTCTATCTACCTCTAAAGCCCATTTTATTTCCACCCCTCTGCATTGACCTTGGACTTTAATCGTAGGTGGAACTTAAGAGCAATCATCTATGTGTCTTTCTCCCTGGTGTCAGGTGCTATCTCTAGCCAGATCACTCAAAATCCTCTTTTGCTTGAGAAAAGGGGGGTTGGTGTGTACGTGCATTTAGAAAGGTTATACAATCATCTGAAGAGGAAAAGAGATGGGGCCTCTTCAAAACACAATTACATCATCCTATTAATAATGTACATAATTAGAGTAAGTTTTCTTCCTGGCACTAGACCTGTTAGCATTTCTTATTTTTGATTCAAATACCTGGAATATTTGTTGTATTTGCCTAAATAAAAGTAACATATTATAGCATGACTATAGCATGATATAAATTATCATTGAGTTATTAAAAATATTCTATCGCCTCATTTCCCTGACTAGGTTCATTGGAAAAGGTTTATTATTGTGATTGTATGGTAGTCTTGGTAGTAGTTGTGTTTAGCAACCTGAAATTGTATATATAGCTTACTTCAAATGTTTTTTGGCCTTACATTAATCTCAAAAAAAAGTTTAAATTGATGTTTGGCATGAAGCATGTATCAATATGCAATAATATGTCACACATAGTACATGCAAAGTAAAACATAGTCATGATTATGAAAGTCATAAAATATTACACTTCAGGAGAAGACTGTGAAATGCCCCATGCCCCAATGAATGGAACATTTTTTGCACATCTTATTTTCTTATTCAGAATTACTATTGTTTTAGATCTAGATATAGAAGTAGTTATAGATACAGATAGAGACAGAGATACAGAGCATTTAAAAAATCAATCTGAACTTGAGAAAAACTAGTTTAAAGATAGTAACATGTCAAATTTATTCCCAGAAAGAGTTCCCTTAAGTGGCTTCCCAGTTGGCAAACAGGGGAAATCAACCATCTTACTCAGTCTAGGCCCTGGGAGAAAGGTGAGGGGACTGAAACATTTATGGGGAATGGAAACAAGGCAGGTCCCTAAGTGCAGCGAGCACAGGGGACCCTTCTCTCTCCAACACAAACACAGAGATTAAAATTGGCAGTAGCTCCTGCTGTGCTGACACTTAGCACTTAAAGAAATTCTGATAGTCGCCATGTTTATATGGAAGCTCTCAAACACGTCCAAGTTGTCAGTTTTCTCTCCTGGAATGACTTACAATGTTACTATTAAATGACTCCCAAATGCATGTAAGTTGGCAAATAGCAAGTTCCTGAGTCTATTCTTGAGATGTTTTTTACTTTCAATTTCTTACAAATAATATGAGCTCTCTAGTCCTTCACATAGCTGAAAACCCTATCCCTGGTGCAGAAAGAAGACAGCAGATTAGGGGCACCTAGGTGGCTCAGTCAGCTGAGCATTGGACTTCGGCTCAGGTCATGATCTCATGGTTCGTGAATTTAAGCCTCACATCAGGCTCACTGCTGTCGGCACCCACTTCAGATCCTGTCTCCCCATCTCTCTTCCCCTCCCCTGCTTGCACTCTCTCAAAAATAAATAAAACATTTTTTTAAAGTTAAAAAAAAAGATGGCAAGTTAAAAAAAATTATAAAAGGCTAGATTACCATTATGTGTTAACTAACATGATTGTGGAAACCAATTTTCTTTATAAAGTGAAGAACACTTTTTCTTAATGTTTATTTTTTTTTTTTTGAATGTTTATTTATTTTTGAGAGAGAAGCAGAGGGCAAGTGGGGGAGGGGCAAAGAGAGAGTGAGACACAGGATCTGAAGCAGGATCCAGGCTCTGAGCTATCAGCAAAAAGTCCTACATGGGGCTCGAACCCACAAACCGTGAGTTCATGACCTGAGCTGAAGTTGGACGCTTACCCAACTGAGCCACCCAGGCGCCCCAATGTTTATTTATTTCTGAAAGAGAGCAAGTGGGGGAGTAGTAGAGAGAGGGAAAGAGGGAATCCCAAGCAGGCTCCTCATGGTTAGTGCAGAGCCCAATGTAGGACTTGAGCTCACCAACCATGAGATCATGACCTGAGCTGAAATCAAGAGTCAGATGTTTATCCAACTGGGTCACCCAGGTGCCCTACAAAGTGAAGGATACTTGACACACTGCTGACAATAGGGCAGAATTAGTACTGATTCTACATGATATACACATTTCCAAGCATACTTATCCCATGTCCTCTTCCAACACCAATTAACTGTCTCTATGGAGTTTTTAAAAAGGTGTTGTTGAAGATAAGACAGGAGCAAGGCTAACTCACCAAGAGCAAGTCAGAAAACCTGCATCAGAAAAAAAAACTTATATAGATAAAAAAAGATCAGTGTGTCTTATTCACTTCAGAAGCAACATCCAAACTGTGAATTCGATTCAGTAAAGATGTCCTGCTGCCTGGAGAATAGGGTCATTGTTAGTGAGTCATCAGCCATCAGTTTAGGTGCCTACATACACAGTCAGAAATTACTATGGAGCAGAGGTCTGCATGATTTTGACTATTCAACATAAAAAAATAAAGTCTAACCTTCCAGCCTAATGAATGACAAAGATATAATTAGCTATTTTGAAGCAAGTGGTATTTTCAGTGGTTAAAGTTACAAAAAGTAACTGTTGACTTGCAAACTTTTAAAATGCATGTTGAATACACCAAAAGTAAACAGTAAATAATATCACTGAAAAGTTACTTTGCAAATACTTTTTAAAAATTTATTTCATGACTATTGTATTCAAAGTACCATAAAGCAAACTACTGAGAGCAGAAGGACATCCTAAAAGCTAAAAGAAATTCTCAATAGTAGGTTTATAATATGTCATTAATTAGTAATTGATTTTCCATTTTATAATTCTTAACCAGGTAAGTGTCACTCCCTGGAAGAAGCACCATTTTCCTACAAATTCTATGTGACACCCTTTCGACCTCCACCACCACCACCAACAACAACAACAGCACAAGAAAAAACCCATTTAAGTCTAGAAAAGTAATTCAAAACACTGATTCCAAATCTTAGATATCAAAATACATATTGACTGATTGCCTTTCTAACAGATTTTTGGGAAACATGAAGATATTAAGAATCATCCCCAATTCACCAGGTTAAATGGAGTAATAAAGCAAATATTTACCTAATTAATTAATACATGCAGAAAAAAGAGAAACAGACAAGAAAGCTAAACAGCTAATAATTACAATCTAAAATGTGTTCTTTGTTCTCCTTCTCAAGATAAAAATCTCTGGTCGGCACCCACATTTTTGTTTAGACACAGTAAAGTTTGCACTCCATATTACAAATTCCTGTCTATGAAACAGCCCACATCTTTAAACTTTTCCTCTGTAATCCTTTGTCCAGTTATGGTTTTAGTGCTTGTGCTTAAGAACTATTTTAAAAACACATTTTTATTATTCTTTAGATAAGATATTTTGTCATTCTAACACATCAGAGAAATCAAACATGAAAGCCTGAGAAACTGGGTAATTTATAAATCTTTACCTGAAGGCCTTCAATAGCCAGCCGCAGCATGCTTGGTGTAAGTTTGGAGGCCTGTTTGAAGGTGAAGTTACTCCAGTCTATGATCAAAACAAATCCATTCACTTGAAGCTCAGGATCTTCAATCATGGCTTCTAAGGAAAGTAAGATGGCACGCAAAATATCCACCAGTGTGTACCTATCAGCAACAAAATGTACAGCATTAAACCCGACAACCGCTTTCACCAAAACTGTAGAAAGTGTTTAGCACATTGTAAATTTCCTTTAAGATACCTCAGGAGTCTTAAGGATATTTTATTTAAAAATCGTCTAAGAAGAAATTTATTTGTTGCACTCCAGGGACATAATAGAACTTAACATGTATTCTACCAAAACTAACTAAAATGCTTTTGAAAATATACTTTGTTTCATATTTTACAACCATTTCCTATACCTCCAGGTCTTCCTATGATTTTTTTACAATCTAATTTCTACTATCCTGAAAACTAGGCATGGTACATTTTTAAGCAGCTCAAGAACACTCTCAGTAATTCTAACACTTCATACCTTCATATTTCAAAAATTTAAAAATGAGATTTGAAGGAATTTCACCAATAAACAAGAACACTAGGGTTAAATGGCTATGGCTAAAAAAACAAATGTCAGCAGATTTTAATTACTTGTATTGAGTTTATATCATAAAGATGCAAGAAAAGAAAGAAGGTAATTGAGTCTTGATCTTTTTCTACCTTGCACTTAGCACCATGCCTGGCACATTGTAGGAACCCAATGAATGCTCTTTATGTTTCTGTAAAATGGGAGTAGACTAGAACACAAGAACACTAATTGTGGAGTAAAACACAGCCTAAGTGAAGGCTGCAGAAAGAAGAGAAAAACAAGCCAAATTTGAGGAGTATTTTAGAGGTGAACTTGTTAAAATTTGATACTTGACTGGATGCTGAGACTCAGGTGAAAAGAAGAGTAAAAGATGATACACACAAAGATTTTCTAGCTTCAGAGCCTGAGTAAATGGTAAAATCTTTAATCAAAATCAATAATGCAAGAAGAGGATATAGTTGGGGATAGCTGAAAGTGCAGAGTTGGGAATAAAACCTGTTGTATCTGAGAAATATGTAGTACACTCAGAAAGATACATCAAGTAAATATCTGAAAAAGTAGATCCTAAACTCAGGAGAAAGCTCAAGGGTGAAAATTCCAGAGTCAAAAACATACAGATCCTAAGTTCAAGTAGGTGAAAGGGTGATGTAATCAAAGCTGAGAAGAAAATGAGATAATTATTCAAGAAGGGAATCCCAGCATTTCAAGAGGACTCACTGAATCTAAGAAAATGTTAAGAATTCCAATTTTTTTAGCAGTCTGCCTTTTGAGTTTTTTCCCTTCATATATTCAGGTGGAGATGTCTAGGAAAAGCTAGAGAAAGAAATCTTGACCTCAGGAAACAAGTGAGATGGGGAGGGTTGCTGGATAGGTGAGTGGAAGTAATGGGATCACCAGGAAGACAGTATGAGATAGTAAGTACATATGAGGGAGTAGTTCTACTTTTACTTCTAAAAACATTTGGAGATGAATGGAGAAAGCATAGTAGTTCAGAAAGAACTTCAGGTGATTTTTCACTGCTTTGGGCCTCAAATCCTCATCTGTAAAGTCAGTAGTTTGGAATAGAATCCCTTTGGGATCCCAGCATTAATCAAGCATGCTGTCAAAAGACCTCAAGATGGAATCCCTTCCGAATTGTCCCTCATTAGCTGTGTGGTCCAAGACATGTCATTGATCTATAATCCTGAGGCTCAGTTCCCTAATATGAAAAAAAAATGGAAGTACCTATTATTAACTTACTATATCTCACTGGCAGGGGTGGGGTGGGGTGGAGTGAGGGGGGAGGGAGGGAAAGTCAAAGACATGATTGAAGTGAAAGCACTTCCATGTGCTAGCTGTACAGAAAGTGCTCACTAGATGTTGGTGGGAATACATACAGAGCATGCTTTTTATTGTAATGGTAACCATAGACATAGTGTACTAGGCAGGATATAATCAGAACTGAAGGCTGTTTACACTTAAAAATTATTGATGATCTTTAGATAGCTTACTATTCTTGTAAAAGGCGAGGATCAAGAACTTATTTTTAAATCTTTGGAAAGCATACAAGCTTTTTTATAGGCCTAAGGATACGGCATCCCAAAATACTTCCTGAATACATAAGATAATAAAACTTTGTATAGAGCTCTGTTACCTTTTGTCTTTAAATCTATGAAATATGTATGTCTGAATACCTTTATTTGTCACACCATGACTGGCCTATCTCCTTTTTAAATATAATGGCCTAACTCAGTGTTATGACAAAAAGTCTATAAACCTACACAGACTGGAAAGATGGAAGAAGGTTATATTTCTGGTTTAGACTAGAGCCCTGCTTAAAATATACATTCATTTTACTTCCTGAAACTCATAATAATATGGTAAAATATTTTTAATTAGAAAGGCCCAATTTAGAATCTATCTCCATTATGATCATTCTTATGTAACTATAGGATTACCAAATAGCATTAATACCAAAATAGCATTAAGTAACACTTGAATCTGAAATCAGCTTTGGAAGGATGATGTATTATTTGCAGTGAGAATAAACCAGTAAAGGCACCAGTAGAGGCAAAATTGAAGAGGCAATATGTTTCAAATAACACACTTTGAGTATGATTATCCAAAACTGAGGTCAAATCAGGAGAAAAACTTTTACCTATATTGTTATTCCAAAGGAAATAAAACAAGGCAACTCCTATTATCAGCAATGAAGAAAAGCAGGTTTGCAAAGTTTTCAAAAGTAAATTTCACCAAGTTTTTTAAAATTTAATAACATGGTTCAAAAAGAAAATCAAATGTTCTTTATCTAAATCACTATATGTCTTAACCAAAGAAAAGAAACATTAAAACATCTTAGCTAACTGTAGTCAAAGGGCAGGTCAAAACCACTCCTGACACTCCAGTCCTCTGTTGTCAAACATGTCACATTACTACCATTAGCAGCTCAGCAGGCTATTCATAAGCAGAACCTTATTACATGAGATATTGCCAAAGTCTGTAAAATACCTTCCAAAGAAATGAGGGATTTTATATCTTCAGGAATCCTACCTTCATCCTTTTCTTTGAAATTATGTTTAACTGTAGTACTCTACAAAGCCGAGGTATCTACAATATGTTCACATGTGAGGTTTACATCCCAACGGTAGGAGCTCCACCATTGCTCTTCTTCCCTCCGATGTTGGAAGAAAGCCATAAATAACAAACTAGCACATTAATGCAGCTCTTGACTCTGGATTGTGCTTTCCAAAACAGCATTAAGTAAAGCCTGAATCTGAAATCAATTTGGAGAGGATGATGCATAGCATGTAGTAAGAAGAAATAATAACACCAGAAAGGGATTTGACAACAGGGACACCGGGCTATATAGACCATTGCTCTTGAAAGACAGCAGAGCTGCTCTAATATATAAAAACTGCATGGAGAAGACTGACACCTGCATCTTCTATTTACTACCTGGACAATCAAGAGCAAGGAAGCGTGTTCTCCTGCCTTAGGCCATGCAAGGATTTGGGGGGCTGACTGACCCGTGCTCTCCTGGGTCATCCTCTATGACTTACAACCAGCACAAAGAGAAAACTAAACCACAAGCAGGTCATTACCTTTCTACTTCCCAACCTTTTCTTTCAGCCTGACAAGGAAAAACTGGCATCTTGGCATCACAATGAACAGCACAACAGCAAGCAATTTCCCTTTGTCACTAAATCAATCAGCCATTATTAAATTCTTCATTAAGGCTGCCCCCTCCCCTCAGTTTTCATTAAGCCACGTTTCTAATGTCTGAAGCACTTCCTATTAGAAAGGTGCTAAGGGGAAAGACAAAGGCGAAGAATTGCCTATATTAACGCCTCAGGGTGTCATCATTGTTAAAGCTGATGAACCTAGCTAAGTGTTTTATATTACTCAGTGGCAGTAATAATAATACCTCTATCTGTGTAATCATTTAAGATTTCCAAGGCAATTTCAAATGCATTAACTTAATCTCAAAACAAGCCCACCGTCTCTATGCTGGCTCTGTCCCTATTATTGTGGAGATGAGGACACAGGGTCTCGGGGAATTTGAGCAGTTTGCCCACAATCACCATGGGAGTCAAGGGAGGAGCCTAGAGGAGAAGCCGGATCTTTCAGTTCTCTCCACTTCCGATGGCACCTAGTACCTAGAACACAGTCTCATGAACAGTTGTTCTGCTTTTTCAGGTCTCGGCGGCATGCATGTCAGAAGACAGATTAGGAAGTCAGTACCAACATGGCACCCTGCCAGGTTCCAGGGCATGTTCCAGCCTGGCCTCAGCAGTGGGCTTTGGTGAAGGAAAGGCAAGAAGACATTCATAAGAGTCTGAATAGGAAGAGATGTCTACAAACCCTAGAGAAAATATGAACCCTGAAATATTCATCTGTCTGGCTTGTGTCACAGAGTGCAGATTAGCTGTCTGAGCCTTGCTTTAGTTTTGCTGCTGAGGGAATGTAGGTGAGTGAGAACAAGTGAATCACTGAAAATGAAACATCTATAGGAATAATGTCTTTCTTTGGAGGAAAAAAGTTTAAAAAATGAGCACCTACTGCCACCATAATAAAATAAAGTAAAACAAAACAAAATAGAATTGTGCTGGAAAAAAATGCAAATGTCATTCTACTCTGCAGGGTAGAATACTGGAAGCAAATGTCTGCTAAGTCTTTGTCTTTAGAAGATTTATTCTAGCAACTTAACTTTCTAATTGTCTCTTCTGATGTTCAATCAAGATTTTGTAAATGACAGATGGAATTTTCTCCCTAGATTTATGATTTTCCCTAGACTTACACTGATAGCTGTTTATACACATGTGAAAAAAGTTTGACCAATTCACCTACTTGTTGTCTGATCATAGGTGAAATACTTAACTGCCCAGTGCCTCAGTTTCCACATCTGCAAAATGTGGATATGAATAATACTGACCTTGTAGGATTGTGATAAAGATTTACTATGTTAATATTTGAAAAGAACTTAGAAGAGTGCCTGGGACATCCCACATGCTATAAAAGTGTTTTAAATCAATACATAAATGAAGGAATTAATTAAAGCATTTAAATGAAACAATAAAAGGTTGAATTCGGTCAAAAGAGAAGGCGATGTTCGCTCTGCACAACACTGAGTATTCCACAGCTGCCACTTGGCGCTGAGCTTCAAGTGTGGGCAAACGGCACCCTCATTAAGCACTGACCATCTCTATAATAGTTATTTAGTGTTTCAAGTTTTTTCCTCCCAGAGATGCTATGTCTCTTAATGGTACAAAGAATGTGTCACATGTCTTTATTTGCCCCTATCACTTACTAAATTTCTCTGTATGTAACAAATGCTCAACTCAGGTGTACTTCATTATTTATTTATTTTAAAATGTTTATTTATTTTTGAGACAGAGAGAGAGAATGTCAGAGCATGAGCAGGGGAGGGACAGAGAGAGAAAGTGACAGAGGAGGATCTGAAGTTGAAGTGGGCCTCCATCTCATGAACCATGAGATCAGGACCTGAGCCAAAGTCAGATAGATGCTCAACTGCCTGAGTCACTTTTCATTTTTAATGATTTGAATGGAGTACTATTTGCTCAGTTTTTTGATGTTATAAGGACCTGACATACAGAGGCACCCTTTCCTTCATGTCAGTAGGGCTGTTGATTATGTTAATAAAATATATGTACTTGTCCTCAGCCATGTAGAAGAGCTCAGCCTTTCTAAGAATGGAAGAAATGTATTCATTGACTAAGGATAACAGTAATTTACTAACTACACACTTATGTTTTAAAATACCTTTAAACATTCCTTTAGAGGCATCCTGTCAGTGCAGTGTAGTAAACCTCAAATCCTTGGCTTCTCTTCAACTTTGTTTAAAGTTGGATATCTAAAATATGATAATAGCCTGGTTCAAGTCAGACCCAATCAACATCCCACTTTAAGGTTGGCACTCTTGGTCTTTGCTGTTATTTCAAGATTATTTCACTAATTACTGTATAATTGCCCCAGTTTCTAGAGACCGTCCTATTTTTTTTTCCAGAGATTCATTCTGATATTCCACTAACATTTCTCAGGACAATTTTTTTTTTCTTTCCCACTTTCCATGGTATGAACCAAGGGCATAGTCTGGAATAAGCTGCAGTTTCCAGAATCTTTGTAAAAATAGCCTGAGGACAGAATTTCTGCTGAAACAGAAGTGGCATGGAATCCACACATGCTTTTCCAGTTTTGACTGAACCCCCAAATCTACCCATAACATAGCACAATGATGCCTCCAGGGTTTGAAAGGTAAGGATTCCTGGCCTTGATACAATATATAACACTGTAAAACAAAAAGTTGAAGCATAAATAAATAGTCTTTAATAAACTGAGTTTTCAAAAATCAGGCTTCAAGATTAAGCCTATTTTCTTTCACTTGGTTTTTTTTCTTTTAAGATTACTGAGTATGAGTGTTTGTCCCTAATTATCTAGTTAATTGTGCTTGACTATTCCAAGTAATTTTTATTTCATTTTGTTTTATTTTATTTATAGTACACTTCCATGTGGGATTAAAACAAATCAGTAAAATCTACGGCTATCTTAAAATTTTAACCTATTATCAACCTAACCTTTCAATTTGGAAACTGACCACATTCTTTTAATAAATGGGAGCAGAATTATAATTCAATCTGAATTTGCAAACATTATCATTTTCTTTTTTGTAAAAATGTCACACAATAGGAACAAACAAACTGACAATGATGTGTTTTTTAGGCAAATTCCAATATCAGTGAGAGAATCATAGCATGATGTTTGACCCGCTGGTCTTCTATCCCGTCCAGAGCTTCAATACTGTAAGTGATAATCAATGTTTATCATGACAAGCCAAACACAGTGCAAGATGGTCAGTGCTTCTGAATTGCCACTATATTGAGAATAATTTTAGGTTAGCTGTATTTAATTGTTTTCTAATGGTTATTAACCAGATTCTAGATAAATGCTTGCTCGCTGTACTAAAGTATAGAGAATTACTTTTAATTCTAATGAGGTAAAATAAACTTGCATGCTAACTGACAACCTACAGGCCAACTAACTATCAGAATACATGTCATCAGTATGCTTCAGGTGACATAATGTATCATGAATATTTGCAAGAATTATGGCCCAGTGAATTTCAACTTCTCAGATATCTGCTCTCATGCTCTAAGGTCTAAATTGTGATCTACTTTCATTCCAAACTTCCTTTTCTTAAAGTAGTATGATCCTTTCTAGCTTCATGTTACATTATCCCCATGCTTTGTTGTTGCAATCAAATAGACACTTTGAAAGTATCTGCTGAGTCCTAAGCAGGACACTATCATTCAGAAAAGAAATACAGCATGTGATATGTGGAAGACCACTGCATCATAGTGATGTAGTGTAACAGTTCAATTGCTTTTAATTTTGTGAAATTCACTTTTGTTTTCAGAAATTATGTTAGACAAACTGAAAGAAATTAGATAAGATTGTATGAATCTTTACCAAGGTAGATCCTACTCAATAAATGCAATAAATCATTTGAGCCTGTTCTATCCTTTTGAGAAAAACCACAAACCACATTGAAAGTCATTTTGACATTTCAGTATTTTAATTATTTTTATAGACATTAGAAGGTGGTAATGTTGTAAACATTATTTTACCTTAGTCATCCTGAAGATTCTATGTCTCTTATAAAAACTTTGGAAATGGTCCAATTCTTCGCAATAACCTGAAACTGACCTGCACTACATTGCCGTGGAAATAGACACTATTTTATTTATAGGCTCCAGCTCCCTCACATTTACTGTTGCTAGTCTCCTGAGGAGCACAGAAAACTGTCCTACAAATTTAACATAGAAGACAGTATATATCAGATAACTTCCTACTTAAAATTCTTTCTTTTTAATGCATAACTCACTTCAACTCAAATACCGATTTGCATTAACTCCAGTTCACATATTATTATAAAAATAATAATAACACAAGATTTCATCTTTTTGTTTTACAGATCAGTTA
The DNA here is from genome assembly GCF_006229205.1 of Suricata suricatta. Taxonomy (NCBI): domain Eukaryota; kingdom Metazoa; phylum Chordata; class Mammalia; order Carnivora; family Herpestidae; genus Suricata; species Suricata suricatta. Next base: position 105,948,441 of record NC_043706.1, on the reverse strand, counting down.
TTTCAGAGAGCTTTACAAAATTTTTCAAAATTCATTTTTAAAAAATCTTGCTTTTCCCTTAGGGAGATTGGAAATAACTTGTTTTCCAAATAAAGGAGATACTTTCTTCTACTTCATTTCTGGAATTTCCCTGTGTATCTTGGACATTCCCCCTTATTGTTTCTTTAAAACAATGCTATTTCATTTTCTTTAAAACAATGCTACTTTTAAAAAGGTTGTTGAAAGCCAGGCAATTCACTGAACAAACACAAGGAAGGTGGTCAGAATTACGATCAAATGTGCGGTCCTCACAAGAGACCCAGGTTGTTTGCTCTGGCAGGATGAGAGCAGGGTCCGACTCACAGACCAGGCAAGGCGTGGGAACCAAGAGAACTTGGCAGGTGGCATACCACGTAACAGAACAGCAGTAAGGTAAACGTCGAGGGTGGGTGGCACAGACCTCTGTAGAGGTCAAGTCAGATAAAAAACTGAGGCTGCAAGAGTGTGGGAAGGAAAAGGATTCAGACCAAAGATAGGAGAAGGGCTGGTGAGACACGGATACTGCCAGAAAGGCACTTCCAGAAACTGTCCTAAGGGCTTCAGGGCAGTTCTTAGACACATCTCAATGATAAAAGTTTACAGAGAATGTCAACAGGATAGAACTAATTATCCACTAGTCCTTGTTATTGGGTATATGTAGATCTGAGATAGGGGGCAGGGAGGAAGAAGGAGGGAATGATTTTTTTTTTTAAAGAATATAAGAGGAATTTTAGACAAGCTCTGAATAACTCATATACCTTCTGTCTTTGACATACTATAACTTCTTGATTATACCTGTTTATTTCCAACCATAGAAACAGAATTCACAAATTTTAGTCTACGGTCCTGATAGAGTATCTTTTATAGGAAATAGCTTCTCATTTTAATTTCACATATGTGTGATATTAATGTTTAAGATTTTGTATAGATTTGATGAAAATAATTTTATATACCAAATAATAAATCATCCTCTATTGTAGATTTCTAAGGAGATAGTAACCTATCCTTTCTATGAAAAAATGAGATAGAAACCCAAAACATATTCTTTAAATCTGGAATATTCAGCTTCTCATATATAGGAGAACTATAAGTGACTTTCATCCTAATTAAATTTATAAGTCAGTGTGAATATTAGTTCACTTATAAAAATAAGTGACTAAAGGTCTGGTGTATATGCATGTTTTACTGAATACATTCTGCCTCTCTAATGACATCTTTAACAGCCAGACTTTGAGATATATTAAAATATAAAATTTCCTCAGCTCCCATTTTACTGTAGCTCACAATAAACAAAATGCCACTCTAACTGACATATGGATTACGTTCTTTCTTGAATAGTTTTTTTTTCTCAATTTTGATATATACAAATAATTGGTTTGCATAGCCCTATAATATCCATCTCAGATGGGAAACAAAAACTTAATGAGAAATTGTGGTCAAAGAGTGGCATTTCATGGTCCTTTAAACTTTGCTGATAAAAAGTAGAAAGAGATCTTTATAAATAAACAAAGTAAGAAACAGAACTCTTTTTCCCCTCAATAACTCTATAAGTTTCTTAGCTTTATGACTCTTCAGGGAGTAATCTGTCGTTACATTTATCTGAAAGAAATCAGGGTAGTTCTCAACTTAGAATTACAGGCAATAGGTGACTATATAAAGAGTAAAAAACCAGTTAGGGGCATCTGGGTGTCTCAGTTGGTTAAGAGTGGCTCACTCAGTTAAGCATCTGACGTTAGCTCAGGTCACGATCTCATTTGTGAGTTCAAGCCCTCTATCTGGTTCTCTGCTATCAGCACAGAGCCCACTTTGAATCCTCTGTGTCCCTCACTCTCTGATCCTTCCCTGCTCTCGCTTTCTCTCTCTCTCAAAAATAAATAAAAATAGTTTAAAAAAATTTTAAATGTAAAAACCTATTAAAAATATTAGGTCACATTCTAAGGTTCCAGTACTCTGAGAAGCCTATCTAGACAGGCGTGAGAGCAATGAACTTTCTCGGTGACTGTAAAAGTCTTTTACAATTGTTCCAGAGATGTTTTCAACTAACCAGATGCATCAAAAGTCACCATTCACAGAACTAAAAATACACCAATGTTATAACAACCAGCTTCTTATGATTCATAGTTCTGGTAACATTTTTAAGTCCCTTGAAATATATTTAGCTTTGAACTTAATCGAAACTACCTTACACAAGAGCCTTTCATAATTTTTATTTTTTTTAGTCTGAAAAAATAATTTCAACTGAACAAGTAGAAAAGTCCCTCACTGCATCCTTCTATTATAATGTAGACGAAATTCCCCTCCATTAAAAAGCAACAGAGCTCAGAAAGTCTACCACCTGACATATCCGAGTATTTTCTACGCCCTTACAAAAGCTGAGAAATCACATCAGACAGGAAACACATTCTTTAGATTAGTGGCAGGTGTAGAACACACATAGCAGTCAGCCTTTATTTTCAGTGTCAACAGGCATGCTCAGTGACAGAGGATACAACTCTTCCTTTTCATTGAAGTGACACACGTCGTATTATTCCTCCATCTACACATCACCAAGCAGGAAAGTTCCCAAGCCACAAAACTACTTGATCTTGGTTGAACACCGGGCTATTCTTTAAAAATAAAACTTCAGTACTAAGAAGAGAGATGATGGTGATGATGATGATGGTGGTGGTGGTGGTGGTCAGGACAGTGATGATGATGATGAATCTAGTTTAAGATTTTCTTTAGGAGCAAAGAGGAAATGTGGTCTCCGCTCTCAGACTCATTTTTCCACAAAACAGTAAACTTATTCAAGAGGTGAAAAATTTAGCAGCTGTATTTAGAAAGTGAATGATTCAGATTGCAGCACATAACACAGTTCCGGAAAGCACTTAGAGCTGCAGTAGAAACTAAGGGCTCATGAAGCAAGAGTTTCAAGGTAACATGAAAGGTTAAAGTAAAAGGTAAAAATAAAAGCCTTTCTTCCACTTCCCAGGATGCCCCCCAAAACCTCATCTTGTAGTTCCAGTTTCTCTTCCCCTCATCCCCTGCCCCCGAGCCAAATACACAAAAACACCAAAGATGTTGACACTACTCAGGGTAAAATCTGGAAAATGGGAGAGTAAAAAGAATCCCTAGTACAAGTTTGAATTTAGGATTTACCTGCTCTGATCCCAGTTGGCTGCAAAAAGGACTAGAATCTTCCGGCCATAGTGGTCCAGATTGGCCAGGCCCCCAGGGAAGCCATCTTTCAGTGCCTGCTTGATTCCAGGGTCAGTGGCCTTGAAGCTTTTGAACATGTCCAGGTTCTGCTGCCGGTACTCAAAGTACTGGGCCAGGAGGCGGAAGGCCTCAAAGTGATGAAACTTCCTGGCCCGCAAGAAGCGTAAGATGAAGGCATCATCAGTGCGAAGAAAGCCAATGTCCGGCCTGGTGATGACCATATCCCTCACCTCCTGGATGTCCTGGTGCAGGGTGTCTGGGTTCTCGTTCAGCTCCAGGCGGGCTTTCTCCAGGGTCTCAGGAGACAGACCGGCTTGTAAATGAGTCATGGTCCTGCTTGTTCCTGAACCTTCCCTTCCTCCTGCTGACTGTCCCACAACAGACCTGGCCCTTGCCACCACCACGCGCCAGATCTCGCTGCTGCCTGCTTCCTCTTCTGTACAGGAAATTATTTGTTTTGAGGTCCAGACCAGTACCCTGTTGCTCCCGCTTCTCGGCAGCTTTTTTGTGGGAGTATGAACTTCTTTTCCCACCCCCTAAAAACAACACCTCACTTTGGTTCCCTCTTCCCTTTCCTTTAAAGAGCTGTGGACCTCTGGTGGGCCCAACACTCCTTGTCCTTCCGCAACCCTAGCAAAACACCCCTAAGCCCACACAGCACGGCTGGCACTGATCTTGGTACTGTCCTCGTATCTTCCAAGATGTAACAAAAACAACCCCCACGCACATCTCAGCCCCAGCTCTGTGATGCTTCTGCCGTCCCTACTGAAGGATGCGCCTGCCAGGGATAACGATGGGAATTCTGATTAATAATAAGGTGGCTCTTCAGCGCTGAGCTCCAGGGCGGGGAGAGAGCGTCTTTGCCAGAAAGAAAAAGAGGGGGGGGGGGGGGAAGAAAGGAGCTTATTTTTCCTTATGCGTATTTAAAGATGTTATTTTTAAAAGACATTTGTAGGATTTTGTTTAAAATGATTATGATCCAATTAGGTGGAGACTGCAGATAGCGCACCTTCCCTCCACCCTTCCTAAATACACCGTGATCTCAGAAGGCACCAGAAGGGGTTTTGGTGGCGTTGGCACCAGCGTGAGCGCCCCCCAGCCCCACCCGCAACTTCTGCCTTCCTCTAGCCCTTTATTTCGACTGAATTTTCCCGGGGGAGGGGGGGTGTAGAGGGAGGAGGGGGATCTTTCCCAGAACAGACATTTCAAATGCGAGGTTGGGGGCGGGGGGTGGGGGAGAAGAAGGTAGAGAAGAGGAGTGGAGAATAAAATTAAAATGTCTCTGCCTTTCCTACAAAACCCCGGAGCACGAGAGGAGAGCGGCGGGCTCCTACCAGCAAACCCGGAGGCGGGGACGCTAAGCAATGCGGCACTCCCTGGCATCCATCAGCCCCGGCTTCGGCGGTGGCGGCGGAGACAGCAGCCTCGACTCCCCTCCGTGGGATGGAGCGAGCAGGGAAGAAGGGCGGCAGCTGGGACCCGGGCCGAAGACGCACTGGGGAGCAGCCGTGCCCACATCGTCCGCCAGCAGCCGGCTGCCTCTCCCAGCGAGGGGCGGGGGGGGTGCGGAGCTAGGGCCACCGGCGTCCCAGGTCCTCGCCCGGCCCTGCCATTCGCGTCCCCGGGAGAGGAGAAGGGAGGAAGCGGGGTTCGAACGCCTGGATGGAGAAGGCCACGCCGGCTGCCGCCGCCTTTGTGCACCGGAGCCTCCCGGCGGCGGGCGCGGCGGGGCGG
>NC_043706.1:105899335-105943391 GCF_006229205.1 Suricata suricatta | reverse complement strand
GCGCCGGGCGGCGGGAGTCAGGCGCGCCCCTCCGGGCTCTTGCTGCTGCTGCCGCCGCGCTGCTGCTGCTGCTGCTGCTGCTGCTGCTGCTGCCGCTGCTGCCGCGGCCCCGCTGCCGCTGCTAAAAGAGGACTCGGCTCAGCCCAACTCCTCTCTAATTATCCCAGCACAGATCTGGCTGCGACGTAAGCGCTCACTCGGTTCGCGCACGCACCCCGCTCCTCTCGCCCTGACTCCGCTGGGGAGGACTGCGACTTCCGCGGCATTCAAATATCCTGAGCCCCAAGTTCAGCCTTCCCCTCGTCCCCACTCCCTGCAGACTACCGAGCGGGCATCACCTGGCCAGGCTGGCGGCTGCCGCGCCTCGCGGCCTCCCCACGCCCCTCTCTCCCCTTTGTGTGCAAGACCCCAGAGCGGCTGGCCAGTAGCTGGTGGAGATCGCAATTCGCATGAACACACATTGAAGAAGTCCCTTAGGAAATCATTTCGATGTAGAAAGTGTACAGAAATATTTTGTACTTTTTGCATTTGTTGTTGAAAGATTTGTTTAATTTAGAAAAGGAGACCAGAGTGGTCCCAAAGCTTTGTGTTGATGATTACACCTCTGGAGGAACTTCTACGAATAGTATTTCAACCCCGACGTCTGCCTGCTGAATTACTGTTGAACAGAATGGCAATGAGCACCGGGGCAAAAAGAACCAAAATCCAAAACAAATCCAGAAACTGTCCCAGAGGAAGGAAAAATAGACATTTGTCATCTCATAATAAAGCATTTATTTCTGGAGACACATGCAATCATTCTCTTCAGTTTTATACATCTGTATACTGGAATCATCAGAAATGAACAGGAGCCTTTGAGCTTAAGATGACTGTCGAAGGGTTTGAGGTAAAGGATGGTTTTCTCTTTTCAAAGCATAGCATATTTTACTGAGCATGTCCCTAAGAGTAACTTTTGGCTTACAAACTAGAATAGGGTCCTTAATTCAAGTCAATTCAATGCAGCAATCATTTTCTGAGCTCCACTGTGTGGGACGCTGTGGTGGATTCTATGGATAGGCGGTCTTAAAGACAAGTAGACATTGTCATCCTTGATGACTATTGGAACCCTCAGATTACAGGCACACATTTTTTATTGTTCTTTAGCAATGGTGTTCACCAAAAGAAAAAAGAGAAGAGGAATGGCAGACCTCTAACATTTTATTAATTAAATTAATGCCAAGTTTAGTAAAAACCAGAATAAAAGAATACATTACATACACACACACAATCATTATTCCCAAGGAATTTACACCTTAAATGAGGAAAGCAGAAAATTACACACACACAAACACACACACACACACACACACACACACACTATATATGTATATATATATACTTAATATATAAAATACATACTTATTTAATAGCTTTCTAGAACTTTATGTAATTATGACCCTTCAAAAGCATCCTAAATATAATATGAACTATCAAAATAATTTAGTTCACAGTTCAAAAAATTTCAAAACGTTTATTCTTGGCCAATATTCTAGAAATTGAAGGCAATTTGTCTCCTGTGAATTTTACAAAGAGGTTTTTCTGAAGAGATTTCACCAACACTGAGAGACAGTTCTCCATGGATCTCATGAGTTTCTGAATGTCTTAGGAGCAGGGCACAAACTCTCCTTTGTTTTCCAGACTATCTTCTCAAGGCTGCGTATATAGTGCACAGCCTGGGAAGAGCATTGGAAGCTAGAGATAGTACCTCCATCTGAATGAAAGTAATGCTTAGAGCTTTGGAAGACAGAGGTAGTATCTCCCTGCTGAGCACAGGGCAAGAAGGTTGATTTTGATTCCCTGTTCTCAAAGCTACTGTCCTGTACGGCCACCTACTTTGTGGACTAATAACGGTGACCCTCTTCTCTTAGGCTTGTGGGACTCAGGACACAAGGCTAAAATATGTTGGTGCTTAGACAACTTGCTGGGCCTGAATGATAAAGTTGTTTATCTTTAACCCAGGGGTTTTGCAACTTCTACAGCATGCATGAAACTCTGGCCAGCTAACCAGTTAGCGTGCAAGGAGGCTTAAATCTTAGAACCTAAAGGTGCTTAAAAACCAATTACTTAATTTCATTCTCTAAAATGGCAACCGTAGACCAAATTTTTAGAAAGGAATTATAAGGTAAAATTTACTTTGTTAGTCCAAAGTGTGGTGTGACTTGTATTTAGTGATTATATTTTTATTATTTATAAGTAATAGATTTGCTTCAAATAGGTTCATTTTTATATATTAATATATGATGTAAGTTGCCTCTATTATGCAGTAAGTTTGTTAAAATAGGTCAGACAGGTATATATAAGAATTGTTTCCTTATATTTGCAAACTAGTAAGTCCTTACTCTGATGATTTTACTACCATTCTCTCTCTACTTTTACATTTGAAATCATTTCTGAAACCAAAATAAATATGCAAAGTAATCTAAGAATTAAACAAGGTGTTTATCCAGATGACTTTAGAGCATTTGAATCTTATGCAATATTAATTTACTTTGCCAAATTAATGCAAAGTAATGTAGGAACTAGAAGAATTAATTAGCTAAACAAAAGGATAAATTAAACTATTATTGAAAAAATAATTAAATTAAGGACTTCTGGTGTTTTCAAGCAACCTGAAACCACAATTTGGTTTGCTGCTATATTTAAAGTGGACACAGTAAGTAATTTACATTTAAAAATATTTTATCCTATTTTCTGCTAAATATACATACAGAAAGGGACACAAAACAAGATATACAGCTCAGTGGTATATTACAAAGCATGGACTTGTGTAAATGGCCACCCTGGATATGGAATAGAGCGTTGTCAGTACCCACCTAGCCCCTCCTCCGCTCCACACTACTTGCCTTGCCTTAAAACAAAGGAAACCACACCATCTTTGTTTTGAAAGTCATCACCTCCTTGTTTTTCTTTAAAATTTTACAAACTAGGTGAGTATGCACTACAACTTAGTTTTTCCTTTTATTTTTTTTTAACTTAAATGAATGCAATTATTCATTGTAGTTTTGTGATTGGCTGCCGGAGTCCAGCTCCAGCAGGTCTGGGGTTCCCCTGAAGTATGGACGGTGTCGGCGAGAGAGCCTCAAGTTTCTTTCTGATCACCAGGCAGGCATCTCTGGCAAGCGTCTCTACCCTGTCTGGTTCTCAAGCTTTATTTACAGCAAAAGGTACAAGGACCAGAAAGAGCAGTAAATGATTTCTCATAGATAAGTTTTACAATTTTCCAGGACATGGGTTTTGCAGAAGTTACAATTCTAGTAGTAATGATTGTCATAAGAAGCTTAGCTACAAGCACTCATGATGTCATAGGTATTTTTACAAAACCTCAGGTCTAGCCTTAAGGAAGCAACCTTTAACCCAAATGCAAGCAACATTGTTTAGTACAGGTCAGTTTTTTATGAGTAAAGGTCATTAGGCTGTTTATAACCCTAAGAGAAAGTTCCCAGAAAAACAGGTTCTCAGGAGACGTAATTCCTGCTCTCACAGTCCCAAAGATGATTGATACATTTCATTGCAGTAGTGACTTTTACAAAGGCATTCAGGCCCAGAAAGTAGTCAGTTATCAGTTAATTGCTTAGGGAAAAATTATACGTTGCATTAGGGTGTATCTAGCTTACTCATCTTTTTCCTGGCCAGGTGCAATCACGCCTCAGGGACAGGACAGGGGAACAGGCCACTCCTGACACTAATCAGCAAAGCACTCTGAGGTTTGGTGCCTAAGCAGAAATGAAAGTTTCAAGAGAGTAGATTTTGGGAGCTTCTGGGGGCAAGAGACTGTGCAAACTTGCCGTACCCTCACCAGGAATTTTCACTCTACCACTAAGTTCAGATAGCTCCCAACAATTGGCGGCTTTCATTCAGTATTACATTTATGAAAGAGGACTCTTTTTTCCATGTTGTTGCATGGTGTTAATTCATATTCAGTGATGATACATGATATTCCATTTTATAAACAATATTCTTATCTGTTCTACTCCCGATGGAGATTTGAGTTGTTTTTCCATTTGGGGCTGTTATGAATCATGACATATAAACATTCTAATATACGTCTCTTGGTGCTCATGTGCACGTGTTAGAATGAAACTGCTGAGATGAGCATCATGTGGGATGAACATCTTCAAATTTACTGACACCAAACTATTTTCCAAATGGTTGTGCTATTTCACCTTCTCCCCAGAAGTATATGATATTTCTCACTGTGCTACAGTTCACATAGTCATCATTTTAACTTTCTCCCTTGTGATTTTGAACAGGCATTTTGCATGGTAGTTTGGGTATAATAGCCATGGTTGTTAGTGAGGTTGAGCAAATTTTCATACTTTTTTGGCTATTTGTGTAAACTTTTCATATGAAATCTCATTGCACTCTTAATAAGGTTTTCTGATTAGCATAATTTTTAATTTTAATATAGTTCAATTTTTCTTCAATAAATAGTGATTTTGGGTTTTGTTTAAGAATATCTAAACTTGGTGTGCCTGAGTGGCTCAGTCAGTTAGGCATCTGACTTTGGCTCAGGTCATGATCTCCAAAGTTCATGAGTTCAAGCCCTGCATTGGGCTCTGTGGTGACAGCTCAGAGCCTAGAACCTACTTCAGATTCTGTCTCCCTCTCTCTCTCTGCATCGCTCTCTCTCTCTTTCTCTTTCTCTGCCCCTCCCCTGCTCATGCTCTGTCTCTCTCTCTTTCTCTGTCTCTTTCTCAAGAATAAATAAACATTAAAAAGTTCAATATAAAAAAGAACATCTCAAGATCACTCAGATATTCTCTGATATTACCTTCTAGAAGTTTTATTATTTTTGCCTTTCATTTGAACCCACAATCTACCTGAGACTGAATTTAGTACGTGGTATGAGAAAGAGATGGAGTGTTGTGGGGTTTTTTAATATGAATATCCAGTTAATTTGGCACTATTTATTGAGACTGTTTATTGAAAAGACATCTTTTTCCTGTTGAACAGATGAGCTATAATTGGCATAAAATAATTTCCATATATGCATAAACTTAATTCATTGTAAGTTTTAAATCTCACCAGACATCATCACTTTATAAACCAGTGCTCCTCAGTGGTTTGCAAAATGTGAGCTTCAGACCAGCAGCATTAGCATTACCCAGGAACTCTGACATCCTGAATCAAAATCTTGGGGTGGGATCTCACAGTGTTGTCTGGCCAGCCTTTAAAGTGATTATAAATTGCATTAATATTTGAGAATCATTGCTCTAGATTTACATTCAGACTTATCCTTTTCCTTGTTCTTTATTCCTTCTTGTATGTCTGAGTTTCCAGAAAGAATTGTTCTTCTTTTACCAGAAGTGCGTCCTTTAACACGTTTCTCAGTACAGATTTGAGGGTTATAAATGACTCAGTTCATATGCTTGAAAGTCACTTTATCTTACTTTACCTCTTGAATATTTTTGCTAGTTACGAGATTCTGGATTTGCAGCTATTTTTCTTCAGTGTGTTAAATATTTTAATCCATTTTTTCTGTCCTGTAGTATTTCTGTTGTAAAGTTAGATCTCACTTTTTTCATTTCTCTTTTGAAAGTGATTTTTCTCTAGCTGATTTTATTTTTTCTCCCTCTTTCATGTTCAGCAGTGTCTTCTACTCTTTTTATCACTTTGCTGTTTCACCATTTTTTATTATTATATTCCTTTATACATTTTTAAAAATTCCTTCTTGAGTTTTATCAAACTTCCTGACATTATGATGATGGCTTTCATGTGTTTTGGAATGACCTAAGTCATAGTATCTCCATATGTTGCTTCTATCCATTTTCTCTGCTTCTGGAATTCTGGTTATACAGATATTATATATCCTCACTATTTCCTCTGTGTGTCCTTATGTATCTTCTGCATTTTCCTTCTATCTTCTCTTCATCATTACTTTTGGATATTTTCTGTCTGAACAGGTTTCAATTTATTAAATAATTTTTCAAATCTCATTAGCCTGCTATTCTGTCTCTTGACTGTCTCTTCATTACATTCTTAATTTTAGTTCTAGGATTTCTGCTTAATACACAGAGAGATACACATATGTCACTTATGTAGGACTTGTCAAGCTCAGTTGTTATCTCTATAAACATAATAAACATAGGAAATTTAAATTCTTTGAGAACTCCACTATGTGGGTTCCTGGTGGGTCTGCTCTATATTAATGATTGTTTCCATTGGTTTTCATTTGTTATCATATTATCTATCTCCTTGAGTTTCTACTTATTTTAAATATTATATCCTGGTCATTGAACTAACAAAAGTATTATAGCAATAAATTAAGCTCTAGAATGATGTTATCTTTCTCCAGGGAGTTTTTACCATGGTTTTTATCGGTCCCCTTACGTCTTTACATATGGACAGTTGGGCACTAGTAATGAAGATCAACTTTGTCTTATTTCAGGGAATGAAATTATTTGCAACTGAGCTGAAGTCTCTAGAGAGGCAAGTACATTTTTAGCATGCTTTCCTGTGGCAGGCCATGAAATCTAACACCTATCCCCTAGATTTTTGAAGTTGTCAAAAGTACTGGTCAGCCTCTCAAACTCTAAGCTTCTCTCTCTTCAATCATAAAATGCTTCTAAAAAAATGGCCCCCAATACTGGACATACCTGCTCTTACTTCCCTCCGTTGTCTCTCTAATATCTTCAGGCATGGTTTCCTTTTGCTAATTGTCACTCAGCACTCTCATCAATCTCCAAAATACCCAAACTGAGTCTTTTTTCTTAAGAAACTATAGGATAATTTAAACCATAATTTTCTTATTATTGATAGACTTTTTTTAATGTTGGAGACCATAATTTTTATATCTATAATGGATAATTAAGAGATATATGAAGATGTTTTACCTGCACAAAAAAAAATGCCTGCATAATTAAACCATTCCTAGGAGCTCACTTGTTCATGAAAAGAACAAAAATCTACTTAAACATTAGAACACATTTCTAAATTTTTTCTTGAGTGTTTATTTCTCAAGTGCTTTTCTATTTTATCACCTGTGAGTCTCATTTGCAGACAAGTGACAGCTGATCTCTAAAATATAAGAAAATGTTTATATGTTTAAAATTGAATTAAATTAAACTTTTAAATTGAGAATTTTTATTTAATTCTTATTTTGAGATAATTTCAGATTAATATGCAGTTTTATGAAATAATACAAAGAGCTCTCGTGCACCCTTAACTCGGTTTCTCCCAATGGTAACAAACATCACAATCAAGATATTGACACTGATAGTCAAGAGACAGACATTTCAATCACCACAATGATCCCTCGTGTTACCTTTTTATAGCCACACCCACTTTATATGCTCTGCTTAATGCTCAGACCCAAAAACCAGTGCTCCTAATATAACTAAATGCACCAAAATTTTAGAATTTTCTTCCTTCCACAATTAGAGGATTCATAACCAACAGTCTCCCTAATACAAGAGAACATTAAGAGAACTTTGAAATAACAACTTGACAATCTCCTCTGTCACAATTATAGTACACAGTCTCCATTATGGTAGTCCATAGGCAAAACTCTCTCTTTCAGAGGTTTGTTTTGAGTTTTTTACTTCTTTTAGTCATATCTATGTAGTACTACAGTTAAGTTAAAAATTTAAACAAAGGTATTGCCTTTGTTTAAACAACATCACATTGACTGGTGTTGCAGATGTCGTTGACACATTCCCATTTCATCTTACTGTTGTGTTACCAATGATATCACACCTTTACAGAAACTAGTAATAGGAAATTGATCCAACTATCCCCCTGATGATACAGGTGCTTCCCAGTAACCCTATTAGATACAGTATTGCTCTCCTTTCTTTCAGAGAAGTAAATGTAATCTTAATAGTCTGACAAGTTTTATTTTAAATCTTAATAGACTGACAAGTTTTATTTAAGACCTTAATAAGTAATATATATGATTGTTTTAGTACTTTCATGTTACAAATCTATCTTAATTAATTTTTGTTATTTTATTTTATTTTGCAAAGTTTCTTCCTACTTTTAATAAAGACTTTTCTAAATGGATACACTTTGCCCAGGTACATTGTCTAGGTAGTTCAATAGTTTCCATACTGTACAGGTGAAACTAGATTAAAATAATCATTAAGGACCACCTTGAGAAAAAACGCTCCATAAAAGATTGAGAGGTGTGTGTGCCTGTGTGTAGGTAAAAGGACCGGTGGAAGTCTGGATGGATGTATATAAACCTCAGCTCTTTTTAAGACAGTACCCAGTCATGTGTCACTCGCTGGGCAGCAGTTTGGGATTAACTCTGCTAACCTCCCTAGAATGAGTTTCCGGATTTACAATACTTAAGTGTCTGTCAGGGCTAAGGTCCTTCAATAGATAAACATGGGAAAAACTACTGTTTTGCTGGATTTCCCAGAGTTGTCATTTCTTAAATGAACGCAGTTGTATTCAGGCTTGTCAATGTAGTGCACATGCCAGTGAGTAAATGTCACCCTGTTGGTGATGCCACGTCAGTAGATAAAAACACATTCAGTTCTGCCTCATTGCTCTTGTTTTGAGGCATATAATTTCAGTTGTAACAGATTTTCATACCAACTGCTCAAACTTAAATCTTTTTCATTTTCTCAGGAATGGTTTTTTTCTTAAAAATATGATACAGTAACAATCCTGTTATTGTATCATATCTACTAATAATCATCTGATAGCACCTGAGTTTGTTTTAATGAAATAATTAGCTAAATGCTGGGAGCCATTTCTGAAGTGAGGCAGGTTTGCAGGTTGAGATGGTGACCTGTGTCTACCCCCACTCAGCCCCCACTCAATTTCTGCTTGAGCACCGACCCCCAAGGCTCCTGACTGACTGATATCAGGAGTGACTTGCTTTCTTATGGTAAAAATGTGTGAATTGTACCTTGTGAAAAAACTTGTTATAGGAGTTTCTTCTTTTGTGATTATAGGAGCAGATGTGACATTTCCTGAGAAAACCTGTTTTTCTTTCCCTCAGAAAACTTATTGACCCCTGCTCACAAAGACCTAACTCTTGCCTTTGCTATGCTAAAAACTTTGCCTTCTATTTGAATGTTAAAGATCCCTTTCTATCTGATATGATAAACATCTAGTCACCTACTTCAATCTCTATTGGTAAAGATTATGCAAGAGTCTTCCACCAATCTATGTTCTGGGAAATTTTTACATACCAAAGAATTTGTTATAAGAAATTATTGTCTAAGGCAATTGCCACTTGTGTTTTGTACCCCATACATTTTTTTCAATAAATAAAGGGATGCCTGCCTGCTGATCAAAAAGAACCTCCTGGTTCCCTCATTCTCTTCTCCGATTCCCATCTCTTTCATGGGACACCTTCCATCCTTCAGGGAAACCCTGGACCTGCTGGAGCTGGACTCTGGCAGCTAAACTTGACAAGAGTTAGAAGTAAATTTTCTACAACAGGCACATAGACACCATAGGTATGTTTGCCCTTCCTTGCAGCCCCAGGGCTCAGCACACATTAAACACTCAGAGGCCATCAGTGAAAACAAGTGGAAGAAAAGTAAAATTTGTGAAGTTAAAACAAATCCCTGTGTGTTTCATCTGTAGGTCATTTTTTCTAAAGTGGAAATAGTCCTCAAAATATACAAGTAACATATTTTAGATTCTTGAAAGAAACTGTCATTGATTTGATTTAATGTGTAATAAATTGGTTTTCTATGATTTTTTTTGCTGTTCACTTAAATCATCTTTTGAAAGTGTTTCCCTTAGATTTCCAGTGGTTCACTTCCGCTCAAGTTGCAGTCACAGACATTCACGTGCCTTTCCCAAACTATTTATCTTCTGGCTTACTACAGAGGATTATTTTGTAGAAGAAAGCCTTGAAACTGTCTAGCCAGCTATGTGTTGATGGATTATTAAGATGAAATTCGTAGTGATACAAAGAATGTTTTAAAACGTCATTCTAGGAAGTCATGGATTGATCCCCCCATGAAGTTTGGGGAAGAAATGTTGTTTAAAGATACAAATGGAGTTTCAGTCCTTTACTAATTCATTTGTTCTTTCACCAAATGTTTATTGAGAATGAATTATGACGTGTGTCCTATGCCAGGGTACTCTGCTTCATTTTCAGCTCACCACTGTAGGATATACTATAGATAAGCTATCTGAACTATTAGAGGCTCATTTTGCCAAAGCCTCATCTCCAGGGTTATATTGCTAAGGTCATGGTTTGTAGTTTAAGATGAGCATAGTACCATAAATTTAAACAGGATCCTTCAGGATAATGACCACCACTGTTGATCGGATAGCCTATCAAATTGATGCTGTAATCAAGAAGTTCCCCTTTAGCATCCTTTAAAAGCAGCTTAATTTTTCTCAATCAATCGACACAGGTTTTTTTCCAGCCTGTTTTAGATCTCATCCCATGAACTCATAGATATGATAGGCTTTCAAATTTTGTTCGGTCCTTGGAAAGCTTACTTTATACTGTATTCTTCCTCTCAAAAATAGGTATATCCAAAAGGAAGATGGAGTTACAAAAAACACAACTGGGAATCCTCTTCTCAGTTATGTGTGACGATAAATAATTTCCAAATGTCACAGTGCGATGTGATCCACCTCACACCTGATCTTTATTAAACGTATCTGTTGGCTCTCTGCAACAAGAGCTACTGGCCTTGGCTTCATCAATTGAAGTGAAACTTACTTAGTGTCTGTGTCTGAGTGATTAGATGTCTTTTATTTTTTTTGTGATAGTACTGTTGGTGACACTTTTCTCTTTAGTTATATCAGCTGCTACCTTAGTTACTCTGCCTCTGGTTGACCCAGCTCCTCACAACTGAATCCCATACTGGCTGCTTCTGAAGATTCTGGCCTTTTTCAGCTTCCCAGATCAATCAAAACAAAGGTAAGGTGTCAACCAGAAGTGCCAAATTCAAATGTCACTGAGGACCCAGCAGCAGGGGGTCTTAAAAGGTGAAGCAGCCTGTGTAAGACCACAGAGCATATTGGTAATGTGGCTGACCTGAGAACTTACTGATTCCTCTTCACCCTGTGCAGGCCACCAGAACATCTGCAGGACTGCCCATTGCAACCCTGGACATTAACTGATCTGTTCTGCCTAAGCTATTCCTCTATCATGCTTCAAACCAGAGATTTTATGGACCACTGCGGCTTCTGTATGCCCACGCTGCACTGCCCCTCTGCCCTCACCTCCACCTCCATCCCTTTAGCTACACAATTCCTTGGGTCGTGTTGTGCCAGTGGTCAGCCTTAGCCAGCATCTGTATAGTCTCTATACCGATCACAGACCCTCAGAACTGCCTTCTATCTGACCCGCATGTGGACCCAGGATTGAGTGAGAAAACATGTCCCAGACCCTTCCATACTAATCAGCTGTCTGGTATTTTGGTTTTGTTTAGTCTGTTGCTCTCCCTCTTGGCTAGAGCACTGCCTTTTATCTGATACCAGGCACCAGTCATCAATAGACTCTTTCTCCAGAAGGTGACTGTGAACTCTCTGCCTTCAAATGTTACCCCGCCAGTCAAAGAATTGCCAGCTGTTCCTTGACTACCTAAACACGAGGCCAGGCCCCAGAGCCTACTGGTTCCAGAATCACTGTCAAGAGCACATCCCTCCTCCAAAACTGTGTGAGAAAGAGATAGGCCCCTCCAGAAAAGCACTGGGGGACTAGCAACACCTCAGAGAGTAGATTTTTTTTGGCTCCATCTTTCTTCCCTTTTCCAGCCAACATTGTTCCTCAGTCTACCAAAATTGCAACTCAAAGGAGAACATACCTTGAATAGCCCAGAATAGGCCTTAATGTGGCAGTCAGCTCAAACTGTTAGCTGTCCATTTTCACAGTACTTGGTTACAAAGGCTTAGAGACAGGTTTATGATAAATGCTTTTCATACCTCAGCAAGTTTGCAGTATATGCCTAGTTACTACGAAAAGTAACTATGGAAAAAGATTTGAATGACTTTCACAATGAGGCAAAACATAATAAGACAATATCATAATAAGAAAAAACTGTGAGTAGTAATTTTATCCAGCTAGAGTTTACAAACTGTATATTGCCAGGACACTAATCACTGAAAATAATATCCAACTTTTATTTTCTGATCTTGTAATCCTTCGGAAGTTACAAAACAAGACTCTAGAGATATTTGCAAGTTTTCTAGCATCAAAGTTACGAGGGAATATCAGAAGAGTTTGATGAATATCCACTCTAGAGCAGAATAAATAAAATATTGATGTCATGATTTCAAAATTAATCAAAGAGTAAGTAACTTTATAAGGCTATAAAAATTCTTAAAAATAAAGCAACTGAGGAAAAAAACAATGTGCATCTCAACTCTTCAAAATGCCCCTTGCTTCACGCACTTGGATTTATTCATTACCCCCTATAAGCATAGCATATTTTCTCCAAGAGCTACCCCTTACCTCTGTTCGTAGCCTCAGAGTGGACCTCCAGCCAGATGTGGTCTGGCTTCCCAGCAGAGGGAGCCACAAACTTCCTAGAGCTTGACTAACACCCCGGGGGGCCAATGGTGCAATGGTCACCTGAGGTTTGGGCTTTGTAATGCAGTCTGAAAGTTGAGTTACAGGTTTTATGGAGGGGGGAAGGTTCTTAGATAAATTTAAATTTCAGATCAAGAACAAATAAATCTTTTTTAGCATAAATACATCCCATGAAATACTTGAGGTATACTTACATAATTTTTTTCAACTAAGTTCAAATCTAACTGAATATCCTGTATTTTACCTGGCAGGCTTATTTGAAAAGTCTGTTGTCTATATAGAGGAGATGAAAGAAACTTTAAGAGTGAAAAAAAAAAGGGAAAAAAACAGGGTCTACTTTACCAGTATGAGAAATGGAAATAGAAACAGTAAAGAAATAGGAGAAGCTGGTACTCAATACCAGACCAGACTCATGGTGATGACTCTGTACTCATTGGTAATATCAGCAAATGCCTGTATGTGGTTGGGAGGATGGGGAGTGTGAGCAGTAGATTAGAAATGGATATAGGAAGTCAATAAGGTGCCTGCAACTTGCAAAGCTGCTCATTTGGTTTATCTGGCCCATCTTACCTGACTGCCTTGACTCTTGGAGGAAGGGTGGACTCCAAAACATGCCTCTGACTCCTGCAAAGGGAGATGGAGAATATAAAGTTCAGGGAAACTCAGTGAATGAGTTAAATATGTCTTTGAGTATAATCTCAGTCTTTGAAATGTGCTGTGGCTTAAAGGACTTGGAATCAGCAGGCACGACTGTGTGTGCTTGTCTCTGCAAACAGATACTTGGACTCCCTGAAGAAAAGAACTGTATCATGTTGATATTCACTTCTCAACACCTGACGCAAGCCACTCTCAAAGGAGCTGCTATGGACGTTTATGCCGATTTGATATTTTGTGATTATGAGACTAAAAGTTGTTTTTCTCCAAAGAAAAGAAATAGGCATTCCAGAGCTTCAAAGACTAGATATTTGTTTCAAAAATGATCAGTAAATCAAAATGTAATTCAGACCTTTAAAAGGGGGAAATAAGTAATCTGGTAAATATTATGGCATCTCTTTATTAATATAAAGTTCAACTATTTCATTTTGTTTGAGCATTAAAATCTGCTGATGCTGTCTCTGAGCAAGACAAAACACTCCTGTGTTATAGGAAATAGTTAGCTATAGTCTGGCATAATGTGACTAGGATTTAAATTATTGGATGGATGAGGAGTACCATACAGAGAAGCAACGAACCTGATTAATTTCTGTCGATGTGCCTCTGGAATAATGTCCCGCCTTATCTCCCCTCATGTCACACCACCAGCCAGGTGCCTTGACTGCCCTGAGACTCACTTTATAAACAGCGCATCCTTTCCACTAAGTGAACAGCATAATGCACAAGGCAGACGGTGCTTCAGCCTAAGAGGCTTAACCCGGAAAAAAATCATTTTGAGCATAAAATATTATAGTAGACACTTTGACAATAAGGAAATGGCATGTAATTAGGAATATCAGTCGGAGCAAAAGCTGTGGCTTATCTCATAAGCTTTATCTTTTGCTATAATGCCCAGACTCCCTGGTTTACATAAAAATTAACTTCGCTGCTGCGGCTTAAATCCCCCTCTGAAGTTCATTTTACCACTTGTATAAAAATATCTTTTAAACTGTTTCAAAATTGAGCATTTCTTACAGTGTCAAATAATCAATCAATATTGTACTAATGCCTGTTAGCTGTCATCATACTTCCACGAAAATGTATTCTAACAAAAAATTCTACCTTCTGCCAAGAAGTCACCAAGTTCAAAATATTGGCAGCTGTTCAGGTGAAGACAGAGAGGTAAGGTCAAAGAGGGATACCATAGGTGTTTAAGTAATTTAGTACTGTTTTATTTTTTAGTATGTTAGTGAGTATAACGGTTTCTGCATAATATGCTTTCCATTTCTATGTCTTCTGGAATGTTTTATAATAAGCTTTCAAGAAAGAAGACATCAGAGTTGCTTTAATCATAGACATACTTTGGAGACATTCATATATAGGTCAAAGTACAGGATGCACATTTACTTACTATTTTGTATAGTATTTAGTATTTTATTTAGCATTTTGTCTTGGGTTTTTTCACCCATCCTCTCCGATGTTTATATATTCATACAATTAAAAATCAAAGGAAAGCATTTTGATGAGCTATGAAAATGGCTTGGATTTTAAAAAATAGTATCGTTTATAGGGTTCTTCAACCTCACAAACCCCTCCAACTAGCACCCTATCTTTGTTCTCTCCTCTCTTTTAAAAGTTTTGAATAAGCTGGTTAAGTCCGCATCTCATCCTTGTCATCTCCTAGTCACCTTCGGCCCTGCCCTTTGACTTGCTCCACTAAAATGTATGCACCAGGCATTAGTGGTTGTCACTAACAAATTCTTGCTACAGATTACTTAATCTCGGTAGCATTTGCACTGTTAATATCCCCATCTTTCTTAGCAAGTCATCTTTAGGCTTCTGACATCTGATGTGTATTTGGCTTCTCTCTTTTGAGTCTTTTTTCCAACTTTTATTAGCCATTTTCTGACAATTTTACCCTAAGCCTATTTTTACTTATAAGCTTCATTTTCTTCACTGTAACAATTACTCATTGTAACATTACTTGAACTGTTTTTTCTATCCTTACAATGGAATATAAGGCCACTATTTTAATTTTTTTTAATGTTTAATTTTTTTTTTGAGAGAGAGAGAGTGAAAGGGAGACCCAGTGCTAGCAGGAAAGTAGCAGAGAGACAGGGAGACACAGAATTCAAAGCAGGCTCCAGGCTCTGAGCTGTCAGCACAGACTCCAATGCGAGGCTGGAACTCACAAATGGTGAGATCATGACCTGAGCTGAAGTAGGATGCTTAACAAAGTGAGCCACCCAGGTACCCCTTAGGCCACTATTTTAAAATATAAATCAAATCAGTTGCAATCATCTGGTAAAATTAACTTGCACAAAAGTAACACAATCCTTTAAAAGAATTATCAATAGCAATATAAATATCCAAAGTATAGGAAAAATTAGAAGGATATGCATTAAACTTTACCAAAAGTTTTTTATAAAATGGAATAAATAGAGTTACATCCACAATTATGTATTTGTATTGCTGTAAATTTTGTGAAAATATACATTACCTTGATAGCTATAAAATATGAAAGTGAAAAATATGGATATAGTAGACATCATTGTTGTCAGATTGATTAAATGATATAGCACTTGGCACTATGGTATATAGAAAGCCCAAAATAGACATTAACTCATTGCACTTTCATAATAGTTTCATTATGACTTCCTCTAATCCTAAAATGTTTATGTTTCTTAAGGTTGCATTTTCAGCTCCTTCTTACTCTGTGCATGTAGTCTGCCACTTTTATGTCAAAAACGCATACCTCTCTAGCCAAATTACCCTAAGGAGCGCCAGACTCCCATACCAGAGTCTCGAGCATATTTTTTCATGTAGATCCTTCAGGTCTAAAAATGCATCATGCAGGGCACCTGAGTGGCTCAGTCAGTTGAACCTCCAAGTCTTGGTTTCAGCTCAGGTCATGATCCCACTGTCATGGGATCAAACCCCATGTCAGGGCTTGCACTGCAGCATGGAGCCTGCATGGGATTCTCTCTCTCTCTCTCTCTCTCTCTCTCTCTCTCTCTCTCTCTCTCTCTCTCTCTCTCTCTCCCTCTCACTCCCTCCCTCCCCACTTGCAGGAGCACAACTGCCAATCAGCGTGTTTGTTTGTGCATGTGTGTGTGTGCATGCTCTTGTGCTTGTGTGTACTTTCTCTCTCAACATAAATAAATAAGCTTTAAAGAAAATTAAAAATGCAACATGTGTAACACTGAAGTCTTGATCTTAGCCTTCTATAAGGTCTCCAGCTCTGGGCTCCCTATTTCAGTGACTAGTGCCAAACATTGCACAGGCTAGAAACCTAAAGATCGGCTGCTATTCTGCCATCACCCTTCACAGCTGATCTCTGGTCCAGACAGATCTTCCCCTTTGTCTCCTTCACAGCGCTAGAGCTCATCCACTTCCATACAACCCCATCACCGCTCCCTTGGTCAGGCCTCAGCACATCTGTAACCACCTTCTGTTGGTTTCAGTGCCCCAGCTTTATACCAATTCATTTGTTCAACAAGCAGTTGCAGAGCCAAATTTACAGCCACTGGGGAGAAAAATAAATAAATCTGTGGTTACAACTTCTGTTTCCACCAATGTCAGCTTTATTATTCTTTTTTTTAATGTTTATTCATTTTTAAGAGAGCACAAGTAGGCGAAGGGTAGAGAGGGAGACACAGAACTCAAAGCAGGCTCCAGGCTCCGAGCTGTCAGCACAGAGCCGGATGCGGGGCTCGAGCCCACAAACTGTGAGATTATGACCTGAGACAAAATCGGACGCCTAACCAACTGAGCCACCCAGGTGCCCCTATCATTCTTATTTCATATAATACTACATACACATTATTCACGTTCAATTTTTTTAAGAATACAAGAATCTTAATGCAATCATATGATAGGATGACAATGATATGACAGTGATAATACAATTGGCTTTGAAGACATAGAGTAGATAAAAACTGGCTTAGGGACTGGGAGATTTCAGGGAAAGCTTCCTGGAGGAAGTCATACTTGAGCTGAAGCCTGAAGTATGAGCAGGTGCTGTCTGGACAAAGAGAAAGAGGAAGACTGGCCCAGGTAAGAAGCACCATCTTCAATGTCCCAGAATGCCAGTTTTCTTAGCTTGAAACATTCTGTTCTAGTATAGCTGAAATTTGGCATCAGGATGGAAGAAGCAAGCTGGTCCCTGTAAATTTTGTAAGGAGATTAGTTAGACTCTGTGCTATGGAGCTTGGGAGCCATTGCATGTTTGAAAGCAGGAAAGTCACATAGTATGGCAATTGCCTTGGCCACAGGGGTGCCAATTCCTGCCCATCAATCAGAGGGAACTTAGCATCTCCTCTTTAAGAGCTTTCAACGGATCTCTATTTCCCTCAGTTTGAAGTACAGGTATTATCTTACCCTGGCTTACTTCTCTACTCACTTCTCTTGTCATTCACTCAGCTTCAGCAAAATCGCTCTCCTAGCACATCCTTGCAAGACTACTGGGGCACCAGGGTGGCTCGGTCGGTTGAGAGTCCGACTGCAGCTCAGGTCATGATCTCACAGTTCCTGGGTTTGGGCTCTGTGCTGGCAGCTCAGAGCCTGGAACCTTCTTCCAATTCTGTGTGTCCCTCTCTCTCTGCCACCCCCCTGTTCATGATCTGTCTCTGTATGTCTTTCAAAAGTAAAAAATAAAAGTTAAAAAAAAATTTTTTTAAAGAGTACTGCACAGTTCTGCTTCTGAGTCTTTGCACTCTTTGTTCCACAGTCTGCTCCCCAGTCCTGGAACATGCTTCTGTCACCCTTCTTTGCCATCATGGTAACAACTACTGGTTAATTAGAATTCAACTGAAATCAACCTCATCATAAGATCTACCCACCTCTGTCCAAGATTGATCTGCGCTCTTATTCTGTCCTCAATAACTTTGTATGATAAACTCTTACTGCATATCATGCTCTAGTACAATTTCCCACATTTTCCTTTTTTATTTCATTCTCTAGTGTGCATAAGTTCTGTAAAGTTAGGGTTTTGTCTTGTAAGGATGTGATAAATACATGTTGAATTAATGAATAATATTATTTGGTTTTGTGGTTCAGAGAATATGCCAAGTTTTTCAGGGAATTCAAAAGCTCAAATAAATATAGCAAGTAAAATATAATAGCAATGATTTAGAACAGATAAG
The DNA here is from genome assembly GCF_006229205.1 of Suricata suricatta. Taxonomy (NCBI): domain Eukaryota; kingdom Metazoa; phylum Chordata; class Mammalia; order Carnivora; family Herpestidae; genus Suricata; species Suricata suricatta. The sequence continues at coordinate 105,925,118 of NC_043706.1, read as the reverse complement.
AAGTAGCTTTATAAATTATATGGTAGAAATTACATTAGTAAGAGTCAAGATACCCAATATTAGTTATGTCTTTCTCACTTGCTGTGCTATTAGGCTTGGTAATTTAAGATCACTTAACCACTTTTTCTTCACTTGTAAAGTAAGAGTGTTCAGTTAAATGATTTCTAACACTTCTTTCAAATTTATAATCCTTTGTTCAGATAATAACATTAATGTAAGTAGAATATATGGAAAAGTACAAACATTTACCAGACTGCTTAACTAACATGCTTTATTTACTTCTATTCAGTTGTGTAAAATGGAAGTAATGGAAAAAATATTTATTGCTATAACCCATCATGGTTTGAGTAAATATGTTTCACACCCTCCTTAAAAAAATCAGTTTGTTTCTTGTGATTTTGCTACTGAATGGAAAGTCTAATTTTTAAATAAAATTGAAGTGGAACACTGTTTATCTCAACTATAAATGGTGACTTGAAACCTACTTGTAAATCTACTCTCAGTAATTCAATTCTAATCACTATGATTCAACCTTAGATAGAAATTCACTTATCAATTGAATGATCCTTTTCTCTGACTGTGTTTTATTAGTACCTTCATGCATCACCGTCTTTGTTAGAGCAATACAGATACTGGCGTGGAGAATTCAAAGACCTGGTATGATATTTCTTCAAGTGAGTATGATTTAATGTCAGAGCATTGCCATATGGCTTCTAGATGTAGAATTTTCAGTTTTGGATGAACAAGGTAATATCACTTTTGAGAATCTGTCCACAAACTGTCAGAGCAAAATTAAAAGCAATTCATCAAAAGAGCATACTGACTGTCTTAGTAGAATGGACATTGATTATGTACCAATTAAAGCAAACATGACACACTGAATGGAAATCAATTGACTCTATCCCTATAATAAACTTGATCCTCCCCATCACTGTCTAGGAGAACCGGACTGTGACGATGGCTAGGGGAAGGAAAAGTGTCTTCATGTTACACAGCACTATCCTGAGGTTCAAGAAAGCTGAATATAGTCCCAAAGAATGTGTGACCACGTTAAAAACAGACTCAGGTGGGTATACAGGGTTTAGTCCTCTTAGCTGCCAGCTAATCTGAAGAGGGAACTGTAAAGGTACCTCTGTGCCGTGCTGGGCCTCCAGGGAGGAAGAAGACTGCACTAAGGAGAGACCTGTGAGGGCCAGAAAAGGCTCCTTCCCCCATTAGAGCCAGTGGTGTGCATTCTTCAGGGCAAAAGCATAAAGTGCATGCTTTCTAAAGAATCGGGGTTGGGATTCCTGGGTGGCTCAGTCAGTTAAGCATCGACTCTTGATATAAGTTCAGCTCATGATCTCGTGGTTCATGAGATCGGGTCTGGGCTGAGAGTGCAGAACCTGCTTGGGATTCTCTCTGTCCCTCTTTCTCTCCCCCTTCCCCCCCTCTCCCCCCACCCTTTGCACACTGTCTTTCATGCTCGTTCTCTCTAAATAAATAAATAGACGCTTAAAGTGTAGGTGTTGACACATCCCTCACAGCAATGGGAATTTCACAACGCATTCTCCAAGTGCCACTATCATACACTCAAAGATTCCAAAACGCATTTTTTAAGTGGAAAAAAAAAATTCTCAGTTTCTACATAGTTTGTTACAGAGCGCTAGAATGGTGAGAGCAAAAGCCTTAAATCTCATCAACTCCATTTCTTAGAGGTTGTAAACCTTTTCAGGCTTATATAGACAATTGAGGATGGCAGCGTGAGGAAACAAGAGAAGCTCTTTGAATAGTGTGAGCTCAGTAACCCTTACACAAAATCAGGAGAGCGGCTGCTTTGACTAGAAAGCTTACTGTAATTCTGTGCCGTTTTCCCCACAGAAACTGTTTAATTACACGATGTCGATGTGTTATGGTACATTTAGAAAAAAACTGCTGATTATAATCGTCCATTCTGTTCGTTTTATTTTAAAAAGTGTTTTCCAATATCAATTACAAATACAACTCTATTTTCAACCTTCCTTTGAGCTTGTGGATAAAGAAGAAGAAAGGAAAAATCTGTGTATTTTTCTTCAAACTTCACATTTATTTCATGCAATTTTTTTATATGGTCTCTCAGGGCAAGGAATACATATTTTATTTTGTCAGGCTCTGAAAAATACAAATTGCAACCCTTTAGTCCAACATGTTGTTTCTTTCCTACTCTCCTTTTCCTCTGGATTTAGTTGCTCCTTACTTTGTCCTAACTTACTTGCACCTCCTTCAAGGACATGCGGTATTCTATCTAGCAGCTGACTTTTTTTTTTTTTTTGCATGTTTTTCTCTATGACAGGATTGCAAGCTCCTAAAGGGCAGATCCGTGGATCTTTCATCCCTCACAGTGACAAAAAAGACACTGTATGAAGAGGAAAAAGAACTCAATATTTTTGTGTCTAATTGAACTGAGTTTAATATAACCAGTCTAAAATAATCTTACTTTTTAAAACTCATTTAGGAAGAAACCCAATTTATTGCAAACAGTCGATCATGTTCACCGTGAACAACCAACGGTCTGTAAGAGTCTTTGTGAGAAGATCCATTGAATCTATGTGAGAGCAACAAACCTTAAACACGCCGCTGTAAATTGAATGCAGAGACCTGAGGTTTCGATGTAAGCAGCAATGCACAAAACATAGCACTTTTTTCTTGCTATTCCTACAAAACAATAAGCATCTAAATGAAAAATGGAAATGTCTCTCAGTTATATAATGTTTCATTGACAAAAGACTAAAATGTCGAATGGTCTAAGGTCTACTTTATATACATTATATATTCAATTGCTATTTCTAAATACCTACCTGCTTAACGTCAGTTGAAGTGACTCACTTTATACTTTACATACAACCTTGTACAGAGTATGTCTTTTATTCATTTTTTACATACTGGTTCTGCCATTTAACACATTTTTATTTGGTACTTACATGCTAAAGCCTTGATAAAATGTGCCTTTGTATTTGAGGTTTACCAAGCCAATTTGCATTCTTTACATGTTGCATTCTTGTAACACCACAATGTTTGTCTCTGAAGTAAAAGACATTTTAAAAATTCTCACCTTAGAAATAAGAACTGGCACAGAGTAACCTCTGTGCATGACTGGAGCCCCATTGTTAATACATCCCTGAGTTAAGACTGGTAAGTCAAGGGAACGAAACGCTTTCAAAGGCTCCTTTCCACCCTCTAGGACAGGAGCATATCTCGATGAATAACTGAGATTGTGATGTTCATTGGAATATTTTCTCATGTAATTCTTACCCATTAACAAGAGCTCTATGTACATGAAATGATTGACAGGTGAAATGACATGATGCCATGCTGGGAAATGGGGTGCTTGGGTGGCTCAGTGGATTCCTAATTTCAGCTCAGGTCATGATCTCAAGGTCATGATCTCATGGTGATAAGATCCAGCCCCAAGTTGGGCTCAGCACTGGGCACAGAGCCTGCTTAAGATTCCCCCTTTTCCCCTCTCCCTTTCTTTCTGCCCCTCCCCCACACATGCACATGCTCTCTCATCTCCTCTCTCTCTCTCCCTCTCTCTCTCTCTGAAAAAAAATGCTAGGGCAAAAAATTGAGAGTAGTAGAAAGTTTAAAAGCAATGGAGAAAATATTCATAATTGTTGAAGCTGGGTTATGGATATTTGGAACTTTGTTATGGTCTTCTTTCTAATGTTGCATATATTTGAAAATCTCCATAATGAAAAGTTAAGGAAAATAAAGAGGATTTTGAAATACCAACTTGGGATGCATAGATGATAAATTATTCAAGTGAATGGCTCCTTCTGATGCTGACAGGAAAGTACGCTTGGAGAAAGTCCAAGGTTACAACCCAGAATTTTAGACCTGGATATTCTGCTTAAATTTATTCCCTTTCAATAGATAAAACTTTCACTTTCAAAGCCTTCACTGACTAGTCGAATTATTCCATGGACTAACTGAACAAATAAACAGTCCAAGGTAATATTAGGCATCAAAAACAAAAAATTTAAATTCTTTCTCAGAACAATGGTGAGAACTATACAGAAGTGGGAAATCATAAGAAAATACCATTTGAATGTTATTTTCAAATTTTATAAACTATGGCTTGGCACTCTTTAAATTTAAGATTTTTAAAATTTTATTGTAGAGAGAGAACACAAATGAGGAAGAAGGACAGAGGGAGAGATAAAGAGAATCTTAGGCCAGCTCCCCACTCAGCATGGAGCCCAACATGGGGCTTGATCTCATGACCCTGGGATCATGACCTGAGCCAAAATCAAGAATCAGTCTCTCAACTGACTGAGTCACCCAGGCAACCCTTAATTTTAAACTTTTTAAATGGAACTTGGCAAATATCATTTTAAATAATGCACAAATAAAACCAAGCACATATACAAATTTAATATATTATTAAGAAGAAAAATGAGGGGCATCTGACTTTGGCTCAGGTCAACTGTGTTTACAGCTCAGAGCCAAGAACTTGCTTCGGATTCTGTGTCTCTTTCTCTCTCTCTGCCCTTTGACCTCTTTCTCTCTCTCACTCTCTCTCTCTCTTTCTCAAATACATAAATAAACATTAAAAATTTAAAGAAGAAAAATAAAATTTGACCTTGAAAATCACCATATGGAACAACTATTCTGAAACTCTTATACGGCAACATGAGGAAAAGATGATACAGGCAAATGGATACAGATTCTTCATGACTGCACCACAGCTTGGGCGTGACAGCTCTCAGCATGCCACCTATGAAGAGAAAGGAATGTAAATTAGGAATTCAAAAGTAAAAATGGAGATGTAAAACATCAGGCTTGCTCCCACCCAAAGTGACATAAAACTTGGCCCAAGAGATTAAATGTCCCTTGAGAAAAAGACAATTTTCCCAATGTCTTCTAAAAGACATGCAGACCTGAACTTTCTGTGGAGAGTAGCTAAGCTACCTTAAATGATTTATGGCCACCGCTTTGAGCGTTTAACTGTAGTCTATGTCTATCAAAGTAGGCACAGTTAAGAGAGAAAAATAGAAACATTAATAGTTTCTTATTGTTTCTGCATTAACTAAGACCGGTAGAATTCAACTCTTTCCAGGAAGTTAGGAACATACCATGCTTGAAAACTGAAGGAGAAAAGAATACAAGTTAGAGCCACATCAAGAGAGACAAAATATAAATGTGAGTAATGCTCCTAGTTCTTCCCTTTACCTTCGAGTCATCACGCAAGATGCTATGAATCAATGTCAATATTTCTCTTGCTTTTGAGCCGCCATAGTGACTTTGTCAATCATTTAAAGGAGGTTACCAGTAAAGCAGATTTTCTCCTAATAGAGTCCTCATTCTATCTCTCGCATATTTTAAGTGAATGGACTCTGCATTGTGCTGCTTGAGCTTGAATTCTCTCACACCTTACTTAGCTGGAGCAAATTTGGCTAACCTCTCTGATCTTAATATCCATACAGGTAAAATGGACATAATTGTATCTACTTACATAGATTTTTTATGAGGGTTAAATTAGATAACACATATACAGAGCTTACCAAAGAATTTGACACAAAAGTAGATACTTAGAAAGTGGTAGTTTAATAATATTCTGCTCAATATAACATATATTTCTTTTTCCTAAATTATTTTTTTTTCTATTTTAAATGAAAACTGGTTGGCCATAGGCCAGTACATCCCAATTTCTGATGGTAACATATAGTCTTGATTTCCCAGGAATCAAAGATCCTATTTTATTAGAATATAATCAACATCATTGTTTACTTACCCAGAATGTATGCTAAGTCCCTTCTTTCTTCTTAACAAGACTCAACTGATTTTTATTTGTTTTTATACTGGTAAAAACAAAAAAACAAAAATTTAAACATATATGTGAAATCTATCTTCTTAAATGTTTAAGTGCATGGCCCAGTATTGCTAACTATATGCACATTCTTGTACAACAAATCTCTAAAACATTTTCGTCTGGTATGCTTACAATTATTCCCACTGAAATGCAACTCCCTATTTCCCTATCCCTCCAACCCTAGGCAACTAACATTTTACTTTCTGCTTCTGTAACTTTGCCTACTTTAGATACCTTATATAAGTGGACTAACACAGTATTTATCCTTCTGTAACTGGCTTATTTAGTTAGCATAAAATCCTCAAGATTTGCCCATGTTGTAGCATATGACAGAATTTTTTCCTTTTTTTTAAGTTTATTTTGCAAGAGAGAAAGGGCACAGGAGGGGCAGAGAGAGAGGGAGAGAGAGAAAATCCCAAAGCAGCCGCCTCTGCACTACCAGAGCAGAGCCCGAATCCATGAACCACGAGATCATGACCTGAGCTTAAATCAAGAGTTGGATGCCCAGCCAACTGAGCCACCCAGGTGCTCCAATTTTGTCCTTTTTTTAAGGATCAGTAATATTCCATTGTATGTATATACCACTTTTTAAAATCTTTTTATTTAGGCGTGTAAATTTAGGTTGTTTGGCTATATCTTGGCCATTGTGAATAATGCTGCAGTGAACATGAAAAGCAAACATTTTTCTTTCACATCCTATTTTCACATTTTGGGATATATACCAAAAATTTTTAATTTTTTGAGAAATCTTTACATTGTTTTCTCTAGTTTACATTTTACATTCCTACCAAACAGTGCACCAAAGTTCCAATTCCTTCACATAATGGCTCATTATTTTGTCTTTGTTTATAATGGCCATCCTCATAGGTGTGAGGTTTTGAATTGCATTTCCCTGATGATTAGTATTTGTGAGCATCTTTTCATATACATTTGGATCATTTGTATGTCCTCTGGAGAAATGTCTATCCAGGTCCTTAGCGCATTTTTTAATTGGTGTCTGTTTTTCAGCTATTGAGTTTTAGGAGTTCCTTATGTTTTATTGGCTATTAACCTTTTATCAGATATATAGTTTGCAAATATTGTCTCCCATTCAACAGGCTGACTTTTCTTTCCACTCTGTTGATTGCTTCCTTTTTCTGCACAGAACATTTGTCTGAAGCAGACTTACTTGGGTTTTTTAGGGGGTTGTTTGTTTTGCTTTTGTTACCTGTGTTTTTCATGTAATGTCCAAGAAATCTTTGCAAAGACTAATATTATGAAGTATAGCCTATGTGTTTTCTTCTAGGAGTTTTATAATTACAGGCCCTGTCTTTTTTCATTTTGAGTTGATTTTTATATATAAGGGTCCAATTTCGTTCTTTTGCATGTAAATATCATGCAAAGAATATGTGATCATCCCAATACCATTTGTGGAAGAGATTGTCCTTTCCCCATTGTTTACTCCTGGCACCCTGTTGTGGAAATTTTAACAATATTGATTCTTCCAATTCTTGAAAACAAGATGTCTTTCCATATATTTGTCTAATTTCTTTTGCAATATTTTAAAGTTTTCATTGTACGAATATTCCACCACCTTGGTTAGGTTTATTCTCAATTATTTTATTCTTTGAGATGATATTGTAAATGGAATTGTTTTCTTAATTTCCCTTTGGATTACTCATTTTATTGTATGGAAACACACATTATTTTTCTGTATTGATTTTGTATCTTAAATTTTCTTGAATTTATTTGTTGGATTTAACAGGTTTTTTTTTTTAATTAGTCTTTAGGGTTTCCTCCCTGTAAGGTAATGTCATCTGTGAACAAAAATAATTTCACTTGTTGCTTTCCAACTTTGATAACTTTTATTTCTTTTCTGGCCTAATTGTTCAAACTAGAATTTTATTTATTATGTTGAATAGAAGTGGTAACAGTAAGCATCACTGCCTAATTCCTAATGTTAGAAGTTTTCAGGTTTTGCCATTTAAATAATGTCAATCATGGGTTCTTCATATGTATAGACTTTATTATATTGGCATAAATCCTTCTATTCCTAGATTGTTGGGTGTTTTTATCATGAAAGTGTGTTGAATTTTGTCAAATGCTTTTCCTGTGTCTATTGATCATGGGATTTTTAAAAAAAATTTTAAACATTTATTTATTATTGAGAGACAGAGAGAGACAGACCATAAGTAGGGGATGGGGCAGAGAGAGAAGGAGACATAGAATCTAAAGCAGGCTCCAGGCTCTGAGCTGTCAGCTCGAACTCACAAACTGCGAGATCATGACTTGAGCTGAAGTCTGCCGCTTAACTGACTAAGCCACCCAGGCATCCCCGATCATGTGAGTTTTATCCTTTGTTCTGTTAACATACTGTATCACACTGATTCACGTTCATATGTTTAACTATGCTTACTTCCCAGAGATAAATTCCAAAAAGTCATAGTTTATGATCCTTTTAATATGCAATTGAACTTGATTTGCTAGTATTTTACTAAGGATTTTTACATCTATATCCACTGGGGTTATTGGCTTGTAGTTTTATTTTCTACTTTTTTTGTCTGGCTTTGATATCAGGGTAATGCTGGTCTCATAGAATGGGGGGGGTGTTGCCTCCTTTTTCATTTTTTGGGCAGAGCTTGAGAAGATTTGGTGTTAACTTAATTCTTTAAGTTTTTGGTAGAATTTGCCAACGAAGCCCATCTGGTCTTGGGTTTTTCTATATTTATATTTTCTTTCTTTCTTTGAAATTTTCTGATTACTGATTCAGTCTCTTTAGTAGTAAAAGATTTGTTCAAGTTTTCTATTTCTTCGTGATTCATCATTGATATGTCATATTTACCCATTTCTTCTTGATTATGCAACATGTGGGCATATAATTGTTCAAAAAAGTTTGTAGAATGCTTTTTGTTTCTGTGGCATCCACCATAATGTCTCCTCTTTCATTTCTGATTTATGTATTTGGATTTTCTCTCAGTGTCTCTCTCTCTCTCTCTTTTTTTTTTTAGTCTAGCTAAAGGTTTGTCAGTTTTTTTGCTCTTTTCAAATTACAACTCAGTGTCACTAGTTTTTTTCAATTGTTTATCTATTCTCTATTTCATTTATTTCTGTTATGATCTTTATTACGTCTTCTGTTCTGCTAACTCCTGGCTTAGATTGTTTTTCTTTTTCAAGTTTCATTTGTCTCAAAATATTTTTAAAATTTCATTTTAGATTTTTTTATTTCATCTATTTGTTGTTCAAGGGTGTATTATCTAAATCCACACACTTGTGTGTCTTCCAGTTTTCCTTTGGCTATTAATTTCTGGTTTCATTCCAGTATGTCAGAAAGTTACATGGTATAAGTCACATCTTTACAAATCTGTCAGTGCTTGTTTTGTGACTAAATATGTGATTTTTCCTGGAGAATATCCATGTGTACTTGAGAAAAATATATGTTCTTCTGCTCTTAGGTGAAACATTTTGTATATATCTGATTCATTTAGTCTCTAGTGTTTTCAAGTCCATTGTTCCCTTACTGTCTGGATGTTCTATCTATTACTGAAAGTGAGGTATTAAAATCTTCTATTCCTATGTTACTGTTTATTTTTCCCTGTAGTTCTGTCAATGGCTGCTTCATTATTTGGGTGCTCTGGGGTTTGGTGCATAGGTATTTATCACTGTTATATGTTTTTTTGAAGTGACCAATTTATTCTTACATAATATCTTGCTTTGTTTCACATTGTGATAGTTTTTTACTTAAATTTTTTTTGTCTAATACACATATAACAATCCTTACTTTCTTTTGGTGACCATTTGCATGGAATATGTTTTCCATCCCCTCACTTTCAGCCTATATGTCTCCTTAAATCTAAAGTGAATGTTGTTTGGACAACAACATATGGTTAGATCTGTTTTTTAATCCATTCAGTTACTCTATGTCTTTTGATTGGAGAGTTTAATCTTTTTATATTCAAAATAATTACAGATAAGGAAGGATTTACTATTGACTTTTTATTGTCTTTCTGTCCTATACATTTGCTGTCCCTTTTTTCCTATCTATTTCCTTTCTATTGTGCTCTGTGATATTTTGTAGTGACATGCTCTGAATTCTTCCTCATTTTGTTTCATGCATCTTCTACAGTAATTTTTTGCATTGTTATGGACCTTACATAAAACATCATATAGTTATAATAATCCATTTTAAGCTTACAATAATTTGAATCACATTCAAAAACTCTACTCTTTTACTTTTCACCCCCTCACATACATTTTATGTTATTGACATCTCAAATTTTATTTTTTATATTTGTATCCATTAACATACTTAATTTTTTAATTTATTATTTATCTATGCCCTATGTCCAGCACAGAGTCTGATATGGGACTTGATCTCACTACTGAGATAATCACCTGAGCCCTAATCAAGAGCTGGGCACTTAACCAATTGAGCCACCTACATGCCCCTAACATATTTTTATAGTTATTTTTTTATACATTTGTATTTTAAATTTCATGACAGGTGTGTAACTCAATGATATAGCACTGTGTCTAATGTATTTTAATGCATCTTACAAGAAGCAGCTTAGATATATCTTGTAAGAAGTGCTCTTCAAGAGTAATATATAAGCTTTAGAGAATGGCCATGTGTTCAGTCACATCCTTATACATAACTCTTGAAGAACACTTCTTACAAGACATATTAAGTGAAATGTGTCTCAAAAGATACATTGCATGATTTATGTGCCACCAGTATAGTATTACTGTATTCTGGTTTTGTCTGTATATTTATCTTTATCAGCAAGCTTTATGCTGTTTTTGTTGTTGTGTGGCTTTCTAGAATCCTTACATTTCAACTTGAAGGATTCTCTTTAGCATTTCTCAAAAGGCAGGTCTAGTGGTAACAAACCTCCTCTACTTTTATGTATCTGGAGAAAAACTTTATTTCTCCATTTTCGAAGGACAGCATTAATTGATAAAATATATTCTTAGTTCGCAGCTTTTTTCTTTCAGCATTTTTAATATATCATTCCATTCCCTTTTGCCCTACAAAGTTTCTTTTGAGAAATCTCCTGATCGTCTGATGGGGGTTTACTTGTACCTGACAAATCCCTTTTATCATGCTACCTATAAAATTACACCTTGTCTTTGACTTTTGATAAGTCGATTATAACACGCTTCGGTGTAGACATCTTTGAATCATTCTAGTTAGAGTCTGTTCTTCTTATTTAATCTAGATGTCCATTTCCTTCTGCAGATTTGAATTTTCAACATTATTTCCTCAAATAAGTTTTGTGCGCTTTCTCTTACTCTCCTTCTGGGATGCCCATCAGGCATATATTGGTTCATTGGATGATATTTCATAAGGCTCAGACACTGTCTTCACTCTTTTTTTTTTTTTTTTTGCTTCTCTAAATTGATCATTTTAAATGTTGTCCTCTAGTGAATTTTTCAATGCAGTTCTTGTATTCTTCAGCTGCAAAATTTCTGTTTTGGTCCTTTTTATATATTTTTTCTTTTTGTTGATATTCTCATTTGGTGTGGACATCATTATCCTGAGCTTATTTACCAACTTTATGACAGTTATTTTGAATTCTCTCTCAGGTAATTCATGTGCCTCGGTGTCTTCAGCGTGTGTTTTCAAAGATTTTTTCCCCTTATGTTGGGACCAGCTTCTAGAGTGTGCCAGATCCTGTCAGCACTCCCAGTCAGGTGAGATAGAAATTAATTTCTTGAACAGTCCCTGAAAAGCTGGAAATTTGGATGCATGCTCCAGTCTTGTTTTCTCCCCCCACCCCAAAGGAAAGTCTGCCTTTATTCTCTGGAGGAGCAACAAACCATACAAATCTCTTTCATGCTCAACAGCCTCAGGCATTGAGTATGCTGGTCCTGTCATCACTCCAAGACAAGAAAGATAGAAATCTGTCCCATGTGCAGTCCCCTGAAAGATTGAAACATTGTATGCATGCTCTAACTCTTCTCCTCCCCAAGGAAAAGCCAAGAGATGAGAATTTTCTCCTGCTTATTCACATTGACCTGGGAGTAGGGACTATGGCAAGTGACTGCTTGCTAGACCAAACTGCCATTTTTATTCTTAGAAGCCCCCAACCTGATGCCTTTTCCTATCAGTGCTTAGATTCAAGGAAGAGAGAAACTAGTCCATTGGGCAGACCCCTAAAATATCTGAGTGTTGGAAATACATTAGTCTTTTTCTCTTCCCTCCAAGATTTTATTTAAATTTAAGTTAATTAACATAGTGTAGCATTCATTTCTGGAATAGAATTTCATAATTCATCACTTATATATGATACCCAGGGCTCATCTCAATGTGCTCTTCTTAATGCCCATCACCCATTTAACCCAACCCCCCACCCATCTTCTCTCCATCAACCCTCAATTTGTTCTCTGTATTTAAGAATATTTTACAGTTTGCTTCCTTCTATGTTTTTAACTGATTTTATTTTTCCTTCCCTTCCTGAATGTTCATCTGTTTTGTTTCTTAAATTCCACATATGACTGAAATCATATGGTATTTGTCTTTCTCTGACTAATTTCACTTAGCATAATGTACTGTAGTTCCATCCACGTGGTTGCAAATATATCTTTCTCTCCTTAGAAAGAAGCCAGGGGCTTGGAATTTTCTCCCAGTCATGCTGCACTGTGCCAGGGGGTGAGACTATGGTGAATGAGCACCATAACTTTTCCTCCCAGATTCCAAGCAGTTGTTTCCACACTTCCTTGGGGAATAGGAGCTTCTTAATTGTTTTCTAGATTTCTCACAAAGGGAATTGGTCTGTGTATTGTTATTCAGTGTCTCTGTGGGAGAAGCAAGGTTTGAGTCCTCCTATTCTACCACCTTGTTCTAATAGAACCCAACTTTATTCACTTATTAATTCCACCCATTCAGGCCCTGACTCTCAAGGGAACTGAATCTACTCACTAGCTTTAGGGGTGGACCTAAGTGTTCTAAGTATCATCTCATCTCTTTTGCTAGTGATAAGATTAGTTGGGTTTAGGCCAATGAAATGCAAAGAAAGGGATGCTGCTGTTGAGAAGTTATAGGAAAACCCACCTTCTGGGAGAGCCTCCTGAAGAGATGTTCTCTCTCACTGTCCCTGCATGTGAATGAGGAAGCAAGAAGCTGAGTTGGTACTAGCAGGCATATCTTAGGACCATGAGAGAGTAGGTTTTAAGTTGAAACCCAAACAAGGTATAACTGTACAAACAGACCAAAAGACCAGAGTCCTTGGCAACATATTTGGTTCATTGAATCCATCAACTCTAAAGCCCATCCTTAGTTCTGGATTTCATGCAGTGTGGGTCCTTATTATATAGTTTGAATTATAAATGCTGATAGTTGCAGAACAAAGAAAATGGGATGAATTGAAGATGTCAGTATCTTTAAAGCTCAGTTCTCTGATATGTGAGGTTCTTGTCATGACTAAATGTGATAATGTTTGTAAAGATTCTATCAGTGTCACACATTCAGTTCTCAGTAAATATTAATCCCCTCTTCTACCTTGTATAATGAAACTCAGGATTTCTTTCTCCACATATCTTTAGATTTATCAAGGAAAATGCTTTCTGTTTCTTGTTTTCTAAGATAAAAATAAATCTCACATGGTTCACAGAAGGAAAGAGTACAATTTCTCCCCCGATAAAAAAAAAATGTGGGTTTTTTTTCCCTCTTTTGTTCCCAGGAATAAGATTAGTATAAATCCCTTGTCAATTCCCACATCTGCATCTCAGCCTTATTTTTCTTTTCAAAACTTAAATTTGCATGCCTAGAGAACTGTTGTTCATTATGTTATAGAAATTCAGGTATAGGAACATAGGATCCAGAGCTGACAGATTGTGTTCCAAGTCTAAGACAAGAAAGAATATTCCCCAGCAAACTCTACAGACTATAGTTAGGCAGCAGTTTTTACATAAAAGCAAAAGAGAAAATGTACTAACATGGTAGGCTAGACCTTAGGACTAGCCCTAGGTTTTAGTCAGCCAATATACATAATATACAAAAATGCAAAAGTAAGGGGAGACTTGAGGCCCTGCAGATTTCCATTTGCAGTTCGAAGAATCCATTGGTTCAGTAACTTCCACTCTGCAAGTTATGATTTAAACTCCCTCCTTTTTTCATAGACACCTTGGAGCATCAATCAGATGGACATTATGCCGGATAATAAGCTAGAACAGATTTACGCTGATACAATAAAAGTTTCATGTCCCTTCGTGAAAGATTTGTGCATTTATGAACTATATTGTTTGTATGGTTTCTGGCGTCATTGGATAAATGGCACTGAGCCAAACGGTGCCCATTGTGTAACATAGAGAAGATTCTTAATTTTGTGTGTTGTCAGGCAGTGTTTATGATACTTTAAAACTTTCACACAGCTAGTGACAAATTGTAATGGAAGAGACAGCTAGCTCAAATATAACTCTACTATAGATTTTTCTCTCAGAACATATTATCAAAGATATTTTTTTCAACTTAATGCACATCGCTGCCCATCACTTATGGATGTAGCTTTCTCCAAGTTGTTTTTATTTCTCCTACCTACATTTTCTTTTTAAACAAGGGCTTTACTACTTTAAGCAGCTTCAATGCAACATGCAGTTTAGGATTGCACAGTTTCCAATATTGGTCGTATTACTTTTTAATCCATCAACTTCCATAGCTTTTAAAATGGACTAAAATCTCTGTGGAAAAGAAGCATACAAATCTAAAACAGAAAGTTCTTTTATAGTGTATTGAACTGTATATTCCCTATGTATAATTGTTTGTTGCTAAGGCATTTTAAGAAGTTCATTAACTCTGAGACTACTTCATCACAATTCACAAAGGATCTTGTACTTATCTGGTACACAAAAAGCTGTTTAGACCTTTCTTCTAGATCTCTAATAAGCTTCCAATTTAGAAGAAAAAGGTTATATTAGGTCAGTAGGTTAAGAATTAATAGAGCTTAAACAATTTCATGTAAGTTCAAGTATTTATTAAATACTGTAGCACCAGACTAACTTGGAAAAAGAGTAACAAAGAAATTATAAAACATAGCTCTTACTTTAGAATTTAATTGAGGAGCGCCCGGATGTTTCAGTCAGTTGTGTCTGATTTAGGCTCAGGTCATTATCTCACAGTTCCTGAATTGGAGCCCTGCATTGGACTCTGCTGACAGCTCAGAGCATGGAGCTTTCTTCAGATTCTGTGTCTCCTTCTTTCTCTGCCCCTCCTCTGCTCATGCTGTGTCTCTCTCTCTCTCTCTCCCTCAAAAATAAATAAACATTAAAAAAAATTGTTTAAAGAATTTAGTTGAGAAAGGAGAATAAATGTGGATATATATGTATATATATTATATAAGGAGAGTTTCTTAGAACTATATATATCATCATATAGTTATATATAATTATGTAGCATATATAGTTACATAATTATATATTATTTATATATTATATAATATACTTTTAGGTATACCTAATATATATGTAATCAACATTATATACATTGCATATTTGCATTTAATTATATAATGTTCATTATGTAATATACATATATTGCCCATAATAATATAATTATATGACAAAGCACCAAAATCTAGTTGTTTTATTCATTCACTCACAACCATTTGTGGAGTAGAACAGAGATTGGCAAACTTTCTCTGTAGAGGGCCAGATACATTTTAAGCTTTGAAGAAGCTGTACCATCTGTACTGTGTAGTTCTACAATACACAAATGAATGGGTGTGGCTGTGTCCCAATAAAATACTTTTTCCCGTGACCAGCAGGGCTCTATGAACTAACCTTTTGCTTGCCCACTGTCATCATTGAATCCTTGCTTGCTCAGGAGCATGAGGACTCCTTGTCTGTGGCCACCACCAGGGGGCTTAGTATTTGTTTGTACCCAGAATTCTATTTCCCCAGATAATCTGTACAACTGGTTTCCATGCCTCCTTCAAATCTCTGCTCAGATACCACCTTCTGAATCAGGCCTTTCTTACCGTGTATTACAATATGTGGTATCTATCAATACCGTGTACTATTGAGACCTCCCTACAGCCTTGTCCAAAACCCTGTATTTTCTTCATGGCAATGATAGAGCACAGTGGTTAGGCAGAGCATAAATAGACTGGGGCAAAAAATGTCTGGGTTGCATTCTGGTTCTCTTAATACTGATGGTATGACTTTAGGCTAGTCATTTAATTTCTTTAAGATTCATTTTCCTATATCCATAAAATGAGCATACTAACAGTATATGACTCATGGAGCTTTTTGAAATAATTAGTTAATATAATATATAAATAAAATGCCAAATGACTATTGAACTGAATGACATTTCTAAAGTAATAGAGGAATAAAAAGAAATAACTGACAGAAGGCAGGATGCAGGAAAAAATGAAAAATATGAACAGCGGAAAACACAAAATAAGTTGCAAAAAGAAATCCATATAATTAACCATTAATTATTATCATTAGCTCCTATATCTGTAAATGGTTTAAATTCACCTATTTTAAAAAAAGACTTTTGGGTTAGATTTTTGAAAGAAATCCACCTCAGGGCACCTGGGTGGCTCAGTTGGTTAAGCGTCTGACTTCAGCTCAGGTCATGATCTCACAGTCTGTGGGTTCGAGCCCTGCCTTGGGCTCTGTGCTGGCAGCTCAGAGCCTGGAGCCTGCTTTTCAGATTCTGTGTCTCCCTCTCTCTCTGCCCCTCCCCCACTTGCACTCCATCTGTCTCTCAATAATAAATAAACATTAAAAAAATTTTTTTAAATAAAAAAAGAAAGTAATCTACCTCTATGCTACTGAGAGAAACATCCAGAACCCTCACACACATACATACACATATATACATACATGTATACATACAGATTGAACATAAAATTATGGGAGAAGATATATTCTGCAAAACATAACCAAAAGAAACTCTAAGTAGCATGCAAATTTTTCACAAAATATAAGTTAAAAATCTCTTAACAGAGATAAAAAGATACATAAAAATAGAAGTACAACTCCATCAAAAATATAACAATGACAAAATTGTACATACCTGTCTCGGTCTGTTCAGGATGCTAAAACAAAATACTACAGACTGGGTGGCTTATAAACCACAAACATGTATTTCTCACATTTCTGGAAGCTGGAAGGTTGAAATTAGGGGGCCAGCTTGGCTGTATAAGGGCCCTCTTCCAGGCTGTGGGCTTCTTGTGTATTTTCAGATTACAGATGGAGCTGGGAAGCTCTTTAGGATAGTTTTAATAAGGATACTAGACCTACTCAGGCAGACCCACCTTCCTGACTGAGCCCCTCTCAAAGGTGCCACCTCCTAGTACTATCACATTGGTTGTGTCGGATTTCAACATATAAATTGAGGAGGAAAGGGACTCAAACATTGAGACCACAGAAGCACCTAAGATATATGTGCAAGAATTTTTATTATAGCACTATTTATAAGAGGGGAAAAAAAGCACATTAACTTATTTTAATTAGAAATATACTTATATGCCACATTTGTAACCAAATGTGTAAGTTTGTATTTGCATAGAAACAAAACTAGAAAGACATCAAGCATTTAGCAGTAGTTGTTATTTCTGTATTATAATATAGTGTGTGTATATATATATTATTACATTTAATTTTTAAAACCAGGAAAATAAAAAACTTTAATTCAAACATTTACCAGTAAACCACAAAAATGGAGATAAGTATGAATCATGATATCAACATTAATTTTTATTTTCTGGAAGGAATTGCTCATTAGTTGCTTATAAAATAGCTGTTATCAATTGAATGTTGTTCACATTCAGATGTTTCTATTTCTTGTTGCTTTCAACCTTAGTTCAGTACAGCAATCTTAGCCATATACCCATAATAGAAATTCTTCACATTTTTATTGAGAACATAAATATTTATTAGCTTGTCTCATTTCCCTCTAAGGTAACCTCAATCTATATCTCCACCTGCGGGAAGCCTGCTCTGGCTGGTCCAGGGCTCCCTGAAGGGGTAGCGGCAGACAGGAAAACGGGATGAGAAAGAGATTCACGCAGTTTCTTTCTTTCTTGGCATCTTCCTGGAATCATCATCTTCTCTCTTGCCAGGTTTTGGGCCTTTATTTATAGACTTAGGACATCAAAAAGTGGAATTTTTACAAATAATTCTCAGTGATAAAGATGCTTTGAAAAGGGTGCAGAAACAGGTTTTACAGAGGCATTTCTTCAGAACTATTCTAATTACAATGAGGAAACTTACACATCATAGGATAACAGGATATTCTCAGTGAAAGGCAGATAACATACACATTTGTTTGAACCAGTAGTAAATCTTACAACTAAGAAGATAGCAGGATGTTTTCAGTGAGAAGCAGATAGCAAACATATTTTAAAACAATGACGCTAAAATTCAGGCAGAAACAGAGCTAGGAGCCATTCTATTTGGCTCATAAGAGGAAGAATATATTCACGTTGGTTAGTTAGTAAACCTTTTGTCAACCTTGTTCTTTGATGTTGAAGGTGTAAGCACCATAGGCGCCCTAGATGAGCTGGCTTTTGCATATGAGTTTAAGTTGTTACTACCCTTACCTATCCTCATACTGGGCACAAAATTAGCATATGTATGGGCAGTAGCTTATGCCTGGCTCTTGTTTGTTTCTATTTCCCAAATTAGGCCTTTTCTCAGGGCCAGAGTAAATATTATTCTTGTGTTCTTTAACCCCCTTTATTATGCATGTCTTAAGTTTGTGAAGCTCAATAGAAGAGCCTTTTGACAAACAACTGCAGTACTTTGTTTAACTTCCTCTTTATAGAGGTGGGGACATGCTTCTTCCCATGAGGTATCTGGGGAATATCACTCTGATTTGGAACATTGTGAGGCCTAATCAATAACAGGCTTAATTTTACATGAGCAATCAGTAGCAGGAGATGCCAGCTTCCGTCACTCGTGGCAGGAGCCATGCAACGTCTGCCATTTCCTTACTGTGACTGTGTCATCCAGTAAGGCCGGTGCAGCTCCCAGCATCCAACCACCATTCAAGCTCTCATTTTCCACACTTTAATTTTGCAAGGATGAGGGTATATTATTTATGTTTTCACATATACATTCTAAACATTTGGGATGCTATGAAAACCTCCTGTTCTCATTATCACTCATTTAAATCATTTTGCACAATGCCACAGGAGAAATGGTTTGAGAAGGAATACAACAGATTTCAGTTGATACATTTTAAAGATCCAAGCAAAAGTATCTGGATATTTTTTTTTCAAACTATGTTATAAATGCCACTCTATTGTCACACTAAAGGAGAATTTTCTGCATCCATGGGTGGCTCTTTCTTCAAGAGTCCTCTCACCTCAGGTGTTTGCCTATGTATTGTCTCTCTCATCTTCTTTCCCAGGCCTCTTCTTAAGCCTTGGGTTAGGCTTGAGCTAAGGAAAAGAGTCAAGCATTAAATTGTAGGTAACATTAAAATTTTGATTTATACTTGATTTTATTTTTTAATATCTGTAAATTACTGAAAAGCTATAGAAACTTTTCAAAACACTGAGAAGGGGTAGGAAAGATTGATCCTAGAGAATGTGTTTGAATGGATATACTAGAGAAAACCTCTGCATTCTAGTAGTACCCTACTGAGTTCCATCCATGTACAGAACCAATTAAAAGTTATTTCTAAGGTCTGGATCATTCATATCATCCCCATCCAGACTGTGCTCACTGGGCTCCATGTAGGTCTTTGTTTCATAAGTGCTTCCAAGTTGACATGATCTCCAAAGGTCTTTCCTGCAGTCTTAAAATATCTAATCATCACTTTTTCTCCATCAAAGTAGTTGCACCGCTGTCTTCAAAATGCCACAGTTCCATAGTAATCTAATGTTACTTGGAAAAGAATCACTCTTACTGTAAGCTTTCTTATTAATTCAATTCTTCTGTGCACCATTTCCTCTTAAGATGAGTAACAATTTGTATGAAAGGACTTCCATATGATTGTCCCACCAGTTCTCCAGAAGGTCCATCTATGTCTGATTCTCAGATATGAATATAGTTTGAGCTCAAGCTGGAATTACCGCTATATCAGTCAAAATCAGAACCTCATCAAGTTATGTAAACTGTTGTTTTGTTTTTTCAACAAAGGAGTTACCAGAAAATAGTTTAATACACACAATACAGCTAAAATTATAATTGGAAATAATTGAGCATTTAAATATATGTACCCATGTAAAATTGTAAATATCTTATACCACTAGACTATATGCCACATATAATTATGACTTTTAGGCTTATACCTATTTGGAAATTATGTCAAGACAACCCTTTCAAAGAATGAAATCTTGCCATTTGCAATGATGTGGATGGAGCTAGAAAGTATTATGCTAAGTGAAACTAGTCAGAGAACGACAAATACCATATGATGTTGCTCATATGTGGAATTTAAGAAACAAAACAAATGAACATGGAGGGAAGAAGAGAGATGAACCAAGAAACAGACTCTTAACTACAGAAAACAAGTTGAAGTTTGCTGGAGGGGAGTTGAGCAGAGGGCTGGGTTAAATAGGTGATGGGCACTAAGGAGGGCACTTGTGATGAGTGATGTAAGGGATGAATTGTACATGATGAATTACTAAATCCTACACCTGAAACTAATATTACACTGTATGTTAACTAACTGGAATTGAAATTAAAATGTGAAGAAAAAAAAGACCAACATTTCAAAAAGCATCAATAACACTAATAATAACAACAACAAATACTCTTTGTATAGTTTGCTGACACTTCCTAATTATTGTGACCAACAACCAGTAGGTTTCTTCATTTTAAAACCTTCTAGGCTATAGTTACACGACAGGCACAGAAAAGGCCATTCTAGGTAATGGGCTGTCCCAATCATACAGAGATAGAGGCATGACATTCGCATACTAACTACAAATGGGGTAGGTATGGAAATGGATAGAGTGCATGGTTAAAAATAATTCCAAAATGAAAACTTAGATCTATCTTTTCAAAGTACCTACCTGGCAACATCTGCTTGTAATGGAAAAGCTTGATTCTTCACCGATTATTCAGTTTTTCACACTTGACTTTACTGATCGTCGCATTTTAAAGTAACTTTCCTTTTCTCTTTTTACCTATTTGGTTATCACTATTTATAGTCATCAATCCCTCCAAGAAATCTAAGTGCATATATTTATGTCTGAATGTGCATAATTGGGTGTATTTATGTATACAAATATGTGCAACAACATAATAGCAATACCAGAAAATACTGGTTTCCAAGTATAACTTGTGAGGAATAAAGAGGAGAAAATTTGGCATTTTAGGCATCTACTCTCTGGTGAGACTAAAGTACCATCAACAAATTATCTCATTTAATTGCCGTAAGATTACTAGTGCATCCCCTTCTTGCTAATGAGGAAACTGACATTCAGAGAGGTAAGTAGCTTGCTAAAATGTATACACAACTTAGTTAGAAAAATTATATTCCAGCCTAAGTCCAATTATAAAGTTCTTATTCTGTAAGTTGTATAATAATTCCTCTGTTTTGTGCTTATACTCAAATACAATAGGGGAGCATGCATTTGTCTGAATACATTTTTTTAAAGACACCTTAAATAACAGATGTCTTGCACATACACAGCCTGAGTATCACTAAGGTGGAGAACATCATATAGACTGTCCCAAAACAATTGGGGTACCTAGGTGGCTCAGTAAGTTGAGCATCCAACTCTTGATTTTGGCCCAGGTTATGATGATGAACTCTTGGGGTGATGGACAGGTTCATGAGGTCTGGAGCCATTGGCCAAGAAAGAATTCTTGAAGACGTCTTTGGTGCAAAAAAAAAAAAGTGATTTTATTAAAGCATGGGGACAGGAACCTTGGGTATCAAGAGCAGCACTGAGGTTGTGACAGGTAATTCATTATATACCCTCAGGTTGCGAGGGAGTCAGGGATAGAGTAAGTCTCTAAGGTATTTTGGAAGAAAGGTTTCCAGGACCTTGAGGGACTAGCTGTTGCTAGGTAGGGAAATGCCACCTACTACCGTTTAATAAAACCTCAGTCATTAGACCCTTCAGATGTATATCGGGGGACCATAAGCTTGGAAATGATTGCCAGCATATATCTTGAGGTCATTCAGATAAAGGAAGTTGACTTACAGGATCCTTGAGGTTGGGACAATGTTAAGGTAAGGTTCTCTTTTGCCCCTAGCAAAGTGTCTTCATGGAGGCAGCTTAGCTCCTGGAGGGAGGTCACTCTGCAGGTTTCAAGGACTTGTCAAGGGGCTGTAGGCAGTAAGGAATTTAATTTTTCATTTACCTAAGCTTCCCACATTACCATGGCAAGTGCTTAAACCCCTTTTCTTTGTTATTGTGTTCTTGGGTAGCTAAGAGTGTCCGAGGAATATCACACATATTCCACCTGGGGTCAGGGGAGGGTTGTGTGCCAGCCTGTATTTTGCTCTCTGCTTGCCCCAAGCTCCTTCATCAATGATCCCAGGGTGGTGGGGTTGAACCCCATGTCGGGGTCTGTGCTGAGTATAGAGATTGCTTAAGGTTCTCTCTCCCTCTGCCCTCTCCCCAGCTCGTGTTCTCACTCTCTCTCTCTCTCTCTCTCTCTCTCTCTCTCTCTCTCTAAAATAAAATTTAAAAAAGACAACAACAACAATCTAAGTCTTATCCAGGAACCCAGACTTTACTGATGATTAGCAAAAGATATGACAAGTGAAGTTAGTACCATATCCAGCCTCAATATAATAGAAGCCTCCAACTGTCAGATACAGATTCCTGAGTCTATTTCCTGCACTGGGAAAAGTTGAGGTTCCGTGAAAATAAGTTAATTGAGGACAAGTTCAACTAAAGGAAGCCCTTTAGTTTTAGAGCCTGTGCACTTCTATATCATGTTACTTACCTAACTCTGTTCTGGCTGTATAACTATCTTTTACTTCAGTATAGCTATGGCCCATATATTGCAATTTATTTACAATAAACGGACTGAATAAGGTAAATGCTTCTAAACGCACTCCTAGGTTAGTAATCAGTACATAATAAAAGTGCAACACTCCTATTTATCCCCTAGCTATTATATTCCTTTAGCCAATATTAAAGATGTAGTCAAAATGAAATTAGATGTTTTTGAGAAGGAAAAGAAGATGTCAAGTATAACAATTTTCTGTTAACTCATTCTCTTCGCCTAATTTATTGTGTAGAGATTAGCTATAATTTGTTGCTGGATCTTGAAAAATATAAGACAAATACATTCTTCTTCCTTAAAACAAAGGATGGTTATGATTGTGTATAGAATGTATATATAGATTTATAGCAACTGAATGCATTTACAAACCATTTGTGATAATATAAATCTCTTTCAGGATTAAGACATTAAGTTGCTGAATACTGTTTTAATGTGTCTGGGATAGAGCTTCTGAGCGTCTCCCTAGAGAACAAGAGGCCCTAGAAAGACTCTCAAAAATGTTCTTCCTTCTCAGTTATGCCAATTAAAAATTCCTAAGTTTTCAAGACCTCTTTTTGGGCCATCAATCATTCACATCTAAGCATGAATTAATCAGTTAGTTTTGATATGTTTCTTGCTACAGATTGGCAGATTTAATAAAAGATTAGAATAAGTAAACGAGGTGTGCTTTTGGGAATGAAAGGCCTGAGTAGGATCTCAGAGTAAGCAATTTGAGAGCAGTAACCAATCTGAGGATGGAGAAAATTGGGGAAATGCCAATACAGAATAAGAAAGAGGAGAACTAGAACACTCAACACAAATCCAGCATTCTAGCAATTTTGACAATGGCAAATCTTGATGATGTCCCCAAGGCTGCACCATTGAAATCAATATCCTGATTATCATATATTGTTGATCCTCATATACAACACTCTCCACTCTGCCGGAATTAGGCTTGTCAGCAAAGGAGTAATAGCTTTATAAAGTCAATATCTCTGTACAGGAATAGAGCTATTAAAGTTTCCTTTCAATCTTTTTGTCAATTCAGAAATACAGGAAATATATTATCTGTCTATTAGCAGAGAGAAGTTGGCTTTAGTATAAATGAAGTTTCAGTGGAGGAAATATTGTGTGCATAACTAAAACAGAACATTCTCCCATGAAAAAGGAAAAAAATACATTTACAATAAAAATGAAACTTAAAAATATGATTACTGAAGTAAAAGGTCAACGAGGAATTACATGATATGTTGGAGGTTATCTCCCAGAATCGAACAATTAAAAAGAGGTGAAATTGTGTGAGAAAAGATAAAAAATAAACAAGACCAATTCATAGAATCAAGCATGTAATTACTAGAAATTCTAGAAAGAAACAATAAAGAAAAAAAGGGGATGAAGTTATTATTTAAGCAATAAAAAACAAACATCCCAAAGTGAGAGTAGGATAAAAGACCCTAGATTCAAATGTGATCAGCACTGAAAGGGAAAAACAAAACATAACACCTCATTATGAAACAGTAGCACAAGAAGAAGGAAGAGAACTTCCTAAAAACTGACAGATTACATTGATCACTCACAAAGTTCTGTGTGAAAATTCTCATCACTGGAACATAGTAGACAGAGCAATGCCTTCAAAGTTTTGAGGAAACACTTTTTCATTGTAGGAGTCCAAAATTAGACAATTATCAATCCTTTGGGAGATAAAATTGAGACATTTTCACACACTCAGAAATCCAAAAAAATTACCTACATAGACTTTTCTTTAGTGCACTCTTTAAGGCAATGTGGTCCAATCAACAAAGATCTCAGTCAAGCAAAAGTGCAGCAGACACATTTCAAAAGCCGATCTTCCTAGGGTGGGAGAAGGTGGAGAGGGGAGGTTGGGATGGGGGGCGGTGGTAGGGCTGTCTATCTCTCTTCCAGATGATCTTGAAATGGTGATCCTAGCTCTTACCTTGTAAGTAAATTTTTATTATTCAAACCATTATACCAATTCCATTTTCCTTGCCAACAGTTGGTTTAGGAGTGAGATGAGAGCATAAGTCTGCACAATGGCTTCTAGATAACGTTTTGTTAATCCTGAAATAGAGAAATAAGGGGGAAAACCTTGGATATGTCCTTACCTATATGTGATGCTGAGAATTGTGGCAGCCATACTGCCACACTGACTGAGTTGGGCAAAGACTATGTGCTGAGGATGGCAGAGCAGAAAGGTGGAAAGTAAATCACGATTTTGTTTTCAAGAAGAAAACCACCCTGGAATTACCAAATCTCAGGTCTTCTTTTGTGTGCAGTGACTATTTCTGTAATCACTTAAGTCACCTGTCCTGTTGTTTCCTTACTTGTTGAAATGATGATAGTGATATAAGAAAAATGTGTAGGATTCAAGCAATTGTGGAATAAATAATGTAAAGGATGGGAAATTAAGAAAGTCTCAAAATAATAGTTAAGCAATAGGTCTAGGTAGCAAACAAGGACACCAAGCATTCAGAAGAGAGCTTCTAAGGAGAAAAAGAAAGGAAGTTAATAGAATGCTTGATTGGTAGGGAGATTAGACAAATAAAAATACTAGAAACTTACTCTTAACTATAGAGAGCAAACTAATGATTATGAGAGTGGGGGAGGGAGGGAGGATGGGTGAAATAGGCGATGGTGATTAAGGCGAACACCATAATGAGTCCCAGGTATTTAATGGATGTGTTGAATCATTATATTGTACACCTGAAACTGATATTACACTGTATGTTAACTAACCAGAATTTAAATTTTAAAAACTTTAAAAACCCTAAAATAGAAGGGGGAACATTTTGATGGTGAAATAAAAAATAAAAAATAAATTAAAAAAAGAAAAGTATGATAAAAGGGGAAAAAAGCAAGAGAAACTTGTTGGAAACAAACAAAAAAGACTGTACGCCCAAGAGAATGAAGCTCCTGGAAAATCCCTGGTTAAGCAGAGAACAGCGTTTTACTACTCACAATAATGCGAGCACTGCTTTTGAATTTTTAGAATTAATTCTTGGAAGAACTGAATGGCTTAATTTTGGGTACAGAGCATAATATAGATATTAA
>NC_043706.1:105805717-105899235 GCF_006229205.1 Suricata suricatta | reverse complement strand
CCTCAGTTTGTTTTCAGCATTCAATAGTCTCTCAAGTTTTGCGTCCCTCTCTCTCCCTAACTCTCTTTCCCCCTTCCTGTCCCCATGGTCCTCCATTAGGTTTCTCCTGGTCTCCTGTTAGACCTATAAGTGCAAACATATGGTATCTGTCCTTCTCTGCCTGACTTATTTCGCTTAGCATGACACCCTCGAGGTCCATCCACTTTCCTACAAATGGCCACATTTCATTCTTTCTCATTGCCATGTAATACTCCATTGTGTGTGTGCAGGATGGTATTCTTATGCCTTTAAGACATATATATGCATGTATATACATATGTGTGTATATATATATATACATATATATATATATATATGGTAGGTAATTATAACCTTGGGGTCTTTGCCTTTGCTGTCCCTACATTCTTTAATGTGCTGCGCAGATTTCTATAAGAAGAATCCCTCTCCACTCAGCTAGTAGCCCAAGACTTCTCTTCCTGAGACAGCCCTCCGTGACCCTCCTACATAAAACTATACTGTGGGTTTGACTCCTTTTTCCCCCCTTAACATTACTATGTTTTATTGTCTTCATTTCACTCATTAACATTTAAATTTCTTCATTAATTCAATTATATACTAATCTCTCTCCTCACTGGGCCATATGTACTTTGAGAGTAGGGACCTTATGTGTCTCATTAATTGTTATATCCTGACGACATGGCTCATAGTATGTCTCAGTGAATATTTCTGGAATGAATAAATGAGGAAGGGGGATGAGATGGTGTAAATAAGCCAGCATAGCAAGAAATCAAAATATGAGACTTAAGATTGATAACATAAAATATATAAATATGAGGATATTCCTTAGAGATATAAAAACAACCATGGAGGAAATAGTTAAAAGATTTAACTGTTAACACAAGGCATTTTTAGGGGCACTATTAATGGTTAAATGTGGATTTTTTATATATCGTGTTTGAGACTATAATTTTCTGTTTTCTTTGTGATGACATTTAATATCCTCAATCCACTTTTTTTGACCACTTAAACTTGTCTTCTTAGTCTTCCCATGCTAAGATTAAAGGTCATAAATTGAGGATGACAGTGCAACAACTTCATTTCTTACACAAATAAATGCAATATTTGGATGAATCCTCATCCTACAGGCAATGCAGGATGGTATTCTTATGCCTTTAAGAAATTTTCCAAGGACTTAAGAATACAAGTCTGAAACAGATTCATCTACTGAAATGTTGACCTACTCTTTCACAGCCATCTAAGAACTTGATCTTGACTTTAAATTTATTACAGAAAACAGGAAATTTAAAGAAAAAGACATGTATTTGTAAGTATGCCAATGTCCCTTACCTATCCATAAAGAGTTTGTTTTATAGATTTCATAATGAATATAATTTTTTGAATGTTTACTTATTTATTTTGACAAAGAGAGAACACAGGCTGGGGAGGGACAGAGAGAGGGAGAGAGAATCTCAAGCAGGCTCCTCACTGTCAGCACAGAGCCTTTCGCTGCAGGACTCAATCTTAACAAGCCGGGAGACCATAACCTGAGCTGAAACCAAGAGTCACTTACCTGACTGAGCCACCCAGGTACATTTAGATTTCATAATTGAAAGATGTTTTCATTTGAGTTTAATATTTCTGGGAGAAGTAACAAGGATTCACTTAGTGCTTAAAGATAAGGCCTGAAGGAAATAAATACTTTTCAATTAAAAAATAGTAATTTTTGAAGGATGCTGACACCAAATTGAAATGGCCTGGAGTTCTAATTTAATCATATGCCTAAAAAATATTACAGAAAGAATTTCCTTCTACTTCCATAACATAGCAGATTTAAGACATTTTCCTTTTTAATATGCCATTGACTATCTATTTACTCCTGGTGTCTTTTATGTTGTAACCTCTGCTTTTGTGAGGTCAGTAGAACTTTTTATTGACTTAAATAATCTGTTATTCCTAACATTGAAGCATTTGACATAAAGTCTTTGGCTTGACTCTGATAACGTAAATGACTTGTGGAACAAAAATCCTTGATGAACTGTATATACTCAGGTTTGATAATGCCTAATAATACCCTTTACTTCCATCATGTATGTAAATCAACTTTTTCAGTTTAAGACTAAACCATCTTGGATGCAGAGCAGAATAAAACATGACAATAATGAAGGAAAAACAAAAGAAATCATTTCAAGTTTTTAAAAACGACAGCAAAATCTACACAAAGTAGTTAATTCCTTCTAAAACCTTGATTTTGGGACTTTCATTTCCAGCAACATGATGGAATACATACCTATTGTACCCTTGTTATAGGAAATATCTTCTCAAGTATATCAGTGAGTTTGCATAATTGGTGTATGCCAATTGACATATGAGTTGGAATAATTTATACATTAATTTCCTCTTCTTCATGAGGACCAGAGAACAGGAGACAAACTAAGGGCATATCAAGGATGGAGAGACATAAAACTGAAACCTTAAAGGACTCACTCATTTGGTCTATAGTGTTCAACTCCTTTGTTTGCTGATTGATTTGTCTGGAAGTTCTGCCTATTACTGAAAGCTGGGTACTGAAATCTTCTACTACTATTATTGTGTTGCTGTCTATTTTTCCCGTCAGCTCTGTCAATGTTTGCTTCATATATTTGGGTGCTTTGATATTGGGTGCATATATATTGATAATGTTATATCTTCCTGGTGAATTGACCCTTTATCATTATATGATGACCTTCTTTATCCCTTTTGACAGTTTTGAGTCATTTTGTCGGATATACGTAAGTATATGTATACATATATGTATATACTCCCTTCCTTAACAAACTATATGTGTCCTTAAATCCAGTGTGAGTCTCTTATAGGCAGCATTTAATCGGATCTTCTTTTTTTTTCCTTTTCTTCTTCTTTTTTTCTTTTTAATCTAGTCACCTACTCTTCATTAGGAGTTTAATCTACTTACCTTTGACATGGTTAAAGACTTACTATTGCCATTTTTTCTTTTTTGGTCTGTTTTGTGGTTCTTTTGTTGCTCTTTATCTGTTTTGCTATCTACCTTTGTAATTAATTGATTTTTTTTATTCTTCTATAGATTTGTGTGTGTGTGTGTGTGTCATTACAATGAGGGTAATGTAATGCATTTTGTAGTTATAACAGTCTATTTTAAGCTGAGAGCAATTTAACTTCAAATACAACAATAACTACTCTTTTAATTTTCTCACCCAATACTTTGTTATTGATGTTACAGTTTACATCTTTTTATATTGCATATTTATTCACAAATTTGTGTAGCAATGGTTATTCTTAATACTTCTGTCTTTTCACTTTTATACTAGATTAGAAGTAATTTATATGCCATCATTATGGTATTCCAGCATTCTAGTCTTCTGTATTTGTCTCTATATTTACCCTTATCACTGAATTTTATGCTTCCATACGCATTCATGTTGCTGTTAGGCATCCACAGCTTCAACTTAAAGAGCTCCTTTTAACATTTCTTATTGGACAGGTCTGGTACTAAAGAACTCTGTGAGCTTGTGTTTGTCTGGGCAAAACTGATCTTTCCTTAATTTTTGAAGGACAGTTATCCAGATAGAGTATTCGTGGTTTGCCTAATTTTTTTTCTTGTAATACTTTGAATATAGCATCCCACTCTCTTCTAGCCTGTAAGGTTTCTTCTGAGAATTCACTGACAGTCTTTTGGGGGTTCTCTTTTATGTAATAAGTCATTTTTCTTTTGCTGCTTTCACAATTCTCTCTTTGTCTTTGACTTTTGACAATTTGATTATAATGTGTACCAGAGGTATACTTCTATAAAATTATCCTATTCAGAGTTCTTTTGGGCTTCGCAAATCTGGATGCCCATTTCCCTCCCAAAATTTGGGAAGTTTTCTGCCATTATTTCTTCAAATAACTTTTCTGCCCCTTTTTCTCTCTTTCTTTTCTTTCGGAGCCATCTATGATGCATATATTGGTGCTTTGGATGGTATCTCAAGGTCCTGTGTGCTTTCTTCACCATTTTTCATTCTCTTTGCTTTTCTAACTGGGTAATTTCAAGTGACTTTTGAGTTTACTAATTCTTTCTCATAATGATCCAGTTTAATATTGAAGCTCACTAGTTTATTTTTTAATTCAATTATTACATTTTTCAACTCCAGAATTTCCTTATGGTTTCTCTCTTACGGTTTTAATATTTGTTGATATTCTTATTTTGTTCATGCATCATTTTCCTGGTTTCATTTAATTGCCCACTTATTTTCTCTTATAACTCATTGAGCTTCTTTAAGACAATTATTTTTAACTCTGTCAGGCAATGAATAGATTTCAATTTTTTCAGGGTCATTTATTGGTGGTTTATTCTATTCTTTTGATTGCATTACATTTTTCTAATTTCTTCTGTTCCTTGTAGCATGGTGTTGGTGTCTGCATATGTGAAGAATCAGTCATCTATCCCAGTTTTTATGAACTAGTTTCTACAGAAAATTACTTTCACCAATCAGCCTGGCCAGAAACTCTGAAATCCTCACTCTTTTTCTATAGGTCTGTCTTCTCTGCTTTTATGCAGATAGATTCCTAATCAAAGGGGATTTACTGGTTTCCTTCCCAGCTCCTCAGAAGCCCATAATCTCTTGCTCCCTCTGGTGTCTGACTGCTCAGCTGGGCTAGAATGTTAGAGGTGTACTCATTCCACTCCTCCCCCTCCTTCCCTGTGGAGAGAAGCCTCAAATTCTATGCCTTCTCTCAATCTCACAGAGCTCTGCTGACTGCAAGTTCCCTGAACCATTTCCCTTGCTCTTAGCTGCTTTCACCAAACTGTACAGGTTCTCTTCAAGTTCTGAGTGAGGCAAGACAGAAACCAGCCTCTCAGGCAAAAGCACTGAAAGTTTAGGTTAGTAGAGGCATGCTCCATGACCCTCCATCCTGGGAAAGAAACCCCAGCTTCTATGTCTCCTCTTAATCCCACAGATCTATGCCAATCACAATAAGCACCTCTCCTTTTTCCTTTGTTCTTAACTGAACTGAGGCATCTTATCTATTTTAACTCCATCAGTCCTCCATGTGAAGTGAGACAAAAACTGGCCCTAGGGCAGTACACTAAAAGACTTGGTCATGAGAAGAATGCTCCATTCTCTTTCTCTTTAATACTGAGATGTGCTCTCTTGGGGAGGGGTTGATGGAGGAAAAGTGAGATTGATCTTCTTACCCATTTTAATGTAGTTATTCTCAGTTTTGTACTCATCTGGATTATGGAAATTCTTTTAACTATATCCCAGACTTCTCATACAATTGCTTAATCCATACATCATTGTTAACTGGTATTTCCGTAGGGGATGAAGGCTGGAACTTTGTATTCTGCCATCTTTGTGGGACCCTTTATTTCATGAACTCCTTCTATGAATTTACATGATATATATACATTTTATAATTTTGTTAAGATCTCTAGCTAACCTCTTCAACTATAAGGACAAGTAGAAAAATTTTAATATACTGTTAAAAGTCTAATAACTATAGTCAAATGCCCTTTGATTTGTAGGGCACTCCTCTTTAGCTTCATTTAACTTAAATTTTGAGGCAAATTTTTAAATACGAATATTGCTTAAATAACAATTTAATGTTACAATAATAGTTACTTAAATTTGAGAGGGGATACTATTAAATTTGTGTTACTTAGATACCTAGCTTTAATTAAGTGTATCTAATATAGTTAGTATGACAGTATTTGCTTCTATGAGTTGTGATAATAAAATAGAAAGATTTGCTGTTTGAAAGCTTAATTTATGGAACAGTAAATATCCAGGGAGTGCCACCATCCAAACAGTTTGCTTTGAATGGCTAAACACATATGCCAATTACACTGCAACCATTTTTGGAAATCCTCCTTTGAACTGGAAACTTAGGAAATGTATTCACCATTTTATGGTTTCATATTTTATTTGTAGATCAAAATTCTACATTTCACTGAACCTAAAATGAGACACAGAAAACTATTGTCAGTGTCGTAAAGTGTAGAACAAACAGACAGTGCAGATGACATGGATAAATGTACAACTGACAGATGGAGAGCAATAGGTGGTCACTGTACCTGGATCCGTTCAAGGAACAGATGGTATTTGTCTGTGTTTCTGAACAAGAATGCAGGGAAACTTACTTATTTTATTTGAAATGATGATCCAGAAAGATATGAAAGAACAGAAGATCACCTTAAGAACAACATGGTGAGCAAACAATGAAGATAAGTAAATTCTATGTGCTACAAAAAGAAAGAGCACATTCTCTTTCCATTAAAAATACTGCAGTCTGAAGAAGGGTGACTCAAAGCCCAAGTCAAAATATAGAGAAAACATATTTGAGATGCAATAGATCCTAATAGTTTTACCACCCAATTACACAACCACTCATTTATTTCAAACTTATGGTAGAATCTATTACATTTCAGAATGCCTTTTGCTTAGTATTTGAAAACTCTGCCCTCATTCTCCTTGGGTTGCCTAAGTAACAGAAATTGATATGATGAATAATAGGATAAACTAATTGGCCTAAGTTGGTAATGATAGATAATAGAGTTAAGTTATTTCTTCTTAAAACCCTTCCTGAACCAATGGCAAGATAATATGATATCTTTTTTGAAACCAAAGAATTTGCACATATAATTGAAAGTTATCCTTCTGAGTAAACTTTACCTTAGAAAACTACAATACATATATACTCATTCCAGAGAGGCTGTCAGTAATTGAAATATTTTTGAAACTTCTTTTGCAATTGTCTGTAATCAAGATCTGAGACCAAAAAAAAAAAATCACAACTTTACATTCATATTGTGATTATCATATATACCAATCTAATGAAATACCTTTCTTGTCACTTTTAGAGCCAAACACATTTTGGAAGCCTCCGTTGAAACTAATTCTCCACCAGACAGAAAAAGCTAGGAATCTGACATCATTGAAGATTTCCATAAAAATCTGATGTAGATTCTGGAGACTCAGACCTGAATTTGAATCTTGCCTCTATATTTATAACCATGGGAACTTGGGTAAATATTACTTAAAGTCTCCAAGTCTAAATTTCTCATGCATGAAATGATAGTGACAATATTGCTAATGTTTGAGCCAAAAATTGTGATGCCAGAAGATGGAGTATAAAAAGAAAATTTTATGCATTCAGTTTACCCAGAGCCTAATATAGCATGCAATACATTGTATGTATTAAATAGATGTCTACTGACTAAATAAATGATACCTTTCATTTTTTTAATTTATTTTTTAATAGTTTATTGTCAAATTGGTTTCCATACAACACCCCGTGCTCTTCCCCATAAGTGCCCTCCTCCATCACCACCATCTCTTTTCCCCCCTCCCCCTTCCCCTTCAACCCTCAGTTTGTTTTCAGTATTCAATATTCTCTCAGGATTTGAGTCCCTCTCTCTCCCCAACTCTCTTTCCCTCTTCCCCTCCCCCGGTCTTCCATTAAGTTTCTCCTATTCTCCTGTTAGACCTATGAGTGCAAACATATGGTATCTGTCCTTCTCTGACTTATTTCGCTTAGCATGACATTCTCAAGGTCCATCCACTTTCCTACAAATGGCCATATTTCATTCTTTCTCATTGCCATGTAGTACTCCATTGTGTATATATACCACATCTTCTTGATCCACTCATGAGGTGATGGACATTTAGGCTCTTTCCATGTTTTGGGTATTGTTGACATTGCTGCTATGAACATTGGGGTACATGTGCCCCTATGCATCAGCACTTCTGTATCCCTTGGGTAAATCCCTAGTAGAGGATAGCTTTAATTTTAAGCTGTGGTTATTTGGATAGAAGAGTGTGTACATTTTATTAAGAATATTATAGGAAGGCTTGGGGGAAAAACAATAGAAGACTCCTGGGAATGGGAGGTACAATTTTAAATAGAGAGTCAAGAAAGAATCTTACTGGAAAGATGGAATGTGAGCAAAGACCCAAAAGAGATAAGGAGATGGATCATGAGACTACCTTAAGAACAAGCATTCCAGTACTAAAGCCTAAGTGGGACCACTTAGGACCTGTTCATGTAACAGCAGAGAGCCCAACATGGCAGAAGCAATACTAAGGAAAGAGTAGCAAGAAATGAAGTCAAAGAAATATGTTGAATAAGGCCTCTTAGACCATCGTAAGTACTTTGGCATTTATCTTGCAAGAGATGGAATTGTTGGAGTGTTTTCAACTGAGGAGTGATTTAAAATTCTTATTAATGAGATCCTGTGGCTGTACTATGTTGTATAAAGAAGGTATGGGGAAGGATGAGACTGGTTAGGAAATAATTCCACCAATCCAGAGCCACGATGATGCTGGTTTGTTCCAAGGTTGTAGAAGCAGAAAGGGTGAGAAACAGATAGATGCTTAGTATATTTTATTGATGGACTCAGTGTGTATGCTAGAGACTAAATATTTGTGTTCCACCAAATTTATATGTTAAAATCCTAGCCATAAAAGTGATAGCATTTGCAGATAGATTTTGGGAGGCGATTAGGTCATAAGGGTAGAACCATTTAATAATGATATTGTTCATGTATGCTCTATTTTCCAATTAAAATGTTTAAAAATTTTTTCAAGGATATCCCTCCCCAACCCAACCTCCCTCCAGTACACACACACATGCACACACATGCACTCACACACTCACACACACATAGGCTTGAGTCCCCAAGGTCTGAGGAATTTTCAGAGATGGGCTGGGAGGTTAGAGGTAGTTGAAGATATAAGAGAACCAGCTTAGTCTGGCTTTTCTGATGGGCAAAGAATAAGCCGTACCTACCTTAGTATAAATACACTTAGGTACAATATTCTTCAATGGTAATTTAATTCATTAGACTTGAGTCATGGAATTCACTAGGCCACCTTGAAGCTCCCCTCTCCACCCCCAAAAAGTGTAGGACTTATTTACTTTCACTGTATCATTGTCATTGTCTCATTACCTGAGCTAAAATTTTACAAAAACACTATCCAAAGGCCAATGTGTAAGATGGGTCTTAGAATGAAAATGAATAAAATAAAAACCTAACAGAGCCCTTCCACATCAGAAATACTAAAATTTTATGTCCTGGATGATGCCTGGCTTCCTTGTTCTTTTTATTTTTCAAATCCTACAGTCAATAATGTTCCCAATATCCTCTCAGTAAATTCATTTTCTGCTTAAATCTGTCAGAGTTGCTTTTGGATCCTTGCAACTAATGGACCTTGACTGATACAATTTAGTTTCATGTACTATTGTGTGATTGAATGCATACTCTTCCAACCTATTTCCTCTCACAGCACCCTAGGAATATCTGATGTAGAAACAAATGCTCTCATACTAAAATCCTAAAAGATGTTAAATTAATAGAAAACATACGAAATACTGTGTTAGTATTTATTTATTCCTAGTGCTGTTATAACAAATTACCATTAGCTTAGATACTTAAAACCATTTGAATTTACTGTCTTATAGTCCTGGAGGTCAGAAATCCAAAATAAGCCTTACAAGGCTAAACTCAAGGTATTTCAAAGGCTCATTTCTTCTGGAGGCTACATGGGAGAGTTCATTCCTCACATCTTCCAACTTCTAGAGGATGCCTATATTCTCTGTCTCATGGCCACACCACTTGGATCTCTCTGCTTCCTTCCTCACATATCCTAGTACTAACTCTGGACTTTTTCATTCCTTGTATAAGAAATAATTACAATGGAAAGAGCCTAAATGTCCATCACCTGATGAGTGGATCAAGAAGATGTGGTATATATATACAATGGAGTACTACATGGCAATGAGAAAGAATGAAATATGGCCATTTGTAGGAAAGTGGATGGACCTTGAGGGTGTCATGCTAAGCGAAATAAGTCAGGCAGAGAAGGACAGATACCATATGTTTGCACTCATAGGTCTAACAGGAGACCAGGAGAAACCTAATGGAGGACCATGGGGAGGGGAAGAGGGAAAGAGAGTTGGGGAGAGAGAGGGACACAAAACCTGAGAGAATATTGAATACTGAAAACGAACCGATGGTTGAAGTGGGAGAGGGAGGGGGAAGGGAGGTGGTGGTAATAGAGGAAGGCACCTGTGGGGAAGAGCACTGGGTGTTGTATGGAAACCAATTCGACAATAAACTATTTTTTTTTAAATACACACAAAAAAAGAAAATTACATTTAGGGTCCACCAGAATGATCCAGAATAATCTCGCAACCTCAAAATTCTTAATCACATTAGCAAAGTCCTTTTTGTCATATAAAGTAACATTTACAGGCTCCCGGGATTATGATGTAGATATTTCTCAGGGGCCAGTGTTCACTCTATCATAAATACCTAGACACCTATTACTAACTATAACCTAAATTAAGTAATCCCAGGTCCTCCAGGGACTTCTGATCTTTTTTTATATTAGATGTCTTCAGTCTCCTCCAGCCCTCATCCTACTTCCTAAGATTGAGAAGACTTAAGTGGTATAAAGCTACAGGCTGCAAAATTTCAGGAAACAGAAAATATTCTTGAGAAGAGACCTTAAGGAGAAAAATGTCACACCTATAAACATATAGAGTGGAATGATTTATGTCATTGCCTGGTTAGCTTGGCTATGACTCAAAGATTGTACATCACCAAAATATGCTTACCCACATGTTCCAGGCAAAGAAGAAAATTCTATTCAATCTGCTGTCAGTGTGCATGTGTGTGTGTGTGTGTGTATGCATTTGACAACTATGAACATCAATATAGGAAAATATAA
Source organism: Suricata suricatta (assembly GCF_006229205.1). NCBI lineage: Eukaryota > Metazoa > Chordata > Mammalia > Carnivora > Herpestidae > Suricata > Suricata suricatta. Next base: position 105,888,508 of record NC_043706.1, on the reverse strand, counting down.
TCCTAATACAAATGCATCATCTTTATTTATATAAGGGCACTTTGTCATCCCACATACCTGCCTTTAAGAAGAGAAAGAAGTACTTTCTGATGGACTCACTAGGCAATCAGACATCTGCCTCTGCATATTGGGAACCATTGTCATCACAGAACATCCCTTTCTGTTGGACAAATCTACCTTACATTGACAAAGCATCAGCTGGCCCTTTCTATGGTCACTCTCCTCTCGTCACTAATCACCTGATTAATTCTGCTTTCTCTTAGACATCACAGTTAGCTCTGCAGAGCTCCACTTAGTTTCATCTACTGAAGGTCAGTGTCATTCTGTGAATTTAAGAACTCCCACATATTATTTGGTTCCAGTACATCAGGTTATCTCATGCTTTGGGTCTTGCTCTGAGTCTCCTTTCTATTTTTGGTTCTGTCAATTTATGCCTTTGTTTCTGTATACCTATTAATATAAGATACCTCCTTTGATTTATCTAGAAATGTGAGTTGTCTTCAAATATTTGAAAGGTGATCACATTATTGGTAAGTTCAAATTACTAGAAATATCTCTAGGGGAAGAATTTGTAGGAATTAATCATTAGAAATTGTGATGAAATATATTTAGAGGTATGTTAAGAAAGACTTTCAAACAGTGCTCTTTAGAGGTAGAATGAAGTGACTTACAAAAAAATAATTCATTAGAGATATTCATGTAGAGGTGAGGTGGTCGTCCATCAGGAAAAGTATTGTAAGTAGAGGAAATTCTATCATTAAGTAAATGGTTGGGTCAAATAATCCCTCAAGATTTTTTCATCTTTAAGTTCTATTATTCCAAGTCATGTGGTGTTATGTATTAAAAACTGTACTTGCCTGTATCTGAAATGTATTTCATATTTAAAATACCTCTTTTAGGTTGGTAGTGGCCCCTATCTTGTGTAAAAGTAAACATAAGGATGAAATAAATGTATATGCTCAATATGAAAGTAAAACAATAAGTAGAAAAAAAGTACTGTTATTTTTTCTCAGTGTGAGATTTTTCTATGAGGATGCCTATGAAAGTAGACTGGTGATAGTGAAAAGGATCATGATAATGTCTAAAGTGTGCTAATATTTTTAAATTATCAATTATCTTGAGACAATAATGTACTAGCAGGGACCTGAATAATGCACATGTGATACTTGTGTGTTAGCAAGTTTGTCCCTAAGAAAATATAAAGTATAGCAAGTTGAAAAATTACCAGAAAAAAAGGCAAATGTAACCAGGGAATTGGAGGTTGAAGAAGCCAAAAGAACAGATGGGCAGAAAAGGCAGTGAGGTTAGCAGCAATTTCTGTAAAGGGGAAATTTCTGCCAATGATGCCACCAATAAAGTTTGTCACCCAAAAAGACATGCCATTAACTTATATTAAAGCTAATTCTTGAGGTTATATCACTTCATCATAATAGACGTAACTCTATCATCATTCATTTTATTTGGAATGTTATTCTAGGAAATATGCCTAAATTTAACTTAAGAAAATTATGATTAGGGAATTTTATAAACCATGTACAATACTCAGAGAAGTGATTTATTGAGTAAATTATTTAACCACTTGCCCAAAGTATATACATGTTCCATCTGGGCCTTGTATGAGACATAGAATTAGAGGTTTGCAGGAGGCATTTAAGAGTTCAAAGTTTCTAGAAGGTAACCTCCATTGGAAAAGGCTATTTTAAGAATAGAGCAAAGTTGGATGTTAGGTCTGGAGAGTGGGGTGGTCTCCCCTAATCATTCATCAGGAAAGCAGAGTTTTCTTTGAACTGATGAGATACAATAACCTGCATTCTCTAAAAAATCTCTCTGGTAAATTTAATGACACCTATAATTCTCAGGAATTACTACATTATTTTCTGTAAGAACTACAAGAATATAATTCCTGAACAATTTTCCTTATTTCATTGATAATTTTTAAAAATTAGGATAGTCATTCAAATGCCTACTTTTTTTACTGAGTTCTGATTTTAAATAATTTATAACCAAATACAATGCAGTTTTACAAATTCATATCCATAATCCATTTAGCCCAAGAAAAGAACAAATGTGTATGTGCTCTGAATATGAAGTTGTGCACCTCGGGCATCTCAATAGAGTTTATAATTGAAAGAAATCTCCCTAACAGCTCAAGTCACTGAAGGTAATTTAAGACAATCCATATCTTAATTCATGGCAACATTCCTTAAAACAATCTTTGCCCGTTTTTCCTGTTCTTTAACCCTGAGTCATTCTCCAAAACCTTTGTGCCTAATATCTGTCTGCTGCTATTATGAAGCCTGTCATACTCAAGTAGTGAGTGGTTTTTGTATGTTTTCCCGTCTTCCTTTGTTTCCCAAGTCCTCATTCTGCCCATGTGCCAAATCATGAATCATAAGACCTCAAAAATAACACTGGAAAAGAGAAACTTCCTGTATTTGGGGGAAGGTAAAAAGTTGAGTAAATAAAAAATTATCTTTAGCAATTGGGTAACAATTACTACCCACAATAGATGTATTAATAAACTTTGTCCATTACCTTTATTAATTTGTTTGACAAATAGTCATTGAGTATATACATGTTCCAGGTACTATTCTATTATAAAACATCAGTGGAAAAAATAGATAATGGTCCACGATTTTGTGCAGCAAATAGTATAGCAGAAGACTGAATAAAATCCTACAGTGAAAAAGGAAAGATAGAGGGCTTTAAGGAAAATTAGGATTCGGGGTCAGAAGGGTAACACATGGAAGAAAGTGAGCAAATCATGAATGGCCTCATAGATACCTGTAAGTATTTGACAGTTACTGAGTAAAATAGGAATCCTGATCAAAGATTTGAACAGACTTTCCTTCCTGTCAAGTAGAAAAGGTTGATGAGAGAATTGACTCATTGCATAAAACATAGGAGGATAGAAATGTTAAACTCTGATACCCCTAAAACATAAAAATACTTTTCATAGTTTTATTTTGAGATACACTATTAAACTGATTAGCTCTTCAGAATAATTATTGATGGTAAAAAAAAACACAAAAAAACATTAGTTCCTTTTTCAAAAGGAACACTAATAAAAACATAAGTGACACAATTAATGGTCTCTCATCTTCAAAAATTGAAAGGATTGAGCTAATAACAAGTGAAATAAAAAATACATCAATAACACCTTTCTACTATTAAGCTCAACATCAATTATTTAATTTCAGCAAAAGATCCTTCATGACATAATATTAATGTTATTTCAACTTTCTGGCTTTGTTTGTATTCAATTTGTAAATGTTTTATGGCTGTAATTTATAGTTGCATAAAACTAATAAGTATAAAAAATGTATACCTGATACTACGTTTATAGATTTTTAAAAATAATATTGTGATAATAATTATAAAGTTAACATAGGGAAAATCCACTTAAAAACCTGTGTACTCCTTATGTGTGAGAAATCTGGATTTGTACTTGTTATTAATCATGTACCTCAGCTTGCTTTTGATTGAAAGTAAAGAGAATTGAGAGGATAACGCATAGGTCATTCAGGGAACAGTATTTGTGAGAGCTTTGGCCTCCTGTCAGTGCGGCGCCCTGGAGGGAGATCCTGCCCTGAGCAGGGAAGCCCAGCAGCCCAGCTGAATAAGGAGGAGGCAGAAGGAAGTATAAGAAAACTTGGAATGGCAATAGACCCATCCCCAGTGTTTCTGTTTTTTTCTATCCCTCTTCTTAGAACAACAATAACAAGACCCTGACTCTGGAAACCAGAAAAAACTCACAACATACGTTAAGGGCAGGTAATGCTAAATGTGTTCGCATAGAGTGGAAATCAGCCAGTTGTTTTCTACAGAAAAATGCTCTACTTCTTCCTGAACAAGTAATTCATACATAAGCTTTGGGTAAGTAATGTATTTATGAGTAGGAGACTACCTATAACGTTTCATTTTTATCTTTACATGTTTTGGTTGGCTTAATCCCTACATATATTATGAAATATATAATAATATAAAATGAATATACACTAAATAATATGTACAATCTTCTAAGTGTCTTTAGAAGGAAAAAATTCTCAAAAATTTCTGCACAGGTTCCTTTTTACATAAGAGCACAGTACTTCCTACTTCTTGCTAATTCACATGTTCTATGAAGGGCGAGCAGCATGTTATTCAGACAGCGGGAAATGATTAAAAATTATTATCCAGACAGATAATTCCTAGGGGTTAGGAGAAAGCCACCTTTGCTTTACACTGTGAGAACTATCTAGATTATTGCTCCAATTTAGTATTATGCCTTACTAGTAACGGTTTGGACTCAGAAACCTCTAAGGCTACAGCGCTCTACCTTCAGACTCAGAAACCATGGTAACCGACGGCCACAGTGAAGGCAACTTCCTGTGCTGCTGTGTATTTTCTAGATCTTTACAGCAGAGATTCAAAACACAGCTGCACAATCAGCCAATCCCACAGATTCTGCAGTGAGCTTATTGCCCTCTATTGATAGGACTGGCATCATTAGTTTCTGGATGGATGTGCACATAAGGCAACGTTGTGGGGAAAAGGGATTAACTCAGTGCTGTTCTATTCTGCTGTCATCATTATGTGACAAACTACGGTAGCTCTATTTTATTATTTTAATTAAATTCCCAGGAGGCAAAGAAAAGTGAGGAGATGTAATGTCCTTACCATAAAAACACAGCCTAAATATGACATTTATATTTTTCTCATAAAGGAATATCCCAGAGATTATCTGTCTCCTGGGCTATAAATAAAATAAGGCTTCAGGGTACATTGTGTGTGTGTGTGTGTGTGTGTGTGTGTGTGTGTGTGTTAAGAAAGTTAGAAATTTATTAAATCAAATACCATTGAAATCTAGAAAGCAGCCGTATTTTGGGATTCTGCTGAGTTATAATGTGTTGTTAAATAAAATCCACTAATTAGCATGTAAGTCCTCCATTCACAGCACCTAAAAAAATATTGAAAGATAGCATGTGACAGTTTAAAGAACAAATTCAGGGGTCATATTACCTCACTTAGTCTTCTGACACGTACTGGCTGTGGGATCTTGAACAGGCTACTTACCATCCCTACCATGTTTCAGTTTCAACATCTCTAAAATGGGGGTAGTAAGAGTTCTTATTTATTTAGACATTTATGAGGATGAAATAATCTAATATATATAATTAATACATATTCCTAGAATTTAGTGTTTCATAAATGTTAACTTATCATCATAATTATTATCATTAAATATTTCTATTGCTGAACTATTAGAAAAAATAGATTTCAAGATAAAATGAGTAACCAAAAAGTTAAATAAATAAATACTAGAGAAAAGGAAATAGATATACACTTGCTTCTGGTAATAAAAATAAATAAATAAAATGATTGCTTTTTAACTGGAAAGAGTCTTAGCAGTCATTGGATGCTGATGTCACACTGGATAACTGGGGACACCAGAAACAACATGAACAGTCACTAACCCAGGGTCCTGGAGCTGAGCTGTGCTGTGAGGAAGGGTTGCGGGAAATCACTCAAGTCCCTAATTTCTAGTCCATTTCTACCTCATTACACTAAATTCCTTATTAATTCTTACACTACCTACTGACTATGCTGCTCTGAATTTCAGAGCCAGTAAGCTAAATTGCAATATTAATACATCTAGTAATTATGGTCTTCCTATTACCAGGTCTGTTTATGTGTGTATGCATGCCTAAATGTAAGTGTGCACAAATGTGTGGGTTGTGTTCCTTAATAGCTGATAACGACAAAATAAACTTCTTAACTTGCTAATGTTGTATTATATGTTTCAAAGTTACTGTAGCTGTAATTTGGTGGCTAAGAACATCGGCTTTTTTATATTTTTTAAGTTTATTTATTTATTTTGAGAGAGAGAGTGTGTGAGCAGGAGAGGGGCAGAAAGAAGGAGAAAAAGAGAATCCCAAGCAGGATCAAGTTGTTAGCCTGGAGCCCGATGTGGGGCTCAAACCCACTAACTGTAAGATCATGACCTGAGTGAAATCAAGAGTCAGGAGCTTAACCAACGGAGCCACCCAGGCGCCTCTACAAGCATTGCATTTGAAATCAGACAGAGCAATCAGTTCCCTTATTTGTAAAATCAGGGTAACGATAATAACTCTGTCATGGCTTTACTGCCCTGCCAACGTCATAATGCAGTGATGAGGATCAAATAAGTCAGCACTTGGATAAGGGCTTGGTAATCATTAATATTCTAAAGGTAAACAACCAATTTTTATTAGTTATTAATCATTAGTAAGTAACCAATTATGATTCCTCTTGGCCCAAGACATGAGGTGGTTGCGGTGTACAGATGAGTGAAGGCAGAAAGGAGAAAATTTTACCCGTGCTTTAGAATGGCCTTTGAAGATTTTCCCCCAGAACCTTCACATGAGAATATTATGTAGTCAACATCTTGGATTTAGCCTTGTAATATTCTGAGCCACACCTTGCCAGACTTCTGACTTACTAAACTGTGAGCTAATAAATTGGTGCTGTTTTAAGCCCCTACATTTGGTGATTCATTACACAGTAATAGAAAACTATTATTATAAGAGGCTTTTCAATATATTGAAAACAACTGTTCTCTATTAACCCTTCCTTAACTTCCTTTTCTTCTTTTTGTGCACCTGGGTCAAAGAATCCTTGTTTCTATCATGTTAATTAAAAGTAAATAATTTTATTTATCAATTTTTTTTTAGTAATTTTTACTGCCAATGTGGGGCTCGAACTAATGATACCGAGATCAAGAGTCACATGCTCTTCTTCTAAATGAGCCAGCCAGGCACCCCAGAAAATTTATTTTAAGGATTCCAGGAGTGACTACTGAAAAAATCAATAGGACTTCCATGTATATGCATATATCTCCTTGGTTTCTACCATGCCAGCGCCCCCCACTTTGAACTTCAAACCAAGAGTACAAGTGATATCCAGAGTGAATCAGAAAACCATTAAGAAACGTACCCAAGATGACATACTAAATGATAGAACTTGGTCTTAAATACCAAGCTGAATTTAAATGTAGCTCTGTCCCTACCTAATAATTTGACCTTTTGTAGATTTCTTTTTCTGGATCTGTAATAGTGACTCTCAACTTGGCTGCACACTAAAATCACCTGGGAACTTAAAAAAAAATTCTAATAGCCAAAATACACCCAAACTAATTTAATCTGAATATCTGGGGGGCGGGTGGGTGCCCAAGCATTAGTAATCATTAAAATTCCCAGGTAATTCCAATGTGCAACCAAGTTAGAACTACTGGTCTATAAAAGAGAACTCAAAATACATGATATCAAAAATCTCTTCCAGCTATAACATTTATGAGTTTATGTTTAGTAAACCGAAATGTAATTTAACAAGTAATATTTTAATGATGAGGAGGAAAAGGCGGTCAATTACTATTTAAGGTGACAATTCATTACAGATGGTTCTGTCCCTATTCGAGTTGGCATAATTTCAGTTCAGAGGATATGGCCCTTCTACTATTATGGTGACCACCTTTACTATTTTGGCAACACACATGTATATGAGTTTGATGGGATAGAATACAGAACAAAGGGAGAAAAGGTGTGTGTACTGGTGTGCTGGGTATAGAGTAGGGAACCAGAAAAAAGAAAAGCAAGGAGAGAGAGAGAGAAAAGAAGAGAGAGACTAGAAACTGGAGAAATAGACAATGACACACCCGAGAATGAACTGAAGGATATTTCAATGTGGAGATGTAATAATAGCTGCCGATTTTGCAAAGCCTTCTGTCAGTTTGACTATTACATAAAAAGTCTTGTGAGAATAGGAGTGTTTTAGAGACATCAAGAAAAGATAATAGTTGTTTTTCTTGGCTTAGGAGGCACAAGACAGAGAGCAGAAAGCAGCTCCGCGGAAGGAAACACTATTGAAATTAAGAATTTGCAAGAAACATAATATTGGACCAAAATATTACCATGAGAATTTGAATCCTTTGGAATTCCTGAAAATCTTACAGGGACACTGACATTTCCACTGAATATGGGTTGAAGGATCTAGAATTTATGTTATTCCTCTTGATCCTGCAGTTTCCTAATCTATAAAGAGGACTTGATAATGGGCCCCACTTCATAGGATTATTCGAAGATGAGATGATTTAATAGTTATAAACCACTATTTTGGCACATGGTATTATATGTGTTTATTAATAAAAAATAAACATGTTCAAATGAGTAACAAAGGATAGTTTAAACAGTGTGGTGGTGGCAGAGTACCAGGCAGATAAATCACTGGAACAAATTCAAATCTATACACAGACCTGAATGTGTAATCAGTCAGTATGTAATTAAGATCACATTTCACTTCAGTAGAAAAGAATGGAGGATTTAGTAAGTGGTGTTGATACAACAGCTCCCTTCTGATTTTCTTCCCATTTGACCTCACTTTTTCCTTCTCTCAACCATCGATCTAGCTAAATAATTTATACCTACAACTCAATGTATAGACTGTGATCTCTAAGCCCCCAAACTGCATATTGTAACATTGTTAAAGTCCTCAGCACTTTCCATTGTATTCTATGGCTGCCTTTACTCTGGCTTTAAAATTGGAAACTGCTTTAGACATAATTAACATGTGGCTGCATCAAGACAAGAGTTGTATATGACATAACCCCGATTTAGACATAGTTAGTATGTTTAATGTTTGGATGTCTTCGTGTGAGCAGTAAACATTCTTCCTTACACAACTTTGCATTTTCTAGTGTGGGGCAGATGAAGCCGGTAATTCAGCAGTTAACTGGCCATGTTTTCCTGGGACTGCAGGCATTCAGTTAACGTAGGCTAGTAGTTTCCTGAGAGCATCTGTCCCAAGCCAAGCGGAACCAACAGGTTTCTCAGCTGTGACACTTAGTAGTTACTTGGGGTGGGGGGACAGATGGTGGGAGGGAGGTCCAGTGACACATTGGCAAGTCTACTGGTAATTTTTGAGGCTGCTGCATTGCATTTAGAAAACGACTACACACATTCATTGCCAGAGACGCTGTTATAGCCTCTTTTGGTCATAACCAGAGCCGACAAGAAAGACTGTATCACTTTTGAAATACTATCCTCATATCCTTTCCTGCAATGATGAAATAAAGTAAAAATGTGACAATTTCCTATAGCTCTGAAAAACATCTTACCTAGTATGCAGCAGGCTCATATTGTAAGGAATAAAATTACTGCTACTTACTTTAGGAACAAAGCCAGTGAAACTTTGCAGGGTATTTTTCAATCTATGTACAAAGATTAAGTGTTTATTTAAATGGTATCATTTAATAATATTCCAAAAACCCTTGAATCTGTGACATTTACCTGCTTGCTCACTCCCACCTTTTCCTATCCCAAATATTCTCCTGTCCTCATCCGGGTAATTCTGCATTGAATGTCACAGCAAACTCGGTTAAATGTACCTCTCACTCAGGGATGGGAGTTTGCGGTTTCGTGGTGCAGTCCCTTCCCTGGCCTCCTAGTGCGCCCTGCTGGACTTCGGCGGAAATGCCACCTGCTCTTGGACAAGCTTCTTACAAACACTCGCAGATGAAACACAGTCTCTGCTTGGTATGATCCCTGAAATATTTTCCTCCTTCTCCTTCTCCATTCACAGATTAACCCAGCTAATAAATACTTGGATAACAACAGGTTTTGCAAAAGATTGTTCTTTCTCAGTTCAATGGCCTGAATGTTTGCCCCGCCCCCCACCCCACCCCCCAAATTCCTATGTTGAGCCCATTCCCTATAGTGATTGTGTTTGGACTTGAGGCCTTCGGGGAATAATTGGGTTATGGGAGTGGAACCCTTGTAAGGCAAATTGTGCACTTGTAAGAAAAAAACACGTGGGTGCCTGGGTGACTCAGTCAGCTGAGCATCCGACTTCGGCTCAGGTCACGATCTCACGATTCGTGGGTTTCAGCCGCGCATCGGGCTGTGCTGACAGCTCAGAGCCTGGAGCCTGCTTCGGATTCTCTTTCTCCCTCTCTCTCTGACCCTTTCCTGTTCACTCTGTTTCTCTCTGTCTCTCAAAAATAAAATTAATTAATTAATTAACAAGAGAAAGATGATCTCTTTCTTGGCCACGTGAGCACTCAGCGAGAAGGTACCTGTCTACACGGCAGGATGTGGACCCTCCCCAGACACCAAATCTGCTGGCACTTTGGTCTTGGGCCTCCAGCCTCCAGACCTCTGAGAAATAACAGTTTGTTTTTGAAACCACCCATTTTGATATTTTTGCGACAGCAGCCCAAGCTAAGACACTAGTTAACTTGAATGGGTATCAAGGGACTCAATGTGATTTCTGAATGTTAAAGTCATCCTTGTTCATCTTGTAGTCCATAAACAGGGGTACTTAATACTGTGCCTGTGAGGGAGCCTAGGAGCCTCGTGACAACGTTAACAAGAATGGCAACCCCATCAGGGAGCCCCATAGTGACCAGTGGTGGTGAGAAACGTCTCTTCTCCCCTATATCCTCTAATCTAAGGTATCTGATATTCCCCCACTTGCTTCTTTCACCCAGAATCCAGAAGTGATCTCTGTCTGATAGTCCATCTCCTACTCCATCCATTCTTCAGCTGCTGTTGAATTTGCTCTTTTGGTTACTTCTGTCTGTTTCTCTTGCCTCCTCTACCCTTAAACTCCTACCCAATTTATGGTGACTTCCTTTTAGTTTATTAAATAGCTGCTTAGAGAACTTTTCTCCATATGGCTTGCTTATGTTAATGCTGCAGATTGGCTAATGTCCTGAGGATCCTCACTATCATTTAACATTAACATTGGCATAGGAACAATGAAGAGTTGTAAGATAAGAGTTTCCTAAGCACAGATGGTGTGTCTTACCCTATGCTAAGTTCTGTCAATACAATTATACATATGTCTATAAAGGATTATTCCATCCTGGGCACTGCAGAGGACTCAAGCAAGTATATTGCAATAGGTTCTCAAGAATGTAATAACTCCAGAGAAAGGGCAAAAAAGAAATTAATATTTATTGAGCCTCTAACACATTATCCTCACAGTAAACCAATGGAATAGTTATTATTACTCCCATTTTATGAAGGAAAGGAAACCAGAGGTTTAAAAAGATTAGGAAACTTTCCCAATATCCCCGAGTGAGAAGAAACACCATAATAATCCCCATAATATACTGAAGGAGTAAGGGAAGTACCCAATTCACCATAACATGAGGGAAACTAGACACATGACATGGGATGACAAAATGATTTGTATATTTAATGAAAGGAGTAATCACATCTGGTAAGGGAAACTGGAAAGGATCCAGAAAGGACTTGTATTTAAGAAAGGTCTTGGGAAAAGATTAAAATTTCAACAAGCCCATCTGGAGAAAAATCAAAAGGTCTGCAAAAACATTCTTAAAACAAGTGACTTTAGTATGATCGCAAGATAAAGAGTAAGCACAAAAATATCCATGGCATTTCTACATACTAGTGATGTATGTTTGAAAACTGAGTTTAAAAACAATACCATTTACAATAGCTCTCTTCAAAATGAACTAGGTACAAGTCTAACAGAACATTTTCCGGATCCATATGCTAAAAACTACAAAATGCTAATGAAATAAATCAAAGAAGAGCTAAATACGTAGAAAGACGTGCCATGGTCAAGGATCTGAAGCCTCACCATAGTAAAGACAGCAGTTTTCCCCAAATGTATCTGTGGACTTACTGAGTTCCAATAAAAACCCCAACAGGGCTTTTTGTGTATAGAGACAAGATAATTCTAAAATATATATGGAAAGACAAGGGAATTAGAATAGACAAGGGAATTAAAATTTTTAAAAATAACAATAAATTTGGAGAAATTCCTCTACCAGATTTTAAGACTTACTACAGAAGTAATCAAGATAGTGTGGTTTTAGCAGAGAGAGATGGACACATAGATCAGTGGAACAGAACAGAGAACCCAGAAATTGGCCCAAACATGTATGGCTAATAGATTTTTGACAAAAGTGCTAAAAAAAATCCATGAAAGGTATTCTTTTCAACAAGAGTCAGAGAACAATTGGGCATCCACATGCTAAAACATATATAGAAGAATTTGACCTAAACCTCATATCATATCCAAGAGTTAACTCAAAATGTGTCATATCTAAATGCAATATATAAAAATATAAAACTCTCAGAAGAATACAGAAAAATCTCTGTCACCTGGAGTTAGGCAAAGAACTCTCAGACATGATAACCAAAAACAAGATCTATGAAACACAAAAAAACTTAATAAACTGGAATTCATCAAAATAAAAAAAACTTTTATTCTGCTAATGACACTGTCAAGAAAATGCAAAAGATAAGCTTCAGACTAGAAGAAAATACTTACAAATCAATTACTAAATAAAGGACTTGTATCCAGAGTACTAAGGACCCTCTAAATCCCACGGTATACTAGAAACAACTCAATTAGAAAGTAGACAAAGAATTGAACAGACACTTCACCCAAAGGGATATACAGATAAACAAATAAGCACATGAAAAGATCTTCAACATTATTAACTCTTAGAGAGATGTAAATTAAAACCACATTGAGATATCACTAAATACTTCTTGGAATGGTTAAAATTAAAAATACTAACAATACCAAATACTGGCGAAGATGCAGAGCAAGAGAAATTCCTAAATTGCTGATAGAAATGCAAAATTATATAAAATTGAACACTTACCATATGACACAGCAATCTAATTTATGGATTGCTATGGACTTAATGTGTCCCCCCTCAAGTGCATATGTTGACATTTTAATCCCCAATGTGATAGTATGAGGAGGTGGTACCTTTGGGGAAAAGATTATGAGGATAGAGCCCTAACAAACGTAGTAAGTGCCCTTATCAAAGAGCTTGTAGAGGGCTTCCTTGCTCTCTTTCTATTATGGGAGGATACAGTGAGAGGTCAGAAGTCTGCAGTCCAGAAGACGGTCTTTACCAACAACTTACTTGGAATAGGTTAGGAAAAAGGGAGATGAGATTGAATAGAGATGTCACTTGTTACATGCTAGAAACGATATTTTGGGGGAATTGTTGACAAAGGCCAGGAAGGAGCTCTTTCTCCCTGCAAAGTCCCAAACTAATATGTTTAGATATCAGGAACAAAAGATTCATACTCTAAGGGACAGATAGGAGTCTGAAGTATTTTCCAACAATGTCCCTTTATTTTCTACTCAGGATAACCTTAGGTAATAATCAGAATTACCCAGATTTCTTCCTCAGCCCTCTGCAGATGCAGCCTCTCGCCGTGGAAACTCCCACACCTGATTACCACCACTCACCATCAAATACTTATTCTCTGTTTCACCGCCTAGAGAGGGGATCTGATTTCCTCTTTATATCTGAAATAACCAACACAGATGACATCTAGTTATACTTTTTCCTTCTCATTTGAAGCACTAAGCAGCCACCATCATCTACTTTCCAATAAAGACAAGTTAGCAAACAAGACGTGGAACCGGATACAAGGACTAAAGACTGCCTGGCTCTTCACTTCCTCCCCTTGTCAAAATCTATGGAAGAGGAGAGCCTGAGTGGCTTAGTCTTCTAAGTGACTGGCTCTTTATTTCGGCTCAGGTCATGATCTTTAGGTTCTGTTCATGAGATTAAGGCCCACTTCAGACTCTGCATTGACCGCACAAAGCCTGCTTGGGATTCTCTCTCTCCCTCTCTCTGCCCCTCCTCTGCCCAGTCACTCTCTCTCTCAAAATAAATAAATACACATGAAAACAAATTTTAAAAAGAAAGAAAAAAACTATGGAATAAACGTAGCCCTGTTGTGCATGTCTCTCTAAAGGAGAGTTCATCAAGGCTATCTATTCTCTAGTGAAGGAAGCTTTGTCACAAAGCAGATTGCTCAGACACTCTGTCCCTTCCAGCCTGCTTCATTGTGATTGCCAAGGGCACAAAGCATAGTGGGTGCTATGTATTTCTGTATCAATCACAATTAGAGCTTCTAAAGGGCTTTATATTTTTTACCACATTTACATGTCTTATCTCAGTTGAGCAGTTTTATACTAATTTTAAAGATGGAAAAACTAGGGTTCAGTTTGCTTATGAGCCTAGTCATAGAACTAGGAAATGGCAGAGTTTAGGCTCAAACATTCTGATACCTAATCTTTTCTTTTCTTTTTTCTGATATGATCAAGGCACTCATTCTTTTTATTTATTGTCTGGTCTTTGCTTTATTTGAAATGAGGTTAAAGATCAATACTTTTAACCAATACCAAGGAGTTGTTTCGGATTCACCGTCTCATTCTCTTTTTAGCCCAGTAAGTGGGTTACTAATTGTTTCCAAAGGTTAAATTCGGATACTCTGGGTTTTACTTTTCATGTGCAAAATACATTCAAGGATTATAAACAAGAAGCACTCTCCACAAAGAGATATCCAGTGCATTCTCTGTAGGATTCAGCAACAAACTACCAGATTTTTTGACTCCTTGGGGCTTTTTCTCTTTAGCTTCTAGAAATTTATAAAATATAATCAATAGGTTTATTTCAGAGACACTATTCCTTGCCATATGATTAAGAAATAAATTACTTTCTGAGGAAAGCTAATAAAAATTTCTGGAGGTGTTTATTTTCACCCAAGAATTTTTTGAAGAAGATTATAGAGGAGATAGAAGGCAGATTTAATATGAATTGTGACATTTAGAAATTTCAGTCTTGACAAATAAAGAAATGTTATGTTAACATAATGTTTTCATATGTATATTTTGGCTGCTTGGTTTTCATGTTTGGAATTGTGGAAAGGTTTCTATTAGCATTATAATTATAATGAATGCTTGCCTAAGTGCCTTCCATGCAAACAGACATACTCATTTGTAGAAATCCAATCTAGAGCTATAGATGCCATTTACTCTCAGACGGTCTTATTAATTTTATGGGCTGAATCATTCCATCATTTGTGCATCTGGAAGGCCTGGGCATCTGGAGTAGCCAAGCGTGCATGTTGGGAAGGAACTGTTATTGGCACTCAAACATCAATGCTGACCAAGCACCTGCAAGAGCCAACTCCAGTGCCGTTCTTCACCCCTCTACCCAGCTCTCTTTCCCAATCTGCAGGAACTCCCTTGTGAAGGGATTATAGTCACAGACAGCCAGCATCAGGTTTTGTGGTACTCAGGTAAAATGTGAATCATGCTCTCCACCCAAATACTCAATGACCCTGCCCACACTGGACTTTTTTTTTTATCTCCAGCCCAAACAGCCTATTACCTAAGTTCTGTAGTGAACTGCCCATCAGTTGGCTGTTTAATCATAGGATGGGATCTGATAAACTGTTACACAGAAATGTCAATAGATAATACTTGTGATCCTTCCCAGGCCTATATTAAATAAAAATATTATATATGTGTGTGTGTGTGTGTATATACATATACATATATGTTTATCCTAGTATGGAATAAAAATATATAATATATACACATATATTTAATATTTTGTTCCTAAAGTGTTTTTTCAAGTAACAGAAGTAAGCTGGAGAAGTAAGATGCGACAGACATCTTTCCAGGGTCTTTCCTAAGAATCTTCAAATTATAGTACATTTTATAAAAAGGGAGGGGGGAATAAAAGCTCTTGCTGTATCTTCATGGACATTGGTTCTAACTGAACATAACACAATAAAAGTATATCAGTAGCAAGGGGGAATATTCAAATCCCAGGGGCAATAACGAGAAGAAGGTACGCACAGGCACAGCAAACCATGTTCTTCAGACAATACAAACAAAAGTTTCAGCCTATTTTCTAAATTCAAAGATAACTTTTACACATGGAAATTTCAAAGATAAATAAAGCAAAATTGATTTTCCAAGTCACCCTAATTATTATACTTTTCCTTACTTAATAAACAGTTTTATTAAAGTTTAACACACATCAAGAACCAAGGTCATAAGTCTATGGCTTGATGAGTTTTCATAAAATAAATACATTCATGAAACAGGACCTGAGACTGAGAAACAGAATATTCCCAGTACCTCAAAAGACCCCTCATGCCCTTTTCAATGACGAACTACCTCCCAGGTGTAACTGGAGTCACCATTCTACCTTCTAATACCATAGAATAGCTTCGTCAGAGCACTTTTAAACAGAAACAACTCTGCTGTTTTACATGAGTCATATTATTTCTATTTGGTAGTGAGTCAAAAACACAATAATTAGAGAGCTTTGGGGTTCCTACGGTATTCTTCAGGGTATCTGTTTTTCTGAAAGTATATCATCTTGAATTATCAAGATCTGAAAGTGCCAAGTTTGAAAAGATGACTTTTTACTCCCAGGTCCTAAGACAGAAGAGTAATGATACTGAAGAAAGTCACTACATCAAATGAGCAAGAGCATCCTTACTATAGCATGAAATACAGCAGGGCTTCGGCCATAAATTCAGAGTAAACTTATTTTATGTGTAACACTTTATTATTTTATTATTATCAAGGAGAAATATAACTTTGCCTTTAGCCATGTTCAAATCTTCTGGGGGAGAAATCTGAAATATATAAACAAGTGAGGAATGAACTTCAGCATTGTAATACATTATGAATATATTTGAGGCATAAAATCTATAATAAATGAATGGAACCAGTACTGGTGCATTTCATATTTAAGAGGTGGCTGCTAATACTTCATTCTGACTGAGCAATTTATAGATTGGGTTGTTGTTTTCCTTACTCTTCACTCAAACAGTCCATCAATTTTCATGTTTTTAAAAACTTGGATGATGATTTAATCAGGGCTTGAGTTTCAGGTTTTTAGAAAGTTGGATGATGAGCTCATCAGATTTCCCTACTACCAATTTTATTTTTTTTTTCAAAGCTGAAAGAAAGTAGGAGAAATGAACTGACTTATAAACCCTCATTATCCCTTGGTTATTCCATGCATGTGGACCATGTTAAGCATAGTATGAGAAAAGGGGGAAGAGAAATATTACTGCATGCTTATTAAGCAATTGGGTAGATATAGTTCTTTATTAATAGCTGATCATCTAATAAAATATAGCCCTACTTCCTATGAGCTTACAGTTAAAAATTAAATTATATTAAGCTTTTCTTCATAGGCAGTCTGTTTATACTTCTATAAGAATGGAAGGAAAGAACCACATGGATAGTTTTGAATGGTGGATATTACAAAAGCATTTATCACTGAACTTATTCTAGTATAAGTCACCTAGCAAAATAATAAAACAATCTTGTAAAGGCCTCACTCATCAAGGTGGAGAAAGTAACCACCATGTCTATTGGATCTGATCTCAACATCTCCCTAAATCCTACTTTAAGCTGATAAATGTAGTCACATCTCTGATTGATTAAAAAAAAAAAAAGCATACCATTTCCGTCTCTTTTGCAACTGTTACTCAAATAAGGGGAAAAAAACGTTGTGGCTTCAAATAATTTACTTGACATGGTATAGGAATAGGAGAAATAGATACAGAAATAAATCAAAAGGGAAAATTATTGATTAAAATAGTTGCTAATTCTTAAAAAGAACTAGATGACAAAATTTTAACATATTTTATCTCAGGACAATAAGAAGACTGTCAGGGTTATTTTTTTAAGTTTATTTTTTATAGTAATCTCTACACTGAACATAGGTCAGACTCACGACCCCAAGATCAAGAGTCACATTCTTTTCCAATTGAGCCAGCAAGGTGCCCTAGATTTATTTAAAACAAACAAACAAACAAACTTCCTATCTCAAAGCTCTGGGAGGAAAAGGGAGAACAGAAAAAGAAAGCCCATTGGATGAAAATGGAGTTTCATAAGAGTGATAGTCTAAGCTGAGGTAGAGACAGAACCTCAAACAATCCCTTGAACTTGCAGCTAAGGTAGTTTTTGCTTTGATTCAATCATGGGTATACTGAGGGCTTAAATTTACAACAGAAATCAGTAGTTTTCAAAGTGTGGTCCCCAGATCAGCAGCATCAGTATCACCTGGGAACTTGTAAGAAATGCAAATTTCCAGGCTGTATCTCCAAACCTATTTAATTAGAAACTCCGGGTTGGGGGAGGAGGTACAGCCCAGCACCCTCTGCTTGAAAAGCCTTCTTGGGGCTTCTGATGTAAGCTGATCTTTGAGAACCACTGGTCTAAAGCAGAAGTCAGCAGACTTTCTGTAAAGAGCCAGAGAGCTTTAGATTTTGCAGTTTGTACTCTGCTTGTCACAGCTCTGCAATTCTGCTGAGTAGTGAAAAAGCAGCCATAGACAAAGTGTAGACTGATAGGCATAGTAGCATTCCAGTAGAAGGTTGTTCACAAAAAAACAGTCGTGGCCAAATTTGGGCCCCGTGGCCATTGCTGACTCTTGTATAGAAATCTTTCGGGAGGAGAGGAAGGAGGCAGGTTTGCTCACCACTTCTCCCTTTCTGCCTTTACCCTTTTGTTATTCCTGACTCCTAGTGATGAGTGCAAATGGTACCAAAGTACCTTCCAATGTGTGTGCACGTCCCTGCTTCTACTTGAGAATTGTGTGCAGGAAATGCTTAAGCTATTTAGTAATTATGGGAAGGCACAGAAAAGACATTAGTAGAAAGGGATGAACATAAATCCACCATTAGTCAGTCAGTAGAACTCCAGAGGTAGGAACGAAAGAGTAGCCTTAAGACTGAAATATAAACTAAAAGTAGAACTGCTTTATGATTCAGCAATTGCACTGCTATATATTTACCCAAGGGATACAAAAATAGAGATTTGAAGTGGTACATGTACCCCAATGTTTATAGCAGCAGCATCAACAAGAACCAAACTATGGAGAGCCCAAATGTCCATCAACTGATGAATGGATAAAGAAGATGTGGTGTGTGTGTATATGTATATATATATATATACATATACACACACACAATGGTATATTGCTAAGCCATCAAAAAGAATGAAATCTTGCCATTTGCAACGACATGGATGGAGCTACAGTGTATTCTGTTAAACAAAATAAGTCAATCAGAGAAAGACAAATACCACATGATTTCACTCATATATGGAATTTAAGAAACAAAACAGATGAGCATATGGGAAGAGGGGAAAAACAAAAAGGGGAGGAAAACAAATTACAAGACTCATAACTAGAGAGAACAAATTGAGGGTTAATGGAAGGAGGTGGGTGGGAGATGGGCTAGATGGGTGATTATTATTAAAGAGGGTACTTGTTGTGATGAGCACTGGGTGCTATATGTTAAGTGATGACTCACTGAATTCTACCCCTGAAACCAATAGTGCACTATATGTTAACCGAAATTCAAATTAAAAAAAAAAGAGTGAAATACAAACTCCATAACCATCACTTATCCACATTTTTGTGTCATTTTCCTAAAGGAAATGTTCCCTATGATCCTATCTCATCCTAAGGAAAGAGAGAAGGGGACAAAAAGCAGTCTGACATCTTCATTCACCAGTCCCCCGTCTCCCCCCCCAAAATAAATGCATATGACTGACCACAGTAGGATTGATAGTAGACTTGCCATTTGGCATATCTCCACATGAATGTCCTTCTGGAACATGCAACAAATTTCAGAGGGGAATGATTACCTTATCTCAGAGGCTCTCAAACTCTATCAAACATCACAATCATCTGGAGATCTTATTCGAACACATTGCTGTACCCTACCCCCAGAGTCCCTGATTCAATAGGTTGGGTTAGGGAATCAGAATTTACATTTCTAACAAATTTCCAGGTGATTCTGATGATGCCGATCTGGAAAACACACAGTGAGAACCATACATTGAGAACAGCTCTTCCTTTACTGTTCCCAGTCTTAATTGGCAAAATCACCATTTTACATGAGTAACCAAATACACGAGTCATTCTTGACTCATCACTGTCTCTTACCTCCACATTAAGTAACCATCCAGGCAAATCAAGTTTGGCCTTCAGTATTTTGAAAATCTAGCCCATCGGTACTATTCTTATTATCAACAAATTAGTTTAAGCCAGTATTTCTGTACTTTTCATATAAAAAATAAGTATATCCATAGCTTGTAGAGGTAAACAAATCTAATTGGTCCTGGGGACAACAGGCTGGAGATCTTCCAACCATCCTCAGGGATGAGGGGATCCATCTCCCTGCACGGCCCTTCCCCATTCATTCCATGGGGAAACCTTATCTGAGGTATTTTTAATCACATGTTTTGAATATTTCTATAGCTGCCTAAACATTCTACCTAATTCCAGATTTAGCACTTCAAACACATATTCTACAAGGCAAAGGGATTTTTTTTAAATGACAAGATAACCAAATACTATAAGACCAAACACTTATCTCTCCTTGTACTTACACAATGAACATTGAGCTCAGTTAGCTTTGCACGCACTGTGTATCAGCCATAATTCTAACAGGATACAGATGTCATACTTAAAATAGGATCATTCCAGGAGGGTTTATTTACAAAGGTGAGCGTGTAGAGAAATGAATCTCAAGCATGCAAACATATCAAAGCAGTGATTTTACTCCTGGGGACATTGGACAATGTATGCAAACATTATCAAGACTGATGGGGTGGCTTGGGTAAGCAGAGGCCAAGAATGCTGCTAAACACCCTACAACGCACAGGATGGTGCTGTGCAACAAAGAAATAGACCACCCAAAATGTCAATAGTGCTAAGGTTGAGAAACCATGCCACAGAGTAAGTTCTTTTTTTTTTTTTTAAGTTTATCTATTCATTTTGAGAGAGAGAAAGAGAGCAGGGCAGGGGCAGAGAGAGAGAATCCCAAGCAGGATCAATGCTGTCATGGAGGAGCCCAACCTGGGGCTCAAACCCATGAACCACGAGATCATGACCCGAGCCAAAACCAAGAGTTAGACACTCAACCTACTGAACGACCAGTCAGGTCTAATTAAAAACGTTTGTCAAGCTGAGCTAACCTTGATTTGCAAACAATTCCCTTGTGCAACTAATTCTGC
This sequence comes from Suricata suricatta, assembly GCF_006229205.1. Lineage (NCBI taxonomy): Eukaryota > Metazoa > Chordata > Mammalia > Carnivora > Herpestidae > Suricata > Suricata suricatta. The sequence goes on along the minus strand of NC_043706.1, from coordinate 105,867,643 downwards.
TTGAGTCAACCAAAAAATAATTAGACAGACGATCTGTGCAGAATGATGCACCTTCTGTGTTATGTTGGTTCTGATATCTAGTTTAAGTTTACCTTTTCAAAGAAAACTGACCTGCCCCTTGTAGGAGCTTTTATGTGGCTGAGGGGGTCCCAACTTTCCTGAGATGAGCCCAGTGTGTCAACATTTTTCTCCAAGGAAAATAGGCTGAAGTGTCCCACTAATGCAAAAGGCTGTGAAAAGGTCACATTAATGCAGCCATGAAATATTCATGGAGAGCTTACTATATCCAAACACTATTCAAAACAAGCTTGAATATACAATTTAGGATAATCTAAATAAAGTTTAGCTCTAATGTTACAGGTAAATCTTCTTCTTAAAATTTTTAATGTTTATTTTTGAGAGAGAGAGAGAGGCAGACTGCAAGTGGGGAGGGCCAGAGAGAGAGGGAGAGACAGAACCTGAAACAGGATCCAGGCTTTGAGCTATCAGCTCGGAGCCCGATGCCCGGCTGGAACCCACGAACTGAACCGTGAGATCATGACCTGAGCTAAAGTCAGACGCTTAACTGACTGAACTACCCAGGTGCCCCGTTACAGGTAAATCTTAACTGTTAGGTTACAGAATGACATTTGTCCTTCCAGATTGCCCCTGTTTAAGGAAAGGCAGTGAGGTGCCCCTGACAAGTCCAACAAGATAAGAGAGAGGATTAACCACCTATGATCTACATAAGAAAATGTACTATTTCCCAACAACTAGAGAAGATAAAACAGGCCTTTGTGTTCTTGACTAATTTGGGGGTGGGAGTATATATTTATGAATTATGCCTCAGAAATAATTAATTAATATCTCTACCAATGAAGGCAGAATAGGATGTATTGTGTCATTTGGGTGACACGTGCCCCACATACATCCATTTACTATTTTCTGCTAAGACAGCTGAAGTAAACACATGGTCTGCTTGCCTCTCCTCTCTCTCCTGCCACCACGACAGAGATTAGTAATCAATCATGGCGCTCTCTCCTCCTGAGCCTGGGCATGGCCTCAGATTCCTTCTGTATATAGCACTTCAGGAGGCTACTATTAATAGACAGTCATTGGCACCTCAGGTAAAATCTACCTGTGCATCCTTGGCAAAGATATTGACCCTGAGTGGGCCTCAGCAACATGTAAATATGTACCAGGAAACAAGAACCCAATGACATTATGTCATCTTATTTTGTTTGGTCTGTCTCTTCCTTAGTTTAAACCTGATAGGATAGAATGTGGAATAATTTAGTTCTGTTAAGGGCGCTGGAGCCAAAAGTTAGAGGAAATTGTCCAAGGCAATAGATGATAAATATGTATTGTAAATGTTTATCTCCACTCGGGATCTCCTAAATTCCAAACTCATATCTAGCCACCTACTTGATATCTTGTCTTGCATGTTCAACAGACATGTCTCAAGATTAAAACACCCTAGGGACTTCTGCTTCGTGCCCAGATGAAGAAATAGGGTTGGATTTAGCCACCACCACCAGCAGCAGCAGCCCAACATAGTACAGCTAGCACCAGACAAAATACATGACAGAATTTCTAGACATTGGACAACAGAGTGTGGACAGTTGGTCCCCCAAGAGAGGGGCAATGAACAAGGTGAGCTCCACACTTGCCCCAGGTAACTGCCTGAAGAGAGTTTCCAGGCTGTAGAACAGTGAGAAGGAACCTAGACGGAGCCCAATAGAGATGAAAAGACAAAGATTTGAGTTCAGATAGTCTAAGGCACCTAGAATTCCAGAGAAGAAGGAGAAATATGGAGAAAATTTAAGTCTTGGAGCACTGGAGTGAGCATAGGTGAATGGAAACTAAAAGTCGAGAAGGAATATTCCAAAAGCAGTAGGCAGAATGATTCTATTAGAAAAGGACACACTGAGTTGAGAACACTTAATACTTCTACCAGCCAAAGGAGAAAGATCTTGTAATACATGGAGCATTGGGTAATATCCTCAGAAGAACATCGCCTTAATGCTGGGGACAAATTAGACCCAGACTAAAGGATACTCTGGACTCATCCTAACAAAGCTTAAGGCAGACCTCAAAAGAATAAAACTAGGTTTTATCCTAAGTAACCTAACTGCATGCCAGGACAACGCCCAGCACTTTTTATATGAGTTACAACAAAATCTAGCACCCCACAACATAAAATTCAAAATGTTTGTCAATTTTTTAAAAATATACATCAAAGAAGCAGGATATATGGTCTACCACCAGAAGGAAAGTCAAGCAGTAGCAACAGAACCAGAATTTGCGAAGATGGTGGAATTAGCAAACAATGAATTCTAAACACTGTTATACTTCATACACTCTACAAGGTGGAAGAAAACAAGAACATTATAAGGGAAGAATCAAGTGTAATTCGTAGAGCTAGGAGTGTATGTCAGAAATGAAAAATGTGGAAGAAATTAACCACAGATTATACCATACAAAAGAAAATATCAGTCAACTTAAAGGTGATGAAGTGAACTTAGGGCAATAGAAAATATCTACAATGAAGCACAGAGAGAAAAAGGCTTCCAAGAAAAAAAAATGAACAATGCATCAATGATCTGTGAGGAAATATCAAGCAACCTAACACAGTGTAATTGGAGATCCAGAAAGGAGAAGTGATAGAAAAAGTACTTGAAGACATAATGACCAAAAATGTTTTAAATTTGATGAAAACTATAAATGCACCTATCCAAGAAGCTCAAAGAAAAAGAAATATAAAAGAGCCCACACCAATGTACACGAAAAACAAATTACTGCAAACTGGCAAGAAAGAAGATTTAAAAGCCACTAGGAAAAAAAAAGAATGTATAAGTTCAGAGGACAAAGACTAGGACGACAACAGAATTGTCAGAAACTGTGAAAGCCAGAAGACAACAGAGTGACAATGCATTGGAAGGAAAAGTGAAGACTGTCAACCTAGAGTTCTATATCCAGGTGAAAATAACTTTCAAAAATGAAAGTGAAATAAAGACCAAAAAAAAAGTGAGCGCAGTAATCACCAACAGAAGCGCATTAAAAAATTAAAAGAAAGAAATATTGAAGGAAGTTTTTCTGGTAGAAGGAAAAGTACACCAGACAGACACTAATTTGGCTCTATGTTAAGGGCATGAAGGGGACCATAACTGCTATAAATGTAGATAAATAAAAGTTAAAATATCCCAAACTGAGCTCCTGATTTTTCCCTCAAAATCTGCTTCTTGCTCAACCTTTATTTATCTCATTTTAATGACAGCCCCATCCTTCCATCCTAACGTCAAAAATTTTGTAATCAACATCAACTTGTCTTTTTTTGCACTCAGGACTTGTACCAGGTAATGGCTCTAATGCAGAACATGTCCAGAATCTTCCCTCCGCAACTATCTCCTTGGCGATCACCTCCATCACTTTGCCTCAGCCTTCTAATCAGCTCCTCTACTTCTAGCACTTCAGTGTATTCACGACTCAGAGGTCACAGCAATCCTATGAAAACATGGGACACTTCATGTCACACCTTTACCACAAAGCTCAAGTGGTTTCCCATCTCACCCAGAGACAAGCCAAACTCTTGCTACAGCCCACAAGCCGCAGTGGCCTTCCCTTCTCCATCTTTTCCCAGCTCTGTCCTGTTGCCTCACTCAGCTCAGGGTGCACTGGCCTTCTTAGATACTAAAAGTACTCTCCTCTTGACATTTTTGCATCTCCTCTTCCTAGGTCATTTCCCCCCAGACACTATCATGGTTTATTTCCTCTTTTCCTTCACATTTTTTTTCAAATGTCATATTAACTGAGGCTTTCCCTGAACACACTATTTAAAGTTGCAACTTTCTGCCCACACACTGCAACCTGTTTCCCTGATTTATCGATCTTCATAGTCGTCATGTTTTATGCAGAGTGTCTACTGTCTTTCCACGCTAGGACATAAGTTCCATGATGGAAGGAATATTGTATTTTTTTTTACTGCTGAAACTCCAGTGTCTAGAGCAAAGGCAAGCAGTTAATACTGAATAAACGGGAAGCCCTCAATACATGTTTGTTGAATAAAAGAATAAACGTGCTTGACCTAGTCCTGCACCTGTAGTACATGCTGTTTGTCAGCAGAGGGCAGCACAAGAGCAGTCAGGTTTTAATGACTGAAGCTGGAGAAAACCAAAACCAAGGTCCACATTCAAGAGATGAGGAAAGGTTTCACCAAATCTTTTCCAAAGAGAAATCAGGGGAGTTGAATCAAGTTTTGTTTTCCAGTGTGTGACTTGTAGCTTCACCTCACGTTCTGCGCCTCAGTTTCCTCATATTTTAATTCAAGAACTACACTAGATTTGACTCTGCTTCGCTTTTGGCCCTAATATTACAAGATTCTAAACTAAACTGGACCCATGCTCAACAGCCCTACCATTTTAAAATTCATATGCAGGCTAGAAGATAGAGCAATGCATTTCTCATAGAGCTGTATTCAACCTACTGGGATTCCATTAACTATCCATAAGTTCAACAGAAAGACCCTTTTGTATGAAGACTGTATGGAGTGAGACTGGCTCTATTTATTTATCCCCACCTCTATTCTTTTAACGAGACAGGGCTTTCTAATGGAAAGGGAAGAAAGTTAGTACCAATCCGGAGATCCCAGAACTGTGAGACAGTGTTAATTAAATGCTGTCGTTTCTTTCCTTATTATTAATTTTGGGTTGAAGCTAATATGTACAGCAATTTGAGACATAGGATATATTGCCTCCCAGAAAAGAGGCCATTTAAATTTATCCATTAGAGGAAATGACTAAATTGATTTTTCTAATGATGGAAGAGTTTAATTTATTCTGAAAGAAGCAGCATTTCTAAAATTGATCAGGGGAGGGCAGTAAAGAGTTACATACAGTTACTAGTTAATGTATCCATACAAGAGAGAATTCTATTTTAAGTTAATTTATTAATGTAAGTTTCCCTGCCTCCTAATAAAATCCACTCAGCATTTTGTTGGTTTGAAGAAATTAAAGTGTTATCACAGGGCTTGTGGGTATTAGTTCAGTCACTGAGTTAGCATAGCACTTCAGAATAAAAACTCCCAAATTGCATGTTACCATAGAAAAATGAAGCCTACTACCATAGTCAGGAGAAATCTTTTTTTCATGATCAGATATTTAAGTGACTTTAACGAAATCCCTTTTATAGGACTAAATGCATTAATTTCTATTTTAGAGTAATTTTTTCTTAGTTCTGGCATTTGACTTATTTCAGAATGTCTAATCCACATACATATCGCACAGAATTTTATTTTCTCAGTGAAAGAAGGGACATGAACAGACACACAGTTTGGCTTCTTAGTCTTGGCTATCATCTTAAAACAAAATCAACCTAAAAACTTGCTGTTTTTTGCCTAACTCCACTGACGTATGTGGGTGTCTTTGGTTGAAAATATATGGGACTGCTTAAGAAATAAGGAAGAAAAATGTATGATGTCATTCATGCAAAGAGCACTAAATAGACACATCTGATTTTGAATATCAGGTAAGGGTATCTGGAATGAATCAGATCGTCCAAGCTCGATCCTGGCTAGGTTCTCATAACACCTGGTTATTTCCTTTGTACCACTTACCAAACTGTAGTTATGTAGTGATTTGTGTTCTTTATTCTCTACCTTCATCACCTAGAACTGTACTACCCACTGCCCTTGCCAAGTCTTTCTTCATTCAGGGTTGTAACCCCGGTAATGTGCAAGGCGCCGTTCATCTATCAGAGGCTCAACAAATATTTCTGATGGAATAAATAAGTTCTCCTAGCTTATCAGCCCCAAAGATAAGAATGGTCTCACAGTCCTCTTCAAATTCCTAGTAGTATCACATAACATGGTAGAGCATGCAAATCCAATAAAAGTTACTCAGTAAAGCATTCTCTCCAGGATACCACAGTGAACAAAATGAGCTTCATATTCTCATAAAAAACATTCTAGTAAAAGCTCAAAGAGCAGAGGTAACAGACATATATGTATGAATAATTAAATAATCAAAATATCCAACAGTGATACATGTACGTAAACTCCTATAGTATGTATGTCAAGAAAGCCTGCTTTGGATAACTGATGGTCAAGCTCAGAGCTGAAGACATCATCTTCTGAAGAGCACGGAAGGGTGTCCCAGGCAAAGGAATAGTTTGTGCAAAGGTCCTGTGCAGGAGTTTGGAAAGTTTGAAAAATCAGTAAGGCCAAAAGGATTTTCTGAATCAAGGCCTGGCCATCCATGCATGCAATTTTTAGCAATGGAAATCAAAGAAAAACATCTCAAAAGGAATGACACAAGGAATACAGTAAGAAGAGAGTCATCTAATAACAAAGACAAAGGAATCCTATACTAAGCACTCTACAGCATCATGTTCAATACCCTTAGCATTTGATTTCACAGCATTATATATGAAGATTACCCTATAAAAGCTTAAGGAAATATTATATTTATAATGCTGTTTTAAATACCAGGATGCAAAGTTGCTTAGACAGGTAAATTCAATCAGGCAAAGACAATTCAAAGAAATAAGACAATATTCATGCTCATCCACTAAAATATTAGTTGACGTAGTGAGTGCCTTCTAATACCAGGCATCATTCTTGGTCTTAGGAATACAACAGTGAACAAAACAGAAAAAGCACCTATCCTCATGGAGGTTATGTGTATTAGCAAAGGAGAGATAGCCAAAAAATTACACAAAAGAATGAAATTATTTCATCCTTGACAAATGCTGCAAAGGAAAAGTGCCAAGATCAACTTGGAAGGTTGGATGCCTTCCCGGGTCCACTTCTCAAGTAATCTATCAACCAACCAACAAGGCAGTCGGTAAGAGAGGTTTCCTTTAAGTAGTGGAATGATGGGATAGTTTTCTTTTTTATGTTTTCTGCATTTTCCTAAGTTTTTGCAATGAGAATGTTACTTGACTTATGTGATCAAATTAACAGAATGTATTAAATAATACATAGTAATAGTCTCATCAACATTTCAGCTGTTAACAATAGAGTTAGGACTCTTTCTTGCTCAGAGAGAGGAGACACACATAAAGGAATATTATAAATGAGCTTTATTAAAAGTGACAAAAAGATTTGAGGTCCGTGATTTGGTGCCTCTGCTTCATAACTGTAACAAGTGTTCTCTGCAAGAGTAATCTCTCTTCTTAGAAGTCTAAGAAAGTATACTTTATTATTCTTAATGTGCTGCTTTCTTCTTTAATTCATGAAGAGTGTTATCAGCAGGGATACCATGGTTAGCCTCATGTGATCAAAAAGAGATTTCTGCAATTCTGTGATAGACCAGCAGTAAGAAGCGCTCTCAGGAGATTGGTCTACAGGTTATGGAGATGTCAGTGGACCTCAGCTGAATGAAGCTCCTTATTTAAAAACCTTCGTGATCAAATGTTCAAACCCAGAGACAAAATATACTGTTGATCGCCACCAAACCAACTGTGGAAATGGGTCAACAGTTTCGACTATACTTGTTTCAGTAGGACATAGGGCATACTATTGTTCCATGTACCTGGGAAAGAACTTCAAAGTGATTGTCCTCAGGGAGCAGCATCGGGAAGCCACTGTGTCACATACAACACACCTCGCGGCACCAGTTTGTGCTATTGATGAAGAATGACACAATGGAACAAGACCAGCTCACCTTTTACTTAAATCATGCAATCTACTGTAAGCAACATAATATGAGATCTGAAGAGAGATTATCCTGAACGTTAAGAAAAGAGGAAGAAGCATTCTACTCCATTGGATCAAAAAAGCAAACAGAAATATTTTCTTTGTCTCTGCTCTGTTAATGCACAAATACATTTCTAAACAAAAGTTAATATAACCACCAGAAAAATGGGGAGGAAGTCATGTGGGGGAGGGGTCGATAACATACCCAAACAAATAAACCCATTTTTCAAAAAACCTCTGTTTTTTCTTAATCTTCCCCCTTCCCATTTTAGAACCTCTATGACAAATATGTATCTATATTGTCGGTGTTATAATGAATGGTATTCAGTGATTCTCAAGAAAAGGCAGGCAAGTCTTGCTCTTTTTCCCAAGCTTTCTTGTCTTTCCTTGAAAGACAAAAAAAAAAAAAAAAAAAAGGCCAAGCAACAAGGAGAGACTGTTCGGTGCTGCCCAGCTCCCATCATGCGATGCTGATGTAAGGGGCTGGGGGCGCCCTGACTGGCTGCCTGCGAACTGGTCATGCTCTCTTCACACATGGAGCGGCAATCAGCTTACAACTAAATCACATCTGAGCACAAGCTGTCTTCACAAAAGCAACCGAAAAGGCAGCATTCAGAACCTGACAAAGCACCTCAAAAGCAGGAAAGAAAAGGAGACCCTAAAGCCACTGAAGGGAAAGGCTTCCAACACTAATACCCGCTCTGTCTGGGCTTTGTGCAGACTACAGAGGGAGAATGATGGATGGAGCACCATCTCAAGTTCACACTTGGAAAAGGCTGCATGCTTGACCCCGGGAGTTATAGGGGAGTGCCAAGATATAGGATAAACAAATAAATAAGAAGAGGAAAAAAATAGGAAGGGAAATGCAGTGTTGACTGGTAACACCGGAACTGATGGTGTTTGTTACCTCTTAGGCTCCCAGTGAACTCAGCTCGTTACTCACAAGCAGGAATTTTGTGAATTGCATACACTTTGCATGTCATTTATTTTCCAATATAAGCATTAGGAAGAGAGTCCCTTCCTGAAAGTTCAGATGCTTTTCTTAGGAAACACTTAAAGAAATTATAACACTGACCAAAGATAATTAAATAATATCTAAAATATCAATTAGTACTTCTGCTGTTCCTGGGCAGAGTGTTAGTTAAGACTATAAATTACTTGCAGTCACATCGTTAGCCATCTCAGAAATGGGTTATACCAGAAGAAATAGACCAGCTCTGATTGAATCGGAACCAATTCTCCCTACAGGATAGTGCAGGATATCTTACAGGATCAACCTGCCTTTGTTTTCTGCACACTTGTCCGCCTATTCCTACCTACGCATCCTTCTATGCTCTCAATAGTCACCAAGGGGCTCACCTATTGCTGAAGTGTTTTTACCTCTTTGTCACCACCTTCCTCCTCTGAAAGCCTTCAGCATTACAAAGTTACATGCTTTTATCATGGACTCTCTTTTTTGGGGGGGGGAGAGAGAGAAAGCCTACACATACATGCACCCACAATGATCAGGGAGGAGCAAAGGAAGAGAGAGAGAGAGACAAAGAGAAAGGATCCCAGGCAGGCTTCACACTGTCAGTGCAGATCCCAATGCAGGGCTGGAACTCTCCAACCTCGAGATCATGATCTAAACTGAAGTAGGATGCTTAAACAACTGAGCTACCCAGGTACCCTATCAGACTCGTTCAAAGAGACATTTGGTAAGATCCATATACAGAAACTTGCTTAATTTCAGGCTGATAACATACAAATGTTAATTTCCTTCTAATTAAACAGAATAATCAAAACAAATCATCGGGCCTACTAAATGAATGTGAAAAAAATTGGGTGTGTGGATATATAAAGTTTTAGAATTAGATGTGGAGCAAAAGAGGAAAGTAAGGGATTAGTTTACATATATGCATAAATTACTTCATTTATTTAATAATACTGACATAAAAAAATAATGACACTAACTTATAGTTATATAGTGCTTACCTTTTGTCAGGTGCTTTTCCAAACACTCAATAAATATTATTCCTTTGATACATATAAAAATTTTGTGATATAAATCCTATTGCTAATCATATTTTTTTAGCTCACATAAAAAAATCAAAGCCTAGAAATTTACTAAGGCCATACAGCTAATAAGTAGCAGAGGTGAGATTTGAACCCCAGCAGTTCAGGTCTAGAAGTTGAGCTCTTATAATCTCTGCCACTCATCATTTTTTTGTTAAAGAATGTTTAAGATTTTTTAAAATCAGCCCTTTCAAGGAAATTTGACACCTATTTTTTAAATTAAAAAGAAATGTAAGTTGATTCACTTGCAAAAATAAATGTGAGCATTAAGCAGATCAAACTAGTTATCAGCTTAGCCAGCATGAATTCCAGCTACCTGGGAAGTCAAGCCATAAGAAAAGATGACAACAAGAGAAATTTGCAGTCTTAGTTCAGTCTACCATAACAAAAAGAACATAGACTGTGTGGTTTTAACAACAATTCATCTCCCATAGTTCAGGAGGCTGAGAACTCCAAGATCAAAGCACTAGCAGATCCAGTGTCAGGAGAAAGCTCTCTCGGTTTGCAGATGGCGATCTACTCATTGTATCCTCACATAGGTAATAGATAAAACTCTCCTGTGTTGTCTTACAGAGACACTAATCCCATCTGGGAGGGCCCCACCCTTGTGATATAATTATCTCCCACAGTACCTTCACGTTGGGAGTTAGGGTTCCAACATAGGAATTTTGAGGGGATACACACATACAATCCATAATGCTAGTGACTTATATGTAGAAGAGTATCAGATCTTACCAGAGCTTTCACCAAAGGTGGGATCAAACCTTGTTTGTATGGAACTGATTTCAGAGCCTTTCCAAACACTGGCCTTGAAGAGTCAAAATTATCTTTTGTTTGTGGATTGGGTATTTCACATAACACCCTTTTTGAAAATATGCACACATCTTCACATGTGCCACATTTTCAGCTGGAGGCCATGATACCACCAAGAAGGCAGGATTCATGTTTAGGTCTAGAGCATCAGAAATGAGGATTTTGAGAGGGAAACAAATTAAGAACATACCAGAGTACAGTTTCAAGCAATTTGGACTAGAATTTTAAATGTTGTGAAACTGTAAGAGTAATTTCAAAGTTGATTCTATATTAATTGAAACTAGGTTAAGTTATTTTAAAAGACTGTGGTTTTTATTGAAACCCCAAGAAAAGTAACAATAATCATTGTTTTTCGGTTTCTGTATGTAATTGAGACAGAGAGACACTTTGAAAAACATACTATAGTTCAATCCAGAGTAGTCTTGTCTCTTAATTTTTTTCAAAAGTTACTACTCAATCACAAAAGTGACTCATTCAAAGAAATGCATAATTAAATAACACTGTTGGGGCACCAGGGTGGCTCAGTCAGTCAAGCGTCCAACTCTTGATTTCAGCTCAGGTCATGATTTTCACAGCCACAAGATGAAGCCCAGTGGGGCTCTGCACTATGAATGCTTGGGATTCTCTCTTTCCCTCTCTCTGACCCTCCTCAGCTCATGCACACACATGCTCTTTCTCTCTCCCTCTCTCCCTTTCTCAAAATAAATACATGAACATTAAAAAACAAAAAGACTGTCATCGTCACATACTTAAAAGTCTTTTGAAATGATAATAATCATACTTTAGCAAAGCATATACTCTGCTTTACTAGTGAGGGTATAAATTAGAATATAAAATCTTACATGGAGAGAAATTGGTATCAACAAAATTTTTGTATCATTTGATCCAGTAATTCCACTTCTAGAAATTCATGCTAGGAAAATAACAAAAAATGCACTCGAAGATTGATGTAGAAGAACACCCCCTATAGCCTTATTTGTTATGACAAACCATTGGAAACAACCTAGATTCTAATATTAAGTAAATGGCAATATTATTGGTTATATTATTTGTTTTAATTGCTGTGTCAATGAGTACTCATGTCTTAAAAAACATTAACTACCAAACTCCTTCAGGAGATTGTGGTGAGAGAGCATGTCCCCCAGCTCCATGATAAATGGGCTGCTCTCAGCCCTGTGATCTGGCTTCATATCCTGTGTCCTGTCTCAGGCTGCTGCCTATTTTCTCACTCTCTGGTTTTCAACAGTGACTCAGCTTTGCATCTCTCTCCTCAAAATGTCATGCTATATAATCTGGTTCCAATCCCTGATCTCTCAGAAAGCAAGGTAGCAAACTTCTCAGTCTTGAACCAGAAAGTTATTGGTACGTAGGAACCCATTTAAGGAGGCAGGTCATGCGGTAGGAATCTATGCCGTATTTGGCGACTCAGGAGTCAGACACACCACAGCGGCTCACTTTCTGGGAAGTCTGTTTGCTTGGGGCAGAACCCATACTAAGGAGCTGAGGAACAGAACGGTTCCAGAGGGATTCAAAGCAGCTGCTTAGAGCTATGCTCATTTTAGTAATCTATCTCTGTTATTTTTAATAAACAATCAATATATTGAAAGCAACCACCTGACTTACAAAAGGATTGTTTATCCAGTCACTAAAGGTATTCACTTTTTCAACATTGTAATATTTCTAAGGGGTCTTTTATTTTGGATCTGGAAATTTTTGACACAGTGGGGTCCTGAACCATAGAAAGATCCTGGATAGATAAGAACAATATCTTTGTTTGCAAAATGGGAGAAATGTGGTTCTGACCAAGGCAGTGGAAAAGTAAAGGACTGAGCTACATCATAGGTGCTTCTTTAGGTAGATGAATTTTAGAAAGACTGACCCTGGAAAATGCTTGTCAGCATTATCTGGCATTAACCATACTCTCTTCAAGCTCAAGTGTTGCTATGATCACATAATTCTAGAGATAGAATAAGTACTGGGAACGTCAAGTCCTTCCATCTACACTCACATAAAAAACACAAAAGGTAATGCTAAACATGCAAAAGAAAAGAAAAAAAACCAGAACCATTTCTTGGGCTTTGGGGCAAGGCCCCAACTTCTTATTACAAATTACAAAGAGATCTGTTCATAATTAGCCCCATACCTAAAAGCTTCTTCATTTGCAACAACAGCCAGATTTTCAATTCTTTCCTCCTGCAAATGTAATAGTGCAAACCACTATTTACGTATCAGTTCATGATGCTTCAAAGAGAAACATAATGTAAGGGAAGCATGTTTGCGGTGACTTTGATAGTAAGAGAGACACAGTAGGGCTGATTAAGTCTGCCTTAAAACTCTGCAGTGGAAAACAGGTACAACAAAAATCCCCTGTTGCTAAATCACTGTTGCTCTGTCAGTGATAATGATTTAATAGCAGCAGGAAGTATCAAGAAATGAGGAAGATCCCATTTTTTATGAAATGGGGTATTATGAAAATACTCTTTACAGTAGTGCTTGATAGGTTATTTCACTATAACCTGCCAGTTTTTGTCACTAAAATCTGACAATTTTGAAAATATAAATTAGTGTATTTAATTGATTTCATAAGACAGGCAAGCACAGCCCCATACACAAAAGAAAGCTTTACATTTTCTTTCTCTAAGCTTAAAAGGAAAGCAAGAGAGAAGCAGTCCCTTTCCCCAGGAAAATGTAGCTCAAGGCCACATAGCTTCTGGCTACTCGTTGTTGAATTAATATGTGAAAGAAAATAATATTTTCAGAATCATTTAAAAAATTTTTAGTGTTTATTTTATATTTTAGAGAAAGAGAGAGCTCAAGTGGGGGAGGGACAGAGAGAGAAGGAGAGACAGAATCTAAAGCAGGCTCCAGGCTCTGTCAGCACAGAGCCCAACACAGGGCTGGAACTCAAGTACCTCGGGATCATGACCTGAGCTGAGGTCAGATGCTTAACCCTTAACAGACTGAGCCAGCCAGGCACCCCTCAGGATCATTTAACAGAGGGATAAAAACGCTTTAAAGAGATGTTGAAAATGGAAAGAAGCCACGCTAGGAAGGTTATCCATTTTAAAGGCTCAGAAAGAAGCTAAAAATGGCTGTAGGAAAGTAAGAAGCATGATTCTACAGATCTTGAACCTGGTCTTTTGGGAAAACAGATAGATTCTACCCTGTGCTTACAGCATCTAATCCCTATCACCTCCCAGAGAAGAAAGCCTGTAATGAAAGCCGATTACCTCACAACATGCCCCTGGAAAGAATGATCCATCTACTTTCCATCGCTTACTGAGTTACAGGGTTACCATGGTTCAGGCAGCCTCATTACAAGCAATGCTAAACATGCAGTGTGGGAATGCAGATGACATAAAAGCACCAGGATGGTGCTGTGTGAAATCCAATGGTTCCTTGTTTTATAGCAACAAAACCTTCTGCCTGAATGATGAGTACAGCAAGAGAGAAAGAAGTTCAAAAAACATAACAGGTCGCATTCTATGCAAAAAGAGAGAGAGAGAGAGAGAGGGAGAGAGAGAGAGAGAGAGGGAGGGAGAGAGAGAGAGAGAAAACGTTTTAGAAGGTAAGAAGAATGCAAGTAAAACAAACCTCACAATTTTGTCCCTAATCTTTACCACTTGGGTAAAGTATTCTATTATTTCAATAAGTTTCACTTTTGTTTTGCTTCGGTTTTCAGCTTGGAAGTCTTTCTTGGATTAACTTTTTCATATTTTATTTTACTTTTTAACATTTTATTCTATGCATACATACTTCAGTGTGTCCAAGTATTTTGTTTTCTGACTTATTTGACTTTTAGTTGCAAACATAATGCCCCTTACCCATAAAATACTTCAGTGTACTTTCCAAGAACAAGGACACATAAATTATCATATTCGGGAGGCTTTACATTAATATATATTATACAAAATATGTCTTATTTTCAGTATTCACCAATGATCCCAACAATGTTCTTTTTAGAGATTTGTGTCCCAACCCAAGACTTTTTATTGCATTTACTTGTCATGTCTCTTTAGTTCTCTTTTCATCTAAAATAATTCCGTAGTCTTTTGTTTTCTTTCATGACATTAACTTTTTTGAAGACTACAGACCAGCTGTTTCATAGAATGTCTGTCAGTGTGGATTCATCTTATGTTTCCTTTGTGCACATTTGTCTCTGTGTCTCAGTCGGGAATATTGTGTCACTAGCACGTCGCAACAGGAGGCTTGGCTGTGTATTCGTGGCATTAGCTATGAAGACTTGGTTAAGGTGGCATCTGCCAGGCTTCTTTACTAGAAATTACTTTTTTAATTTTTGTAATTAACCTGTAATCTGTTAGGAGACACTTTGAGATCATGTGATATACCATTCCCCCATCAAACTTTCACCAGATAGTTTTAGCATTTTAGCACCCATCAATGATGCTTGCTGGAAATAATTATTATGTGAAGGCTAAAAAATAATTTCAGCAACTTTTTAAAAAAACTGTATTGGTAGAAACTAAAAAAAGAAATTTGGATTTTGTCATTTCTCATTTTTATGTCTTTAGATGTACAGAGAGATGCCTGTGCAATTTGATCAAACATGCAACTCAACCAACTTCCTAAAGCAAATAGAAATATTTCTTTCTGCTCACATTATCTTTGAGTGGAAAGCTTTTCTCTCACGAAGGCACTTTAATGTGTGTGTAAGTGCATGTGTGTTCGGCAGTTATGTTATTTAAGGCTTCCTTAGAAAATCCTGTGGCATAATAGATATTGGGGTGTGTGTGTGTATAATACGTAATATATATTACATATGTATGTATATTACATGTGTGTATATGTTTTCCAATACAATTCTTATTTTTCTCATGCAGCTGTAGGACTTTCCTTTGTGAACAAAAGTATTGGTAGATGGATGTCCAAATGATGGATCTTTTTTTAATATCAGAAGCAGTGCAGAAACTTGAAAATCATTCCATAAACTGGGATAATCAGGTATATAGGAACCAATTTTGTAGCTTGCATAAAATGGATGCTCAATAGACTATGTTAAATGAGTAATTGACTAAGCCCCATTAAATATATAATGAGTTGTTTTAAAAGGTAAAAGAAAGTTTTCTAGCAATGTATTAAAAGTAATGATGCATTTAATATGTAAAAATCAAGATTGAAAAAATCTCCTATTTGAAAGGTTACATTTTACCTACACTGAAGCAATAGAAATAGGGTAAACTCTTGCATGATTTCTAAATTATGTCTTGGTCAGGGGGAAAAGAAAGCCAAGATATAAAGTAGAGGGTTTAATTTAATAGGAACAGGTCAAGACCATATCATCCAGCTTTTGTGTTGGTTGTGTTTTCAACTCATCAATAACCATCAGTGTTTCTGTATACAGAGGCATGTAGCATCTGGACAGTGCTGATTCTGAGCTCTCAGAACAGGCAGAATCTAACATGATGGAGGCAAGAGGCTTACTGAATAAACACAACATTTTGAAATACCGATGGGCAATTTTGGGAAAAAAAATCCACCATCTCACTCAGTTGTGAAACATATAACTAAAATTATTTTAGTACAAGAGTTTGTTTTCTCTCGTCCTGTGAACTGGATGAATCATGCATCAATGTGGAAAGTCCTGGAAACTACAAACTTGACTAATATAATGGAAACAGTGTGGAACTTGGAAGTCAGAAGGCTTCGGTATGAGTTTCAGTTTCTTTGCTTAATTAGGTATATTCCTTAGGTAGGTTACTCAATCTTTCTGAGTCAACTCTACCTATAAATAATGTAGTGGATATGCAGAGATCCTTTTGAAATATTAAAGTGCTAAATGAGTCATTATTTTGAAAGTCCACGGAAGAAATATGTGCAAACACAATGCAGTTTTATTGAAACATTTTAATTTCATTAATGGGTAATTTATGGAATTAGAACAGATGAAACTATTCTATACGTGACCCTAAAATTTTAAGTTCACTAGATATGACTAAAGTATTTTAGATTGGATTTCAGTGTCCAATGACATCTGTCTAGCAGTTTATCACACTGCTGCTCCATAAGTTCTTATTGAGAATAAAATCAAAAGGCACAACAATAATAATTTAAGCTCCGTAAAGGCAAGGATATTTCCCCCTGTATCCCTAGTGCCTAAAACTGCACCAGACATGAAGGAAGAATTCTATACATATTTGATGAAAGACTAAGTTAATTAACCAGGATTAGAAGTCATCCTATTGCCAGAATCTGGAAAGCATTTGCATTGATAACTACATGGGAAGAACAGTTACTGATCTCTGTGCATTATACCATTAAGCAATGCAAATCTTCTGGCTGGAAAGAAGAAACGTTTGCCCTTACCCCATCGTCCACCCCTGAATTCAAGAATCACAGATATTCACCAACCAGAAACCAAGGCATATACCTCTATCCAATCAGAGTACAGAAACCTGCATATTGGTTTCCCTCATCCTCAGTCTATCTCTTTCTATAAAAAATTTGCCTAAGACCTTCAGAAAATAAGTGGGCAAGAACTAGGGTAAAGAAATATTTTTAGAACCCTGGGAGTTGTAGTCCTCATCAAAAACATTATAAAATGTGTATGGAAGTAAAATGAACCCAAAATTACTGCAAAATTACTAGGTGTCCCATGATAGTGGTGTTTTAGCATCTCAGACAGCTAAATAGTAGAGAAAAAATAAGATAGTAGTTTAAGTCAAACAGAGCTCCATTTTCTATATGCCTGGCATATATTTAAATTAGCTTAGGAGGTATGCAGTAATATGCTATCCAACTTCAGATAAAATAATACATTAACTAAAACTCAATGTTGCACTGTGACTCACATTAAAATAGCCCATCAAACATACCGTGTTATTTATGTGTAACTTCGTTTAAACTTTGGCTCCAGAGGCAGTCTGTTGTTGTAATTGAAAAGTTCTTGTACTTACTTGACCAGCTAACTTTCCATTAAGAATACGAAGCCTGGAAGCGGTCAGTGTGAGTCCTAATCAGGAAGATGTTACTCTGCTGATTTTCACACAATTGCAAAACTGGGTTTTTATTGATGGAAACAATGGCCTGTGAGCTGGCATGATGAATATTGGGAATAAACTCTCAAAGTTTAACTTAAAGATATTCAAAGTATGCCAATTAGCTAACATGACATGGCTAGATGGATGGATAGAGAGATGATAGATAATAGATAGATAGATAGATAGATAGATAGATAGATAGATAGATAGATAGATGATAGGCAGATGGATACACAGTCATAGACATAGACATATATGCATGTATTTTTTTAAAAGACACCATTCGTTCTAACATGCATAAGGAATGAAATCAGGGGTAATGTATATTCCATTTTATTTACCTACATTTTTGTAGCACTTATAATGTGTCAGACATTAGTTTACGTTTCACAAAAATTGACTCAAACCAATGTTCTATATGAAGTACTATTAATATCACTGGTTTATAGATGAGAAACTTTCTCCTCTCTCTCTCTCCATAAAATCCAGAACCAGATTTACCTCATTTAAAACTGCATGACAGAAAAAGTCCATATGAATGTTATATAAAACTAACAGAGCAAAAACAAACAAACAAACAAATCAGACTAAAACAAAACCACAAAAACACACTAAATCTTAGGACTCAGATAGGGACTATATTTCTAAAACAATTCATCAAAAGAACAAAAAAAAATTAGAAACCTTGTTAAAATCCTCAATTGAATGTAAAAACGACAATTCATAATTATGAAAAATCAGGCAAAATGAGACAGCAATGAATAAGATTTATACAGTTTTTTGGAGCATGGAGAGTTTTATTAAGTTAAATGGAAATCCCCTTAGAGCCTTCGTGAAAAATGTTTTTGTTACACTCTTGGTTCAAATATATTTAAAACTCAGGGGTGCCTAGGTGGCTCTGTCAGTTAAGCATCCAACTTTAGCTAAAGTCATGATCTTAGCTCCGTGTGGGGCTCTGTGCTGACAGCTCAGAGCCTGGAGCCTGCTTTGGAATCTGTGTCTACCTCTCTCTGCCCCTCCCCCACTCGTTCTCTCTGTCTCTCTCTCTCACTCTCTCTCAAAAATAAATATACTTAAAACTTAATTTCTGTAAAATGAACTATTAGGACCTCATCAAGATAAAAAGCTTCTGCACTGCAAAGGAAACAATCAAGAAAACTAATAGGCAACCGACAGAATGGGAAGAGATAGTTGCAAATGACATATCAGATAAAGGGCTAGTATCCAAAATCTACAAGGAACTCACCAAACTGCACACCCAAAAACCAAATAACTCAGTGAAGAAATGGGCAGAAGACATGAACAGATACTTCTCCAAAGAGGACATCCAGATGGCCTACAGGCACATGAAATGATGCTCAACATCACTCATCATCAGGGAAACACAAATCAAAACCACACTGAGACACCACCTCACGCCAGTCAGAGTGGCTAAAATGAACAAATCAAGAGACTATAGATGCTGGCAAGGATGTGGAGAGACGGGCACCCTCATAAACTGTTGGTGGGAATGTAAACTGGTGCAGCCACTCTGGAAAACAGTGTGGAGGTTCCTCAAAAAACTATCAATAGAACTCTTCTATGACCCCGCAATAGCCCTGCTAGGGATTTACCCAAGGGATACAGAAGTGCTGATGCATAGGGGCACATGTACTCCAATGTTCATAGCAGCAATATCAACAATAGTCAAATCATGGAAAGAGCCTAAATGTCCATCCCATGATGAATGGATCAAGAAGATGTGGTATATATATACTACATGGCAATGAGAAGGAAAGAAATCTGGCCATTTGTAGCAAAGTGGATGGACCTCGAGGGTGTCATGCTAAGCCAAATAAGTCAGGTGGAGAAGGACAAATACCATATGTGTGCACTCATAGGTCTAACAGGAAACCAATTTGACAATAAACTATTAAAAAAATTTTTTAATTACCATACTGATTGACACAAATATATCATGGTTCAGAAAATGCATCCAAAGATTGGCCTTTCATTCTATCCATTTTCAGAGGGCATCATATGAATTCTAAGGGTGGGTATAATTTCTGAATTTAGATCCTCTTAGCCCAATAGCCTTTTCCCCCCAACTTTAATAAGATGTAATTGACATGCAGCATAGTGTAAGTTTGAGATGTTAATTTGATATGTTTATATATTGCAATAAGATTACCACCTTAGCCTTAGCTAACACCTCCACGACTTTACATAATTACCATTTCTTTTTTTTGTGGCAAGTAGAATAATTTTTAATTATTAATTTATGTGTGTGTCTTCTTTTTTGTTTCATGATTCAATTATCTTTCTACCCCCATATCTAGCATAGGCCCTGCACACAATAGGCATTAAAAATTATGAATAAATAGATAAATCCACTCTTCCTTGTTCCATAATCTAAGTGTTGAACATATGAATAACTTAAATAAACACATTACAAATGAGCCCCCAATTTAATATTCTGTGGCCTATCATTCTCAACTGAAGAAGATGAATGGTATCTTTAAAGTACTCTTATTGGGGTGCCTGGGTAGCTCAGTCAGTTGACCGTCTGACTTCGGCTCAAGTCATGATCTTAGGGTTTGTGGGTTTGAGCCCCGAGTCAGGCTCTGTACTGACAGCTAGCTTAGAACCTGGAGCCTGTCTTCAGATTCTGTGTCTCTCTCTCTATCTGACCCTCCCCTGCTCATGCTGTCTCTATCTCTCAAAAATAAATAAAAGCATTTTTTAAAAATTAAAAGAATAAAATACTCTTATTAAAGATCTCTTTTGCTTCTATAGTATAGATTCCAAATGAAGGATGTTGGTTGTCTCTGGTGTAGCAAATATATCCATTAGAATATAACAATTAGTGGATGATATTCTAAAATTTTTAAGTGACTTTTTTTCTCTTCAAAGGATTTTAAGATCCTTATATTCTAAAATCAGTGCTACCAACCCCTGCAAAACAAATACAGAACTATAAGAAACTACACATATTCTAGCTAAAGATTCCAGCTTGATTTTAAGGGGAAAGATGATTAAAGAATGTTCAGATGGGTAGCACTACGCTGGGCTGCTGCTCTGCTGTTTTGATATCACTTAGCAGTAATTTACAGGCTTAACAGGAAAGAACACTGACAAATGAGCACTGGAGAAGAATGCTCTGTGTACCTCTTTTCATCATTCCAAGCATAATTCCATTGCTATCTGAGTGATCTGAGAATAAATGCTTTTCAGACACATACCTAAAAAGGGACTTTGTAGGTATCTGACAAACACCTCAAGATTGATCGTCAAAACAATAAAATTTGCCTGACGGGCTAATCAGAAAATTCTGTGTTGTGGTAACCATTTCCATGTTTAGGCAACCATTTTAGTAACTTTCCATTCTCAAATAATGAAGACTTCAGTCGACATCTTTGTAGTACACTCATCAGTATATGACACTTCTGTTTTGTGACCTGAGAGTCACAGCCCCCCACTAATTAGTCCTCTGAGAATGAAGTCCATTGTTAAAAATATTTTTATTGTTAAATCAGTTGTTTTTTAATTTTTTTACTGTTTGATTTTGAGAGAGAAAGACAGAGTGAGAACAGGGAAGGATCAGGGAGAGAAGGAGACACAGAATTTGAAGCAGGCTTTGGGCTCTGAGCTGTCAGTACAGAGCCCAGTGTGGGGCTCAAACCCATGAACCACGAGATTATGACCTGAGCCAAAGTCAGAGGTTTAACTGACTGAGCCACCTAGGTGCTCCTAAATCAGTTTTAATTATGCATGATACGGTTCACATGAAATCAATATTCTCAATAAGTTGTACACACATGTTACACTAATGTGCATGCTTAGCACAAGCTCCACAAAGGCAGAAATCTTTGTTTTGTTCACTGCCGCAGCCCTCGCACCTACAGTAGTGCCCGCAACATTAAAGGAAACCCATACATATTTGTGGAGAGAACTATGCCAAGCAAAAAACAATGGCCATGGTTTTATTTGTACATAAATTGAATGTTCCCCAGAGCAACTTTGAAAAGTATGAGGATCTATTTTTCCTTAATTCATCCTCCCTGTCAAATCCACTGTTTCCTTTGAGCATCTAATAGTGTTAAAAATAGTACTGATATTTATAATTTTTACATAATATAATGCTTCCTATGTCCAGAAACTGAGCTGTGCACTTTACATTTCATTTAATTCTTACAACAGTTTTACAAATCCAATTATGTTATATAACTCTCCTTAAATAGAGGAGTTCAACTGAGTTACAGACAGGTAAGTACTATGACCACACTTGAAGAGTGGGGGAGCTAGGATCAGGTCTCAAATGCCTCTAACTGGACGCTCTAACCTCATCACCTTATCATATCACCGCCCCCTGACCTCCTACTCACTACACCTCCTCAGCACCAAAACGTGAGAGGAAACACCACCCTTCTTTTCTTATGTATTGAAATCTTCACCTCCCTTCTCAGTTCCCTTTCCTCAACTTGCCAATGCCAGAACCCAAACCTCTCTGCCTCAAGGAGAATGAGGATGCGCTAGGGTATGTAGGATGGCTGACTAATCAACTCATTACCCTTTAGTGTAAAAAAAATTTTAGCCAATATATTGCCTAAGCCAAACATTTTCATCTTAAACCTCGAATCTCTGCTGCTCAATGCTAAGTTTCATCTCTTCAGTGAGGAATTCAGGCACCAGCAAGAAACTGAGAAAAACATCTCCAAAGGTAGATACAATTTCATTCATTCCACATGCTTTACTATGAAACTTATTTGCCTGTTTGTCAAGTGCTGTGTTAGGCAATGGGGATATGAAGTTGAGTAAAGCAGAGCCTTCATCCTCACAGAACTAATGGAAGAGAGAAAATAAAGAGAAAAGGAGGCATGATAATAGCATTGTTTTCAAATAAGGTGCAATTGTTGTCCCAAGGGGAAAAGATTCATTCTACTTGAAGAAGTTAGATAAGTTTTGACAACAAAAACAATTTTTACGTTGGCTCTTTTATAAAAAAGTAATATTGGAGACAGAAATAAATGGAGGAAGGAGTAGACTGGGAAAAGGAACAATGTGAGCAAAGGTGAAGAAAATGAGTAATTGCATTTGTGTTTAGAAAATGATAGTTTACTTAATTATAATATGTTCATAAGAATCTTTCTAAATCACCAGTTTGAGGATGCAGAATTTTCAAAAAGGAATGTATTATGTATAGAATAGAATGCAAAAGAGCTGAATTTTTACAATAAAATATAAAGAAGTTTTATACGAATTTAAGTTTTAAAATTAAAGAACAGATACATATTGTAGAAAGGAATTCATCTTATTAAAAAGTAAGCATGCTGAGTCCTGATAAAATTTAATGAGGATAATTTTGTGAAACAGGAACTTTAGTTATGTCTTGAAAAAGTAAAGTTATAAAATAAATATGATCCTTATCTTTTCATTTTCTTCCAATGTTTCAAGGAATGATTGTCTACATTATGCATATGCATATAACTGTTCCAAGAAGGGGATTCTGCAGTATGAGGAAATCTATTCTCTACCAAAAGAATAATGGCTCATCAATAATTGAATTAATACTATTTTTCCTTTCCATTATTTTCCTCGACACTTGTCTAGAATGGTTTAGGTAATAGCATTAGGGAGGCGGACAGATGATATACTTTTATAAGTCAGTCATATTTATTCCTAACTCATTTAAATATTACAGAAACAATCATAGTAGTATCTAAGTTGGTTTGGCTTCTTTATTAGGATACTAATTTATTTTTAAATAGAAACCCTAAAATTCTAAAGCGATGATTGAATAGCAACATGTCTAAAGAACTAAATGAATTCTTCCCTAGCCTGCATTAGCTGTAACACACAATAATATTCTCAGTCTGCTGTTCTGTCCCCCACCCTCTCCCAACCAGCCCTTTCATCTCCTAGTAATCCCAACTCCCTCATAACATCACCATCTACCAGTTTCTACAGCCACAAATCTAGGACTCATCCTTTATTTCTCTCTGTACATCATCTCTTACACCCAAGTCATCAACAAACCCTGCTTCATCTACTTCCAAAATATATTACAAAATGGGCTACTTTTCTCCACAGCCACCACTTCTACCTGCCTATAATCCCCTAAGAGACTATCTCAAATTTCCCCAATGTCTCTGTGGTTTCACTATGGATCATTCTCTGAGAAGACTTAAAGTAAATCCCTTTTAAAGGCTAGATTTCTAATCTCCCTTAGAAAAAGTGAGTATATAGTATTTAGCATATTAAAAAGTATAGAGGTATAGAGAAAAAGAGAACAAACATCAGTGTAGCCATGGACTGCATTAGGAAATAAAACTTTACCAATACATTAAGTCATCTTACTTATCTCTCCTAAATCAGATTTTCCATTCACTAACCTCCAACACCCCTGTATTTTGATGTTTATTTTACCAGCATACCTCTTTTTGGTCTACACATAAATCTCTAAGCCATACTATACCTTTATTTTTAAAGTTGGGTATAAATGGTATTACACGATATGTATCCTTTGGCAACTTGTTTTTTTCACTCCTTATTATGCTTGTGACATGTATGATTGTTAATTCTCACTTCTGTATTATAGTGTACATTCTGAAAAAATAATATTTCATTTATCCATTCTCATGTTGATATATACATAAGCAGTTTTCAGGGTTTTTAGTGTTACTATAAACGATGCTTCCACAGACATTTTTATACTCTTACTATATGTTTTTGAGAGTTTATTCTTATGTATACTCCTACAACTAAATTGCTAAGCAATAGAGAATTTCAGGTTCAACTTCATATTGTAGAACCAGCGCGATGTAGTTATTTTCAATGAGTCAGTTATTTTTTGGAAGATAAAATAGATCCAATAGTAAGAGGAAGGAAAATACTACATTCACCTGCCCAAAGTCTGTAGAGTAACGAATTCTCTCAGGAGTCTGAATGTGAGATCAGATGGTGTCCTAGGACTAGGCAACACAGGGAGCGGGGCTGAATCGGCTAAGCAGATTCTCCTACTGCATTCATACAAGATGGGGGATGCTTGTTAAGTTTAGCCAACCCATTCATAGTATGTGAGGGTATTACTATTATAAATGGGAAGAATTCATTCAAATAGGTCTTTCTAGTATTATATATTTAAGCAGATACATTTTGCCCTTACATCTGTCTACACACCTTGGGGTGCCTAGGTGGCTCAGTCAGTTAAGCGGCTGACTCAGGTGATGACTCAGTGTCATGAGTTAGAGTCCTGCATGGGCCTCTGTGCATCTGGCTCTACGTTTGCAGTGCAGAGCCTGCTTGGGATTCTCTCTCTTCATTCACACTGTCTCTGTCTCTCAAAATAAATAAACTTAAAAGAAAATCTCTTTACCTACCTGGAGCTTGCTTCG
The DNA here is from genome assembly GCF_006229205.1 of Suricata suricatta. Classification (NCBI taxonomy): domain Eukaryota; kingdom Metazoa; phylum Chordata; class Mammalia; order Carnivora; family Herpestidae; genus Suricata; species Suricata suricatta. The sequence goes on along the minus strand of NC_043706.1, from coordinate 105,842,732 downwards.
AAATCTGTGACTCCTGCTCTCTCTGCCCCTTCCCCACTCACGCTCTGTTTCTGTCTCTCAAAAAATAAATAAATGTTAAAAAAAAATTAAAAAAAAAGAACTCTCTGCCATTTTCCTCACTTTTATACCTCTCCTTTTAAACAACAAAACTAGCTTCAAAGTAGCAACTTAAAAAGTCTAAACAGGATATAGTTTATGAATTTGTCAAAGCACTATCAATAAACACTGACAAATCAAGACATCATGGACACTATATATTTATCATACATATTTGTTATTTATTTGAACATGCTATTGAATCCCATATTTGGCTACCCATTGCTCTAAACATCAATACTCAAGAGACAAGTGTTGACTAGAAAGGAATATAAGCTTTATCCAGGAGGCCGGCCACCTGGGGAAAATACAGATTTTTGTCCAAAAGCCAACCACCAGGGGTCCAGCCTCCTGAATAAAGCTCCTATTCCTTTCCAGTCAACACTTGTCTCTTGAGTATTGACCTTTCGAGGGACAAGCAGCCAAACTTGGGATTCAGTAACAGATTTTGGCAAGCCAGCCAGGAGCCAATGCCCTTGTGGTGTTCGGTTTCCCCAGGGAGCTTCCTAGTTCATTTCAGGGACTGATGCTTGGGAGGCGTCCAGGAGGCTGGCCTCTCAGGGCTAGGTGGTCTCGGAGAGGGAACCTGAGAGAGCTGTCCCTGCAGATGCTGAGGCTTCTTTTGTTTTGGGGAAATTCTCTGGTGACTCCCAACCAACACTAACTGGCAGTTTTGCTTTTAACTTGAATGGAAAGAAAAAGAACATATGGAGCAAAGTGAGAAGTTTCTGGACCTGCTAGGTTTGTCAGAACTGTAAACAGACAGAGTTTCTTTTTTGTCAAGTGCCACGTGCCTTTGTTTCTGTTGTCTGTGCTCTTCTGTTCTGGAAGAGGCACAAGATTTGAGAGAAACTAAGAGATTAAATAACAGTCAATTTCTTCAGGATTCAGGATAGACCTGTGTGTGTGTGTGTGTGTGTGTGTGTGTGTGTGTTTATCATCTTCTGTGTTTATCATCTTGCCAACTACCCTGTTGGGTTGGATTTTAATAAATGGAAAGAGGATAGGCAGGAATCTATGACTAAGAAAAAGATATTTTCTAAGGTAATCTGTCTGGCTGATATACTATCTAGAATCAGATGAGAGATGGTCCCTAAATGGATCTTTAAAATATTACACCATTTTACAATTAGAGTTTTTTGTCAAAGGGCAGGAAAAGATGATTAGATACCCTATGTTCAGGCTTTCCTGTCTTTACATCATAAAGATGCTGCCCAGGAAAACAGTAACTTAATGGTACAGAGACAAAGAGAGAGACCAACTGTGTGTCTTGATGTAAATAAAAAACAAAGAGAGGAGGAATATATAACAAGTCTAGCTCTGACTGTGCCCTCTGCCAGAGTTCCTACCTCTACTTTCTTCTTTTCCTCTTAAGACTTCAATCCCACCATCCTATAGGATGAGGACAAGAGAATCCTGGAACAAGATTCTTAACAAATCTTAAAGTCTCTCCCTTTAAGACATGATAGGGCAACCAGTTTGGATAGGGAGCACTCCCTGTGGTCCTGGGCAATATCCTTTAAGACAATACTATGAGGGAGTTAATTCTTAAGGATAGCCTCTCAAGTATTATTGGACATACACTCCTTTTCAAACTTCAGACTCCATGACTTGAAAAAAATGCCAATCGCTTTTATAGAGATGACTCCCCAAAGACGATGGAACTCTTTCTGAGCATTTTTGCAACCCATCAGCTGAGTTGGGTAGACATAAAACCTTTAATGACTATGATGTTAAGCACAAGATGGATGTCTAGTACTGGCCAAAGCAGATGAGAAAGGCCAGCACGTCTATCATAAGAACCCAATCCGGGCTCTAGTGCCCACACTGCTGTCCCATTGGTTGAGCCCAACCGGGACCCAAACTGAGGGGGTTTACCACGATTTAAGCATTATCAGTAGTACATCTTGGCACGTTTAAGTAAAGGGGTTCCCAAGCAGCACAGTTTGAGTAGGATTCATGAATTGAAGAAAGAAATAACTGAAAATGCAGCAGCCTATTTAGAATTTATCAAGCCTATGGGAAATATACAGATATCAACCCAGAGGCCCCAGAAAATATCTCCATAATAAACATGACATTTATTGGACAGAGCACCCCTGATATAAAGAGAAAGCCCCAAAAGGAGAAAAGAGCAACAGGAATAAATGAAGAAGCCCTAGGCCTACATACCATCACTTCCCCACAGGAGCCCCAAGTGCAACTGACAGTGAGAAACCAACTGATAGACTTTCTAGGAGAGACAGGGGACACGTACAGTATCTTTAATACTAAATTAACACGAAATGCCCAGAAGACAGCCTCTGTGGTTGGAGTCTCAGGTCAAGCACAGCAAAAAAGGGGCTGTAACTTGTAACTATAGAAAATGGCCCATACAATCACCCAGAGATGCCTTATATGTACAAAGAATAATCCAAAAATGAGAGACAACCTCCAATCCAAGAGACACAGTATAAAGGGGAATTTCCCTTTAAGGACTGGCAAATAGACTTTACCAAAATGCCTAGGACTACTAGACATTTTAAATATTTATTGGTGTTTGTAGACACCTTTCTGGGATGGGTTGAAGCTTTCTCTACCCAAACAGAAAACTCTTCAAACATTGTAAGACTCTTGCTAAAGGATATTGTTCCTAGGTTTGGTTTACCCTACACAATTAAGAATGATAATGGATCTCCTCTGTGTCCACAAAGGAGTGCTGCACAAAGTAAGTGCTGCTTTATAGACCAACTGGACATTATATGCTTCCTATAGTGAAAATGACTTTGGCCAAAATCTGTCAAGAAACCAGCCTGAAATATGATAAGGCTCTACCTATTGCTCTGCTCTGCAGTAGGGCTGCCCCCAGAAGCAGGTTAAAGTTAAGCCTTTTTGAGCTTATATGTGGAAGACCCTTTCAGGCCTTGGCTCTAGGGACATCACCCTTAGACTAAGAAAATGAAAATAGTAATAAACAATATGTACAACATTTGAGTCAAATATTAACTGTTTTGCACAGGGTTGTCGTCTCCTGTCCTCTTTAGGTCATAAGATGACCCAGCATATCGTTTCAGGCCTGGAGAAAGAATACTGTTAAAGCCCCAGAAAAATTAAAGATCCAATCAGCAGTTGGCTGAGAAACGAGCAGAGCCTTATGAAATCTTACTAACCACTCCTACTTCTCTAAAACCTGCAAGGGTAAAGCCATGGATGCACCACACCAGAGTAAAGAGGGCCACCCCGAGTGACAACAAAGAGGCCACTGAACCCCCTTGCTGAGAAAGCCATCCTATTCAGGATTTAAAATATCCCTTTAGGAAAGGAATCCATGACAATTATGTTCACGCTGTAATCCATATTGACCATGTCTTCTCTCTCCCTGGATTGCAAATACACTAGTATGGGTAATTCAGACCTTGGCTACAGCTACATATGCTACTGACTGCTGAATATGCCATGCAAAAGTCCAACCTGTGACGGCCCACAGAGATTCCTCGGTTCATCCCATTCATAGCACCTCAAAAACCCCCAAAGGCTTCCAGTCACTGAGGCCCAAATAAAAGTGTATAGGGTTAGGGGGCGCTTGGTGAGTTCAGTCAGTGGAGCATGCAACTCTTGATCTCAGTCAGGGTGGTGAGTTCAAGCCCCACATTGAGTGCAGAGCTTACTTAATTTTTTGAAAAGACTATTCAAAATTTTATAGTGTGGGGTGCCTGATGGTTCAGTCAGTTGAGCGTCCGACTTCGGCTCAGGTCATAATCTCATGGTTCATGGGTTCATGCTCCATGTTGGGCTCTGTGCTGACAGCTTAGACCCTGGAACCTATCTTCAGATTCTGTGTCTCCCTCTCTCTGACCCTCCCCTACTCTCTCTCTTTCCCTCTCTCAAAAATAAACACTTAAAAATTTTTTAAAAAATGTATAGGGTGAAAATAGATTAATTCTCTCAGAAGGATCTGAGGCACCCCATGTCTCAGTCCCTTTAATTACTGTACTAAAAGAGGTTATTTTCAAAGGACAAAAAATAAGTATGCCTTCCCCCATTAGACATCACATGAAACCATCTCCCAAGAGGGACCAGTCACAGATTGTATTATAAATTTTTCTACCCCTTCTGGCCACCCTAGGGATCCCTTTCTCCCTTCATCTTGCTAATGAAACTAACCATTGGACTTAGCTCCCTGAAATTATTTACTAGACTGACTCCCGACCTCCCCAGCAATTATCTCTGATGGGGATAAATATATCTTTATTTATAGGTTGTTTCCATCATGGGGGGCTGCTGCCCATCAACATGTGCTTTGCAACTTGTCAAACTCTAACCAACCCAGCTAACACAACCACCAAATCTCAGGCTAACTTGCAAAACTCATTAGATTCCCCTGCTCAGGTTGTCCTGGATAACCACATGGCCCTAGACTATATCCTAGCTGAGCTAAGGGGAATTTCTGTTATTGCTAACTTGTCTTGTTGCACATGTATCAATACCTCCTCAAAAGTGGAAACCAGTATTGATAAAACCATTCAATTGCCACTTGGTTGCAGCAGACCCTATGGAATTGGCTTACAGATGTCTTCTCCTGGTTTCCATCAGCACTTAGGTCTATATTAGAAGGCATTCTAATATTAGGACTCACACTCATGCTAGTAGCACTATGTATAGGAATTAAGCTCATTACAATATGTGTAACAGAACCATGCAAGTAAATCACATCAGTTGTGTATAATGAGATGCTTCAAACCCACATTAACATATTCCATTCCATGGTCTCAACTGTGTCCTATATAGCATGAAGAAGCTATAGACAATAGCCCATAGATATGAAATGGTAAAATTGACAGTGGGAGAGGTGAGGCCACCTTGATCTTCATAACTAGCATGATGATGTTTAATAATGTTCATAAGTTGATATGATTGATTTACTAACCCTCCTTGTGAATCTATAAATCTTATGTTTCTTTCTAGAAGAATAGAAAGCCCTCACCCATCACAGAACGGGAATTAGACCACTCGCACGACCCTCAGGCACTGAAAGCTGTTAAACAGGCACCACCAAATCTACGTGGAATCAGGAAATGTTACAGGCCACTGCACCCCCTCACTAACAAACGACCCTTGCCCTTTTAAAACTCTCTTGGCTAAGGAGAAACCTCAAAGTTGGCTTTTGGACAAGGGACTGCCTTCTCTCCAGGTGGCCAGCCTTCTGAATAAAGCTCATATTCCTTTCCAATCAACACAGGTCTCTTGAGTACTGACCTTTCAAGCAATGGGCAGCTGAATTTGGAATTCGGTAATTGTAATCTGAAATAACCCTCAATAAATAATGGTAACATGCTCTGATTTTAGACTGGTAACTATTACTTGAAATGTCAGATCATTTATTTCTATTTTAAGGTAAAAGTAACCCAAACAGAAAACGGTAACGTTAAAAAATGTAGGCTGTAGAATAATGTGGAAAGGATCCTAAATGTTCACTGCCCCAAATCCCAGCAGGCACAGGCATTTCCTCTCCTGTAACCCTCCCTGCCAGCCCAGGCTCCTCCACTTGCAGGGCTGCGACTTCCGCGTCAGTGCGCCCACCATCTTTGGGTTTTGCCACTTGAAAATTTTTTTCTTATATGGTGCAAACCTGTTCTCTTAAAACTTCTGTCCATAAGTATATGAATATAAAAATACAGAATGTAGCCATTTGACTATACCAACTTTAAATCCAACTGAAGACAGGGTGATTTCTAAATAATATGATTATAACAATGAAGATTTTCTGTATCTTGACATTCTCACTTCTAAAAAGCAAACTAATTTATTTTTTTCATACTTTTTCATTTTTGAGAGAAAGAGACAGAGCACACGCAGGGGAGGGGCAGAGAGAGAGAGGGAGACACAGAATCCAAAGCAGGCTCCAGGCTTCGAGCTGTCAGCACAGAGCCCAACATGGGGCTCAAACCCATTAACTGCACTATCATGACTTGAGCCAAGACAGACACTCACCTGACTGGGACACCCAGGCACCCAATAATCTATTTTTTAAACCTAAAAATTAAGGAAATGTTTACCTAATGAATATCAATCGTTTCTTAGATGTTATATTTTTATTTTGCAATGTTTGTGTTCTCAGACCTTTGGAAATCAGAAAAATTTAGTTTCATTATGATGAGCTCTTATACCTATAAGCCATTTTTTTAAGTTTATTTATTTATTTGGAGAGAGAGGAGAGTGGATATGAGTTGGGGGGAGGGGACAGAGAGAGAGAGAGAGAGAGAGACAGAGAGAGACAGAGAGATTAGAGAATCCCAAATAGGCTCTGCACGTCAGCACAGAGGCCAAAGCAGGGTTCGACCTCATGAGGTGAGATCATAACCTAAGCTGTTTAAGAGTTGGACACAACCAAATGAACCACCCGGAGCCCCTCATTTTTTTTAAGTAAAGTCAAACCAGTCACAGGATAATGTATTTCACTCTTCTTTTTTTTAATAGTATAATTTTTTTTAATGTTTTATTTATTTTTTGAGAGAGACAGTGTGAGCAGGGAAGGGACAGAGAGAAAGGGAGACACAGAATCTGAAGACAGGCTATAGGCTCTGAGCTGTCAGCACAGAACCCAACATGGGGCTCGCACCCATGAACCATGAGATCATAACCTGAGCTGAAGTCAGACGCTCAACTGACTGAGCCACCCAGGCGCCCCTCACTCTCCTTTTTGACTGACCTAAGGTTGCTGATTGTACGTCTTCTCCAGCAAGCCAAAGTACTGAGGTTTTCTAAATCCCTAGGCCTCCTCCTCTTCTCTTCTACTTGGATTCTCCCACTTAGCCTGAGAGCAAACAGCAGCTTGAGCGAAGTGGTTGAGAAACAGACCACAATGGGAGAACTCTAAAAACAACCCCAAAAATAAAAGCTCATTTTTATCTTTAGAATACTGTGGCCAAGAAAATGCCATGCTGCCTCCTAGCGTATTTCTTTGAGAAATATTCATACCTTTCCATTCGTTTCAGCAATTATTTACTAAGTGCCCGTCACTGGGCAAGGATCCATGCTTTATGCTAGTGCTGCAGTACAAGAAGCACAACTTGTGACATTCTATTCCTTAAAAGTTAGCCGTACCAAAGATTCCCCTTCCCTCAGAGAGCAATGACAGCTCTGCTCTGACACAGGCAACTCATGTGCTACGGTGCTTCATAAGTCCCAAGATGGTCTCAATGAGACCTTGGTGTTTCCCAAACAGTAGACAATATTAGCCTTAGTCTACACATGAGATTTAAACATTTTGAACCTCGGTTTACACATGAGTTTTTAACAAGAGTGAATTAAAAGAAAATTATGCTATTAAAAATAATTCATCATACTTGAGAAGCCATTTGCTTTATTATATAAATGACAGTTGCAACAAGGGTATAAATTAGATATAGTTATATAAACTGGAAGATAGTATATTGACATCCAGACGTCATTCTTGTAATAGAGGGTTATATATTCAATATAATGAAAATGTAGAATATTACAAATATCCACATTTGAGGATTATAAAAAAGAAAGCAAAGATAAGAATTCTGCTTGCCCACTCAGTAACCCACAAAGCTGTATGTAACAATTCCCACAAACTGATCTCAGAAATGGAACAATGTTACATTTTCTATGAACACAAATGGTAAAGTACTAGGGGTAGTGCTTTATATAAATTGTTTGAGGCAATCTACATAGGAAATGTGATCAAGACTCAGAATGGCACAAACTTGATTGGCCTTACATTTCCCATTGCAAATAGCACTGCTGTCATAACTCACGAAGAAGTAATTGTAGTATTTTATAAATTGCTCATTGTCCAGGACTGCAAATTGCTTAGCTAATGCCTGTAAGCCTTGGGGCTGCAGATCTCCAATGTCATAGGTCTGAGTCAGCACATATTCCAGCTTCCAATCAGATTCTCCCTTTAGATTTGCTTCTGTCAGGTTCAAATAATACTGCAACATATCCTGTAGCAGAAACAGTCACAAAGCCTGGTTCATTCTTTGGCATAGAAAGTACCGCACAGCAAGGAGTCCTTATTAGGATTTATGTAACATTCGTAATTTAAAGTTGTAGTCATTTAGAAAAAAGTGAGAACTGTTTTTTTTTTCTTTGAAGAATCCAACAGAAAAATCTATATTACTTTTTTGATATTAAAAACAATGAAGAAACACAGGCTAAGCTACAGAGAGAGAGGTACAAAATGCAAAGCTTTTGATTCACACCCCTCAGAAGTGACCACTGCTAATAGTTATGTATAAACCAGTGGTGTGCTGGAGGCGGATTGTACCGGCTCACAGAGCCGATCATCAAATTTTCAGTTATCTCGATGCTATAAATTTTTTTTCCCAGTGAACAAATTGTTAAACATTTATTATCACTCCGGTGTATGTCTGTTGTTCTAGACTTTATGTACAAAACAAATACAATTGTTTAGAATATATATATGTGTGTATATATATACATACACACCTTATTTACTATCTTTTTGGCTTTTTCAAAAAATTAACTTATACTATGTATGGACTGTTTTGCACTCTTTTTTTTTAATGTTTTATCCATTTTTGATACAGAGAGAGACATGAGAGGGGGAGGGGCAAAGAGAGAAGGAGACACAGAACCTGAAGCAGACTCCAGGCTCTGAGCTAGCTGTCAGCACAGAGCCTGACGCGAGACTTGAACCCACGAACGTAAGATCTGACCTGAGCTGAAGTCAGAGGCTTAACCGACTGAGCCACCCAGGCATCCCCGTTTGGCACTCTTAAAAATACTTAGTGCTATATCAGGGCATCTTTCCATGTCCGTATGCATATATACATACACACAGAAATACACACACACACATATATGTACATGTATACATATATATAATACATGCATGTGTGTGTGTGTGTGTGTGTATCTGACTTTCAGATCCAAAAATAGGCAACTAATAGTTGTAAAAATAATTCAGTCAATTGTTTTATTTCCTCATTTAATCTAATGTTTACGAATTAAATCTAATTTTCTCTGCCTTATTTTCTTCATAAAAACATGCTCTAAGGAACAAGAGAGGTACCTCCTCTTAAATTTATCTAGAAAAAAATGCATTTACATCAATAAAGACTCTAATTGAAAAATTCTTTTCAAATTATAGTAATTGAAAGGGGCAGTACTCATAAGTAAAAAGCCCAGCCTTTCAATCCTAACTTGGTCTAAAACATAGTCGTGTACAGACTCCAGAGAACTTTTGTCTCAAAGATAAATGTCCAGCTCAATTTATTTTCTTTCCTAGAAAACTGTTGCCAACATTTATTGCGTGCTGATTATAAGCAAGCATTCTTCTAAGTGCTTTATATACATCTGTTCACGTAATCCTCACAGCAAATCTGTGAAGTCAGTAATACTTCGTTTAATCCTCACTTTACAGAGGAAGAGACTGGGGACAAGGAGATTTGGTAAAAGAACACTTGGAGGAGTATGGTTTCAGAGTCTAGAGCCATCTTCACAGCTATGTTCTGGAGAAGAGTAGTTAGTAACAAGTACGCCTTAGTGAAAAGTTTCAATATGTGTACAAGCCCACAAATCAGGTCCTGACCAAATGTGCTAAACAAATGTCAAGTCCTTAGAAGGCCAAAACAATGACCAAAAGGCTGATTTCATATGCTTATTCTTAAAGTGATGACCAGCCAAATATAAAAAGAAGACATCATGAGATTTCAATATAGAAACAAAGAACATAGTTAAGCTGAAAACATTCCACTAAACTATTAGAAACTATAAAGACATGCATAAATGTGGGGTCAATTCTGAAACTGGGCCAACTTACCAATAGTTTATAATCATGAGGATCATACTGAAATAGTCTGACGCCAGGATTGTTGGTCAGTGCTTCTGAAACACTCTTCACTGGGGTAACAGCAGGAGCCACAAACAAAGAATTTACCGGTCTTCCTGGACAAAGCATATGAACATAAACATATATATTTTTAAATTGAGTTTCACTTTATTAAAAATATAAATAAATTTGAAATTAAGAGATTAACAGACATAACAGCCAAATGATGTGTGATCTGTGATGAATCCTGACTTGAAACAACTATAAAGAGATACTTTTGGGAAAACAGAGGTGCCAGAGTCCAGCTCCAGCAGGTTCAGGGCTCCCTGAAGAATGGACAGTGCCACCCAAAGGGAGAGGGATAGGGGAGCCATGAGATTCTTTCTGGTCACCAGGCAGGCAACTCTGCACTGACCTGAGAGCCAGCTTTATTTATGGTAAAAAAAATCTACAGGGCACAGCACAGAAGTGGTATTTGCCTTAGACAATGATTTCTGATGACAAATTTCTTTTGTATGTAAAAATTTCCTAGAACAGAGATTGGTAGAAGACTCATGCATAATCTTTATCAATAGTGATTGATGTAGGTGATTTAGATGCTTATCATATGGGGAAGGAAGTATCTTCAGCATTCAATTACAAGGCAATGTTTTTAGCATAGCAAAAGCAAGAGTTAATTCTTTGTGAGCAGGAGTCAATAGCCTTTTTTCTTGAGGGGAAATAAAACAGGTTTCTTAGGAAATGTAATATTTGCTCCCATAATCACAAAAGAAGAAATTCCTATAATAAGTTCCTTCACAAGGTACAATCAGCATATTTTAGAATAAGGGGATAGGTCACTCCCAATACCAATCAGCAAGGTGCCTTGGGGGGTCAGTGCTCAAAAAATAATTTAGTTGGGGGTAGACATCAGTCACCATCCGATGGGGGAGGCTGTGCAAAACCCGCCTTAACCTCACAAGGAATATTCTCAATTTAGTGAGTTGGCTAAATGGCTCCCAACCCAGAGGAATTTTTATTATGGATTGGCATTAGATGATACCAAAGAACTATGTTGATCTTGTTACATAAGTGATTCATATTATGATTATATAAAATAGCAATGTATACAAAAGCATGTAGGCTAAAATAGATCTAATGTTTGAGATTTACTTTCAAATTCTTGAGAAAAAGAAAAAAGAATAAAAAGTAAATAGGTAAAGCAAATGTGGCACAACCCTGATAGATGTTAAATATAAGTGATGGTATGTGGAAGTGGTTAATTATTATCTTTTAGGGTATTTGAAAATTTTCATAGTAACAAAATCCAAGTTATCACAAGTACATGCAAACACACATACACACAAATACAAAACTAGTTTCTTCTGTACATCTACCTAAAATGATATGCCCATAATTACATAATAAGAATCTGATTAGGGTTATCATGTTTTTATACGTATCTATTATAGGAATCTATTTCTGAGTAAAAATGGTATCAAATGCTGAAAAATGGTCATTTTTACCAGGCCTACTTTTTGTAGGTGAAAGAGGTAAAGCATTTTGAAAATGTTTGCCAACTGCTGAAAAAAAATGTGGATTTTTTTCCTGGTTGACTACTTCCTCTAAAATAAGAACTCTTATTTTGTTAACTCTCAGTTTCCTGTCCTCATGAGGTGGTTGTCTTTAAAAATAGGTAATCATTGCTCTGTTTGATGCTAGAGCTTCTTCTATTCTTATTTTGTAATTCTGAGTAGATGACAATGTTGATTAGCCCTTAAAATTAAGCACTTGATCTATTTTAAACCAATAGTGAACTGTGTTTTTCTCTTCAAATTCTGAAAAGTAAAGCAAGTCATATAAAAAGACACTTGAGTCTAGGAAGTAATAATAATAAACAGCAGTATTTCCCTAAACTTGAGGATCTAAAAGAAAAGCTGAGTGAGCTGAAGGATTCAGAGCCTTTTTTGTTGATAGCTATCAAGTGCTGATGGCCCCATGGAGCAAATAGGGAGAAACCCAATTGCAGGCCTAAACAGGAATTAGACACTTCTTTACAAATATAGTAGATAATTCAGAAAAATCTGGTGATGACGGGTTGATTTAATGAAACTTTTCATTTACTGGTTAAGTAAAAATTATTGGATATTCACTGCTTTGCTCTAACATCTTGGATTGGGGAGATGCAAACAGGATAGCATATTACCTTCTTTGTCAGAAAGAACCATAAAACTATCTCTGTGAACGTGTCCATAAAATTGTCCTGCAATGACACTGCTGTATCTTCTAAAAATATCTATCAGTTTCTCATTATAGAATTCTCTCATTGCTGTGGTGTTCCTTGAATGGGGCAGATATCCCACTGGGATATGTGCTATGATATACACCTGGAGAAAGAAACACAACGAGGACTGATGAGAATCTTTTCGCACATGTATCATAACCAAATGACATTCAGATATCCAAGATTGAAAGTACTGTATATTAACTAAAATTTAGAAAGCAAATATACCATCTCTCCTATTACCAAAAAAAGATGAAATTATAAAACTATTAATATCACTCTATTTGCATTTGACTCACTTAAATTACACTGTTCAAGATATATGGTAACTGTGACCTTGGTCACAATTATTTTTAATCAACAGATGTCAATAAATCCTCAAAGCATTAAAAGCAAAGCAAAATAAAACAAATGCAGCAGAGTTAATTAAACCAGAAGGTGTTTCATGTGAAAACACCTTCAAATTTTAATACCTTTATTAATAGCTGACCCCGCTTGAATTAATAAATACACAAATTTAGCCCCTGTTTATCCCCAGATGATTTTAGTCTCTGGGATCTACCTTCTCCTTATTTTCCTGAGAGGTGTTCAGTGTCTTTTCTAGCCATTCAAACTGATTTGCTGGGTCAGTCTTATTCAGAGTCATGATATTTGGGCCGTAGTACAAGTTTGTGTTTAGACTGATGATCCTAAGGTTCAGATTAGGTGAAACTTTCTGTGTATAAAAGCCACCTATAAAAACAAATTTAAGACACACTCTAGAAAACCATATACACAGATTCACAGTGACTACGAAAGCAAACTCTTAATTATGGTTTACAAGCCAGTCAGGAAGGTGATACTTATTTCTCATTATTTAGTTTATACATACAGAGGTTGTCCTTAAATAAAAATCATTTACCGAAAGCCTACTGCGTGCCAGGTCTAGTGGTGGCACTTTCACATACTGAGCTACCAACAGTTGTATCCAATATTCAGATGAAACGATAATTAATTGTTTTGGCATTCAACCACAAGGTATCAAATTTTAGAAAAGAAACATTAATGTGTCAACTCCTACTTTGGCATGTTTGGGGAGTTAAGATGAGAGATATAGGGAAATCTAAAATGCAAAATAATGGGAACCCACATGGACCTTGCCAGGGACTACAATGGGAGAGATTTCAGATAAACCAAAGTCTTAGTCGGGATGAGACTTAAAGGCAAAATCCCACTCACACCCATGAGCCAGTGGTGATAACACCCATGGGTCTGCTGCAATGGTACATTCAGACCTAGCACCTGACTTTGGACCTGTTCTCTTTGCCCTGGGCCCACTCACCATCCATGCCTTTCAAGCATGACTTACAGCCTCCAAAAAAATGGGGCACATCCAGAATGAACACAACCAAGAAAACATTAAAGATCGTAGTCTGAACAACATGAATAAAAATAGGGACAAAGTAAGGCTGAATAAATCTTTCACCTACCTTTCCTCAAAGTACGAATAGCTTCTTCATCCAACCAGGGTTCCCAGAGGTCTGCTACTGCATTGTATATCTTGTTGGTAACTACAGGCAGTTGATCCTGGCCACAAACAATATAATCCACCATTGAAACTTTAAAGATACATAGATTAACTAATTTAAACACTCCTTGAGCACTTACTACTATGTTAGACATCTGTAGAGGCAAGGATGAGTACTAGATAGCCTTCATCTTCAAGGAATTTATAACTTCATTAAGGAGACAAAAAAATATAATCAATCACCTATAAGACCATGTGGAAGGTGCTATCACAGAGGTTCTAGGAAGAGCGAAGCATGAACAATCGAGTCCGGCCCGGAGAGTCAGTAGGGAAAAGTGAAGAAAGCACATTAACCTGGCCTTCAATAATGACTTTACCATCATGTTGACAAGAAAGGGCATCAAAGTAAAGACAATGGCCCAGACACCAACACTCACAGCGCTATACACAGAGAAAAGCACTTGTGCTGGTGGGCCAGAATACAGGATGGATACTGGAGTGTGCTCATTAGAGAGAAAGAGAGGCACATTTGGCCCTCACACACAGGGTCTGGAACAGCACACTGAGGAAATGGAGAAATTTTCATGATTTTAGAATTAAACAAAGTCCTCTAAAATGTTCACACCAGTATAAGGCTTCTGAACTTTTCTGAAGGAAAATTGACAACCTTATGCCTGTGATTTGAAGACATCTGTTTATATCAACATGTCTGGATTTTTGAAGCAATATGTGTGTAAAATGTTTTTATTATCATATTTTTATCATCCTTTTTTTATTGTATTATAGTAAAGGATCTTTAAGGAAGGAAAAAACCCCAACACTTTAAGAAAGTACATACTGAGGGACACCTGGGTGTCTCAGTCAGTTGAGCAACCAACTTGTGATTTTGGTTCAGGTCATGGTCACGGTTGTGAGTCTGAGTCCCATGTTGGGCTCCACACTGGACATGGAGCCTGCCTGGGATTTTCTTTCCCTCTCTCTGACTCTTTTTTTCTCTCTCTCAAAAAAAAAAAATCACAAAAAATTTTTTTTAAATTAAAAAAAAGAAAGTACATACTGAATAAAAATCCAATAATCACTTGTGAAATTAGATAATTATTCCTATTTTTTGTTTTAAAAAATTATATTAATAGACAGAAGCCATTTCCTTCCCTCTCTTCCTTTTCTTCTGTATCTTAGTGACATAGATCTGTTTCTTAAAGGAATTTCCCATCAGCACTAGTTAAAATGCTTAGTCATGTTTCAAGATGATACCCAAGTCACATTAGTTCCTAATACATATGCCTAATACGCGATGAAAATAGAGATACATTCAGGGAAAGTAATAACCAAATGACTTGTTCTAACTAGAACTAATTATCCAAAGTATATATTTAATTTGTGTCAGATATCAGACTCATCTGTCTGAAAATTCTGAATACCACAAATTATGACTTATAGGTCAATCCAGATTCTGATTAAAAATTGGTCATAATCATCATCATCATCATCAAAAATCTGAAAGTTAGCCATTTGTTCACTTTGGAATAGATGCCAAAATACTGGTATGGTCATGTAAAATCTTAAAAATTTTATAAAATTACTCTAGACTTTTCTCTCCATTTTAGTTATGAGAAACGTGAGCAGCAGGGAAGTTAGATGACTCATCCAGGGACAGCAGGTCAGTTACAGGGTTGGTCTGAATTCCAGGTCTTTCCAGCATTAACTCCTATGTCCAATTATTAATTGCACCATGCCATCATCTCAGGCCTCTTTGGCTGTGACATGTGCACTGCTGAGAAATGGGGTATAATGGGAAGTGACCCACCCATAAGTTTGGTGGCACCAGTCTTGCCAGCGTAGGAGTAAATGAGGACCCTGGCCCAGACTGCCTCCTTGGGTGGCAACTGGAAGGAATCCTTAGGCTGCCCACACTAATACCTACTTCTGATGTAATGGGTGGGGACATGCGTCTGTGTATTCATGTTTGGGTAGCTATGTTTATATGCATGTTTATGAGATTTTAATGGAGAAATAATATTTATTAAATTATCTACATGATTTGTTACTAACAGTTTTGTTACTAATGTTCACCAAACTTCCATCTCAGCTCTCAGTCTGTAGGAGAATGTGTTGTGGAGCTTTCACATTACATTTGACATTCCTGAAACTGGGTTGGCAGGGAGGAAGTAGAATAATAGAAAGAAGACTCTCAGCTATAAAATCATAAGCTAGAAAGACAAAAAAATTAACTCTTTAAGGTACACGGGCTACCCGATTTACCCTAGTTGTACATATGATAGCATATATTTTAGAATTTGGATATTACCTATATCTTTGAATTATTATAAGATTTGACTTCACAAAAAGAAGACAGAAATAAGAGTAAAATAACACAGATCTCCAAAGGAGTTAGGGAAAACATGTCCCATGTTGCTGCTACTCCTCTAATAACTACCATTCCACTTACTGAGGGCATAATATGTACCAGGTAGGAAGCTATGCCCTATTCATGTAATATCACTAATTCTCACAAAAACTTTTCAGGGTAGGTGTTATTGCTCCTATTTACAAATAAGTGATTTCTGGGTCAAGGATAGTAAGCGAATTATCCAAGTTGGTCAAGTTATCAGGAGCAGGGCAGGATGGAGCTTTATATTCTAGTGACTACGACCCTAAACCCCACATGTTCTCCACTATGTCCATCTGCCTGTCACCCAAAACATACAAAAAACAATACGGGTAGCTTCTGACTTCTAGAGATTATTCATCCCCAAACGTCTGCCATGTGTGGCCTAACATCTCAACAGTAGCAAAGTTGACTACTGGTTTAGAGGACGACTCACAAAGACTAACATATTGTTCATCTCAAGCCTGGAGGCCAGTGCCAAAAGCTCACTTAAAACAAGTTCATCCTATAGTACAACGTCTCAAATTCCTATATTTAGGTGAATGCTCATGAAGCATTCTTGTGATGTGAGATGGAAAAGACATTCGAAGGAGGAGGAAGATAATTCTAGACAGAGAGGCATGAAAGTAAGTATTGTGTTCAGGAATACTGAGTATATTAATCTGGCAAGAACAGGGATGCATAAAAGAATGTTAGTCTAATTGAACACAAAAGATCCAGGATGTGGGCTCCACCACTACACAACTGTGAGCACTTGAACAAGCAACCTAACATCTTGGGCCCCAGTTCTCATAAAACGAAGAGCTGATCTAGACTAAGGGTGAGCAAACTTTTCCTATAAAGGGTCAAATAATAAATATTTTAAGCTTATGGGCCTTATAGTCTCTCTTGCCACAATTCCACTCTGATGTTCTAGTGAAAAATCAGAAATCAGCCACAGGCAATACAGAAAGAATAGCCATGGCGGTGTTCCAATAAAGCTTTATTAACAAAAACAAGTGGTAAACCACATTTGGAACACAGGTCACAGTTTGCCAAGTCATGGACTTAAACTACCATCTCTGAGATCTCTTGAATCTGTCCAAATCTAAATTTCTACACTACTATAATTGGACCCTGTAGCCAGGGCTGGGGTCCAACAGTTATGCACAAGCTGCTTCACAAATGTCCACACTGATAGATTAAGGCCTGGGCTTATTAGTCATTAAATATTCTGAACACAATCTCTGTCTTTAATTGTATCATAATTAGATAAACTGGACCTGAACAGGAACCTGCCTCTTTAGTTCTTATGATGGTTTGTTTTGTTTTTGTTTTTAATCATAATCTAGCTTAGATCCGAGTGTGGAGAGCTTTGTCTGCCTAAGAGGAGTTCTGAAAAATGTAAACATTTGTCAATATCAACCTTCCTTGCCAACCTTTATCACAGAAATGTGAATGGGCAGCACAATTATTCAAAAGGAAGTAGATGTTGAGAAAGATTGTGAAGGAAAACAAGAATCAATAATCCACACACTAGGCAATTTGCTCCCAAAACTCACTATGGACACATCTTTTTATGGATTAGCAAGAGTCACTTTAAAGTCCCCAAAGCACTTGTCTTACATTCTTAAGGGTTTTTTAAAAGTGCACTCTAGTCCATGAGCCCATTCCCATTCCCTACCTAGTTATTGTCAGAATTTTGACAGTACTAATGGGAAAATTCCTTTGGACACTTCTGGAAGTTTAAATCAATTTACCTGTGGCCAATAATCATGATTACCCAGTGCAGGGAAAACCTGGAGATTTGGAAAAGCAGTCTGGATGGTGGCTGTCATATTAGCAATCACATTTATGACCGTGTCCGTTGAGAGTTCATGCACAGGAACGTGAGGTGGGCTATCCCTGAAAAGGAGACAGAATCATCGAGAGCAAAATCAATTTCTATAAAAATCACTAGACACACGTGATGCCTTGTTGTATTATCACTGCTCACTTCCACAATAAAACAACAGATGACTGTTAAAAGAACTGATAAGCTACTATTCACTTACCTTTCTTCCACAGAGAATCCTATTTTAAAAGCTTTGTGTGACATGAAAGATAAGCAGAAAATCTCAGCCTATTACACTTCTTGACTAAAGACACATGAAAGGCAAATAGTTTAGCAATTAATAGCACAGATTCCAGAGCTAAAATGCCTGGATTCAAATTCCAGCTTTGCCATTTACGAGCTGTGTGCACTTGAACAAGTTACTTAGTTGCCCAGGCTTCATCTGTAAAATGGGAATAATTCTATCAAATGCAAAGATTAAATGAGGTATAATGTAAAAATTAGTTAAATAGCACAGGTCATTACTGCACGTATAGAAAATAGAAACCTTGTCACTCCAGATGGAATTAATTAATTATGCCAGCAGAAGATAATGTTTACAAAATTCCTATTTCAGGTTAACTCCCATTTGGCCTTTTGTTTTTGATTATTTAATCAACACCTATTATCACATAAATAAACACTTCAAAATATAAGTGTGCTGTTTGTGGAGTCATCATCTCTTAGCTAACATTGACATTCTTCTACAGCCTGTATTCTAAAAAAGAATTAAAATTCTGAGACTTCTAAAATCTCCTTTATCTCTAATAATCTAATGATTAATCAGACCTAGTATTTTTTAAAACCCAAATAACTATTAACTTAAAACCTAGTTAGAAGCAGTGGGATGGCTCAGTTGTTAAACATCTGACTTCGGCTCAGATTATATCCACCGGTTCTGAGTTCAAATGCCGTATCAGGTGGGTGAGCTCCACCCCACCTCAGGGGAGCCTTGCTTCTCTCTCTCTCTCTCTCTCTCTCTGCCCCATGCCCACTTGTGACCTCTCTCTCATTCTCTCTCTCTCTCACTCGCTCAAAAAAACAAAAAACAAAACAAAAACCTAATTAATATTCATAGGAATTCAGCATACTAATGAAGCTTAGGACACTGCAGATAAATATTGAGTAACAGTATTTATATAATCACTTACCCTGTCCATATCATGAAAGATGCTTCTTGTCCTGAATTTTTAATAAAATCAAATGCTGACAAAATAAGGTAATATGGAGAATCACACAGAACGTCTCCAAAAGGACCAGGATTGGAGGCATTTGCACCTTTAGATGAAGCACACACTTTTGTATGGTCGTCTGTGATGTGGTAAGAAGGGTCTAAGTGTAAATCAGTCACATGCCAAAACTGTCCTGTTGATTAGAAAAGAAATGGTGTTAAATCTACTTCCCTGCAGGTATTCCTAAATACAAATATTTACAGTAAGACTGGAGACAGTTACTCCTCTCTGTGATGGAGTAAAACCCTAGTAATTTAAACCTGCATTTGCCCTGAAAGTAAATGCAATACCTTCCGGTCAGAAGATGAGGATCCCAAAGACAGTGGGAAGAATTTACTAAAATTTACCATTTATAGGGGTCAGAACTGATGAGCACACTGACTGCATGCTACCTAAAAAAGATCGTAATTGCATAAAGAACTAAAGGGAGACCTCCTTCGGGGAGGTCAGTAATAATATTGTGTCGTAATAGTGTGTTTCCCTCCTTGCAGAATCTACAATTTCAGAATTTATTTATGTGCTTCTTGTGGAAAAATTGACATAGAAACATGATGTGGTCTGTTTGGATTACAGACTAAATAGATTGTAGAACCAGGAACTAAATCTCACTCCTAATTTCTTGTAAAACCTGGCCTCTCAACATTAATGGAAAAAGAGTAGAAATGTTTAACGCTAGCATTAAGCCAAAAGTAGGAATTGCCAGAGGCTAGTAAAAGCTACTAAACATTGAAACATCTAGCAGACATTTGTATCAAATGTTAATAATGTTAAGGAAAGCATTTGTTAAAGAGGATGCTTCCATTAGGTTTTCAGCGAGAAACAGGAACCCATCTGATAGCATGGTAAAGAAAGATTCTTTCATTGAAGGAAATACTAGTACTAATAATCAGAGTAGTATCTCTCTTTATTAAGCATCTGTGCCAGGCATTATAATAAGGAAACTAAATATACTATGTCATTTTATTCTCAAAACCACTCTCTTGAAGTAGGAATCATTGTTCTCATTTTAGAGGGAAGAAATGAAAGCTCGGTCAATTAGGAAACTTGCTCAGGTATAAACAGCAAATAAATGGCACCGTCAGAATCTGAGCCCCGCTTTGAAAGGCCCTCCAGTTTGCACATACGTAATTCACATATATCTTCTATGATTTTGCTGCCTTCTCATATTCAATTAATGTTATTTTAATGTTGAGGGTTTTTTCACACTTTGGATTTTGAGTTTACTCTGATTGTGACTAATTTATATCAGAAACACATCAGAAATGACATAGCAGCATATACTACACCAGAAGCATGGGGCAAACAAATAGAATGCAAACTTTTATCTATCTATACCAAGATGATAAAAGTTAAGTATGTATGTGAGCAAACACCTGAATAGAACCCAAAGCTGGGATAATAAAATAAGAAACTGAAAACTGTTAATTTGTTAGGGAGGAAAAGGTAAGTTATATTTGGGTTGTTTTTTCTCCACAACATTATTATGATTTTATAACATATTTCAGCCCACAGCTAAGATGTAGTAGACAAAATATCCAGAAGAAAATAGACTTAAAATAGTCTTTTGGATCAATTACTTCATATTCTATCCCCATTTGAAAATATGTGCCAAGTGTAATTTATTTTACTCTTTAATGCAAGAAATATTTCCAACTTCCATTTCTAGCTCACACTTAACTTTATCCAACGCACAAAGTGAGGTTGATAAATAGCTCGGATTCATCCTGGAGACTGTCCTTCCTTGAGGTGTAAATATATAGTGAATCTCAATTTTATTTAAACATATTTTTTAATAATTTGTAGAATGTTAAGGTATGATAAACTGTACGCAGAACAGTACAGCGTTATGATTAAGAGGGGGAACTCCAGAGTCAGACTGCCTGACCTCAAATCCAAGTTCTACCTACTAATCTAGCCGTGGGATCCTGGCTTGTTTGATCTGCAAAATGGGAAGAATATTACCGGGTTAGGTGACTTGGTAGAAGTAAAGCGCTTAGAAGATACCTGGCATCTAGTAAACTCGATGTTAATCGTGCTGTTAATATTTTGATGGGGTGCCTGGGCGGCTCAGTCAGTGAAGTGTCTGACTTCAGCTCATGATCTCATGGGTTGTGAGTTCAAGCCCCGTGCTGGGCTCTGTGCTGACAGCTCAGAGACTAGAGTCTGCCTTAGATTCTGTGTCTCCCTCTCTCTCTTTCTGCCCCTCTGCAGCTCACACCCCGTCTCTCTGTCTCTCTGTCTCTCTCTCTCTCTCTCTCTCTCTCTCTCTCTGTCTCTCTCTCTCAAAAATAAACATTAAAAAATTAGTTATACTGTTATTATTTTCTAACCCCAGGCTTGAATTTGAGATTAAACGTCCTCATTTCGAAGTAATACGTAAAATTATCAGGTACTTACTGTAAGTTTAGTACTGTTTTTTATGTTTTATATGTATTAACTCATCATTATTTTTACTTTAAAGGTAAGGAATTGCAGCACACGGTGATTTAAGTCCAAGTCACATGTGTCATACCCGACACAGGCAAGAGAGGGATTCAGGAAGTCTGACTCCGGATTCCATGCTGCTCTTAACCACTGTACCACTGGCCTCCATGTGTGCTCACATTCAACTGTCCTTCCGTGTCACTTGCCTCGTGTAAAATAGATAACAACACCTACATGACATACTGTGACAATTACGGAACATGAGATAAAAAATATATTAAAATGTTATAAACCAAAACTGGTAACACATTAGGAACACATCTCCAGTACCTAGATTTCTATGTCCTCAGCATCTAGAACATGTCTGACTTATAGTAGGCCCTCAATAAACATTCTTTCATTAGGCATGGACAGATTTCAGGATTTCCTCAAAATCACATGGTGACTCAATGGTGAGAACTAAACTAAAACCAGTCACTCCAGACTTCCAGTCTAGCGCTCTTTCCACACCACTGCACCGCCACAGACAGATATGTGAGGAGGTAATTATTTAGATGCACTGAAGAAAGTCTTTAAATAGAAGCCAAGAGGAGTTCTGACAGGTTTTTAACCTGGATGACTAATGAACCTCTGGAGGCCTCAACTCCCACTTCTAATGAAATTATATATAAAGTGCTCTGTGTGTGTGTGTGTCTAAGACAACAGACCTGGCCTGTGGCAGAGCCCATACCCCACTACAGGTTCTCTGACTTGCGGTCCAAAGTTCATTTCACGACACAGCGATTTCTTTCTTATTCTGCAGATAATCTTTAAGAAGATTTCCACAAATGTATGTGTGTATGCACATGTGTGTTGTCAATATACCTAGATAAATGCTCAACATTATACCAAACAAATTATGGCTTAGCGAAAAAATATATAATTTATCCTTAAAAAACTGGTAAACCCTAATTCAGATGTTTGGACATGTGGTTACTGTTTAAAATAGGTATTTTTGTTTCTTTGTTTATATTGTCAGTTCCTAACAAATACCCCAGCAGGCCCTGACCTACTGACTCCAAACAGAGTTGTGGACAAACACCACCAGATGAAGTCTCCTGGGCTTTTATTCTCTGACCACTGGGACTTGAGAGAACAGAAAGCTGAGACTGGGAATTTACATACACACACGATTAAGCACAGGCCAGTCATGGTGGGTGTTAGAAAGAAAGCATTTCAGAATGGAGTCAGGAGGAGAGAGACGACGCATCAAGCAGAAAGCATGTAAAATAATATAGCCAATGCAAAACTGCTAAGTCAACACTTCAGCAAGTCTCTGAAACCCATCCCTACCTCCTCCCTACGTGACTCAGCCTTCTAGCTTCCATATCGAAACAGGGAGGTGTAAGTGGAGTTGCCCAGACACCAGAAAGTTGTTGTTAAGGCCTTAAGCAATCAGATTCTTAAAACCAAACAGTGAATTTGCCAATAGGTAATCCCAATGAGTAGCAACCTGAGACATTTTATCTCAAAAATCTAAAACAGTCACCCAATTAAAGAAAAACAACACAAGCTCTAATAAAAGCAGAAACCAGAATACATATTTGAGGATAACTCTTGTTATGGCTGACAGTTGAGAAACCAGATTCACAGTTCTTGCTTTCAACCTGACAGCTGAGTCGCGAGAACTTGGCTCTCACACAAAGAAGGGGTGTTTTTTCAGTGCACTTGCAGAGCGTCAGAGAACAGCACCAAACGCTGTGCTAAGTTTCAGAGGCGGCTAAGCCCCCAACACAGAACAGAATTCCACCTATCAAAATTTCCCCCCTCTAAAGAACAGCACAATTCTTTTCAAAGGGTGTCAGGCAGGTGGGGTTACCTTGACCTTTGAAACTGAAGGCTCAAAAGACACCCTAAAATCCAAAATCTGCTAATCAGGTTCTTGGGTCCCAATTCTGAGTTTCATATTCCATAGGTCTAGGGTGGGCTGAAAACCTGCATTTCTAAGAAGTTTGGGTGACGCTGATGCTGCTGGTCCCAGGCGGACCGCAACAGGTATTGCATTCAACTTTTAAGAACGACTAAAATTGATCCCGCCCACAGAGAGACCGGTAACATCCAGGTAAAGTGAAATAAAGGCTCCACGAGTTCTAACGTAGACTGAGGTGGGTAGTACCGAGACTCCGGCTGGAGGAGTAAGAAGAAAACGCCAACAAACCCGACGCGCAGGACAGAAGATACTCGGAGTCCCGCTGAAATGTACACCCCTATGGGGAAGAGGAAGCTCCGTAGCTCCCTGGGCTCTGGGCACATTCGGCGCCCGTGGAAGTGCGGGACATCCAACTTCCAGCTTCGGTTCTGCTTGAGACGCGCACGTTTCTTTCCTTCCCGCGGGAACAAACGCGCGGAGGACGCGGGCCTCCGCAGCGCCTTGCAGCGCCCCCACTGGCCGAGGGAACTTTCTGCAGCCCCCTCGACCTCCCGCCGGTCGCCTGGCGCTCGCGTCCCGGCGTCGCCGTTGCGCTCCCCGCGCTGGCGCGTCTCGGGCTCCGCTCCCCAGAGCCTCGGCCGCGGCGCCCGGCTGCCCCCACGCACTCTTCCCGACTTTGCGCGCGCGCGTTGGCCCGGCGTCCTCGGGCAGCTCCCGGGAGGGAAAGGGTCTCGGACTCACCCACTGCCGGAGCGGGACTCTCGGGCGCCAGGGGCAGCCCGAGCCCGGGACTGCCACGCAGGGCGACCAACAGGCAGCAGACGAGCACGCCCAGCAGCGCCATCACAGGTCAAAAGCAAAGCCCGGGGCCTGAGAGACTGAGGCTGACTTGCCCGGGGGTGGAGAGAAGGCATAAGAAGGGTGAGGGTGTAGACGCCCTGCAGTCACGTGCGAGGGCAGATACCGCAAAGGGTCAATTCGTTTGACCTCCAGCAACTGTCTAGCGATTATCTGCCCCCTGAGGTCTTCGCGGCAGTGACTGGCCTGGGAAGGAACGTGCTTGGGGAAATTTCAGACAGATCATTTTCACTAAAGGCTTCCTGGCCTTAAACGGATGGGGCTCCCCTGCGGAAGACAAACAAAACCTTGCAGTATCGTATTTGAAGGAGGGCCCCAGAAGTGTTGGATAGCACAGTATCTCGAAGGGCAGCCCCTCGACTAGCAGCATCAGCACTACTTGGAAATTTTAGTAAGAAATGAAAATTCCCAGGTCCTATCCCAGACCAAGTATACCAGAAACTCGGGAAAGAGGGTGAGAATGATCCAGTAATTTGTGTTTTTAATAGCCCTCCAGGTGATGCTAACCTGATGGGCATGTTTGAGAACCACTGCTCAAAGACACAGGATTTTAGGGGCTCCTGGGTGGCTCAGTCGGTTTAGCAACTGACTTTTGCTCAGGTCATGATAGCTCACATGGAGCTCTGCGCTGACAGCTCAGAGCCTGGAGCCTGCTTCAGATTCTGTGTCTCCCTCTCTCTCTGCCCCTCCCTTGCTCTCTCTCTCTCTCTCTCTCTCTCTCTCTCAAAAATGAATAAACATTAAAAAACTTTTTTTTTAAAAGACAGGGTCATAGTTTTTAGGTTGTTTAGGGTGTTTGTTTGTTTACACCTGAGTTAGATCGTCTATATATGTGCTTCATGCAGTCCAGAGACACATGAAAAGCATAAATAGAGCCAGTTGCTTTTACTCTCCCAACAAATTTTTAAAGATACTTAATCTGACAATGGGGCCAAGATCCCCAGATTTTTCAGGTTCTGTGTTCCTTCTCTTACCATTTATGAGGATGCTGGCCTCTTTAAGATAAAAACACCTACAGTTTAAATTTGTAGGGCGTGGAATTCCTTGGGAGAAGAAAATATCCTGCAGAATGACTAACCTCATAAAAGAAGTCATAAAGTGTATTTGTTTCCCATCAGAGGAAACCTTATACAGTATCCGGTGTAATTTAATGGGAAAGTGCCACAAGAAAGGGGTTTTGAAGTAGGAATCAAGGTGCCTCCATTTTGTTTCATGTACTGCCAGAGTAGTTAAGTCCTATCTCAGTTTAGGATAACTCAAAAGCCTTTCTAGAACCAAAATGCTTTCCAATGGTGGACAGAATGGTCTTTGGAATTTCTCAGTACACAGTCTCAAAAGTATGGAGGAAAATGGCCAGGGGGAAAAATAGTGGACAGATGAGAGAGAATAACTTTAAGGACAGCAAGATAACTTATGTGTGTCTAGCCCAAACATTTTGAATGATAGGAAAAAGATTTTTTAAAGGGTAAAAATATCAATTTTAACTCTTCTCCCCCAATTTCCAATAAGCTTTACTGAAAATGAATTGTGAAACAGTCCTTCAGTAAGTAAGCATAAGATATCTCCAGCTTTTGAAACCTAAAGAAATGCTTGAATTTCCTAAAAGACAATGGATAGAAAGCTCACTCTTCCTTCTACTCCTTCTGCTTTCTTTTTTTCCCTTTGTACCTACTCTCTCTAAGTGCAAAGCTACAGTGCCTCAACATCTCTGGGTTTTCTCCTTAACCTTGGACGTGAATTTACAGGTCCTCAGTGGTCCAGATGAAGGAGTAATTTGTTGTGAGGGTGTGTATCTGGGCGAGAGAACACATGTGCCAGGGTGGAAACTGCTCCTTACTCATCATCAGGGGTCCAAGTATGGATTTCACAAGACAGCTTTTAGTCAACTTTGCAATTTTAAGACCTTGGGATTTCACAAACATCTCTCCAGGGCCTGTTGGTCAAATTGCCTTTGGACTTGGTAATTTTCCCTTTTCTATTCACTACGTTAAAAACAAAACGAAAAGGCCAAACCAGAAAAGTCAGTACTATTCTATATGAGCTAGAATACTGCTCGAAGAAAAATGATTTGCAACTACCCTGTGAACATTTAGGAAGCAAAAAATATTTGTTAATTATCTTCCCAGAAAATTACATTTGGTCCACCACTGCAACCTTTGATCTTTGTCATTGTCACTGTAATTTTGTTTCTCATTGAGGGCACCCAAAACCCTTCCCATTCTTTCCTCGGAGAGACAGTTGTTATGGAAATAAATGCCAGCAGGATGTTATTTGGCCTAATTATAGTCAGCTGAACCCCAATCCCCATCCTTGGATTTGTATCCTTAAGAACAGTGAGGCCAGAGCCCGTGCTTCTCCCGGAGCAGAGGCTGGAATGATCCAGAGAAAGCAGTCTTCCAACGGAAGCAAAGGTGAAGGCTGCCTAACAATCAGGAGCAACGCTCTCTCAGTGTTCTATTTCATGCTTTTAAAGACAAAGGTAGATTCTGGTGTTTTAGGAATGGTCATCTCAGCCAGACAATCTTATCCTGGCATTCAGTAGTAATTGTATTCAAATGTTAAATCCTATTGCTACACTTTAGTTTCCTCTATTCTTCATTAAAGTGATTAAAGTAATCCAATAGACAGATAATAGTTTCATTATGGTGAATTTTGTAAGTTAAAGTAAGTTCCCTCATGCTAAAATTGGGCCTTGAATTAACTTATAGAAATTTACTGAAATCATCTGGTTGAATAAAAATGAGTATTGCATATTTTTCCTGAAAAATATTTACTCTGCCTCTCAAAGGCTAGCAGAGGAAAGATTTCCTAAGTAGTAATCAGGGAAACTAAAATCTTGTGCTCTTTTCTTTCCCAAGAAGACAAGTTAAGCTCAAATGTCAATTTTTGACAACAGATGAAAGAGAAAATCACAAGGTTTGCAGTTCTCAGTATTATTTACTAATCATGAGAATGTGGACATTTAAAGCTGATATTCAATATCCTCATCAGTAAAATAAAAATAATATCTGCCTTACCTGCTTCACATTGTTGGTTTGGGAAAATGGATAAAATGCACTTAATTAATGATTAAATACAAGAGAACATTTGTTTGTTTCTACTTACAAAGGCAAACCCTAGCCGGTTACAAATAGGTCAACTCCATTCCAACAACTGCAGCTCACACATACCCAAAAAGGGGAATTTGAAAGCCTTAATGCACATTCTATGCACTCCATTTTACCATTCTTATTGACTTAGTTCACCTCAATGTATTTGTCTGGAGACACATCTTTATAATCCAGAGTAAAATTCACTTTCTTTTCCTGTTCACTTTATAATAAGAAACTTGACTTCTATGACATTTTGATTGTGTGATTTTTTTTTTACTATATTCACTTTTTAATAAGATATATTCGTGTATATCATTTTCCTTCATCAGACTACCTGTTTCTCATCGTCACAGATTCTGTACGGAAATCTCAACCAGAACTGTGACATTTCTGCTTTCCCCCAGTCTTCCAATTATTTCTTTTTAATTAATACTTTAAGCAAAGTTAGCAGTTTGTTAGTAATATTTCTAAAAAGTTAGTATTTTTCCAGCTTTACTTTATTCAGTAAGAAAGTCTGTTTTGTCTAAAACCTCCTAATGTATAATTCCCAGCCAGATTAGTGATATTAAAAACAACAACAAAATTTCTCATGGGTATACAATTTTTATTCGAATCTGATTTGCATTTCAATGGAAATTATAGAATGTATTTACTTTCTTTATTTTAAAAATGTGCCTTAACATTTTAATGTGAATTATAAAACATGATAAATCTGCAGACCTAAATGGGCTACTTGCAGAAAAAAGTTTTAAGACAAGTTTTTAAAGCACCATTTTCCACGTCCACAACAAAGATAACCTTTTAATTAGTGATCACCCATGCTGTAAGAGCCGGAGAACAGAGACTTGAGTAAACAGAAAATTGTAGAGCTTTTCGAACCCCAGATCAGGAACCTTTCTATGCCTTCTCATAGTGGCGAACCGCAACCACATCACCAAAAGTAAGCGTCTGAAAGATGCAAAAGATAATCAAATCTTTTTATACGAGAATATTAGTAGCTGAAATTTCTAAAGATTATCATATAATTTACATATTGTGCAAATGAATGTCACTGACAAACATTAAAAGCTGCATAAGCTCTTCCTTTCTTAAAAAGAAACTTTTTTCTGATTGAATTATTTACTGTGTGAATAATAACATGTATACATAGTTCATGTCTCTAATAAAAAATGAAGCAAAAAATAAATAAATAAATAAATAAAACCCTGAGATTAACTAGGTAGATTCAGGTCAAAAGAACTCCTTTTGCCTTAAATTATTCCTTTTGCCTTAAATTATCAGGATAATCAAATTAGCTGTCTGCTCTGAAAGTGAATGGAATTTATAGTAGGTTTTCATCAAGTAAATTTTGAAGAATTTTTAGAAAATCGAAATCGTTTGGGCAAATGGTATTTGGAATGACTTGCGTCAACGTCATCAGGAAAACTAACTGTACAAATGTTCTCGTTGCTTTGGTTGTCATACTTTAGCTGATGTGAATATAGGTGCATGGGTGGATGTAACGTAGAACATGGACTCTTATGTCAAATCAGACCGGAAGAATTTCTATAAAATTTCTACAAAATCTAGGAATGTTTTAGTATTTGTTATTTACATGCATTGACATGATTTTCAAAAATTTTCATTCATTGCTTTAATCTCCTTTTTTTGAACTCAGTCTTGCCTGATGAGTCAGTCATACATGTCATAAGAGCTATCCACTTTTCCATATTCAGGGGAGGAAATGGTGATAAAAGCATAAAGGAGAAGCTCAGACTGAATCTTTTATAAACAAATCCTTTCTTTTGATGATCACTGCAGAAATATGTGGGCAAGTTTTCATAAGGGGAAAACTGTCCCTCCATTCCTCACCCCATGAAAAGAAGTATGAATAATATAAGCCCTGTGTCTCAATCTAGAACAGCCCTGATTGCAACAGTTAAAGGGAAGAGGAAAAACAACAA
Source organism: Suricata suricatta (assembly GCF_006229205.1). Classification (NCBI taxonomy): domain Eukaryota; kingdom Metazoa; phylum Chordata; class Mammalia; order Carnivora; family Herpestidae; genus Suricata; species Suricata suricatta. Next base: position 105,813,365 of record NC_043706.1, on the reverse strand, counting down.
TTTCTCTAAATTACAAAAACAAAAAAAAAGCCCTTTCTTCTATTATTTTAGAAAGAATATGTAAAGCAGTACACACCGTGCCCAAAAAAGCCCCCCAAAATGCTGTATTGACTATTTCAATGTCATCAAAATACCATTACTCAGTTCACAAAAACATGTTTAGGATCTTAGATTCATGTGTAACATTTTCCCCAGTTTATGATGCTACTCCATCATTAGAGTTTTTTAAATTTTATATTTTATAGTTTTTACATGACTACTGGTATTGAACGGGAATGTTTGATGCATCAAAAGAAAGACGGGAAGGAAGTCAAAATGGTTCCCTCCAAGGAGAAACGACACTTTTCTGTTATATCCTAAATCATCTGCACTGAGCTTATGGAACTTTCATAAACTCAAATATAAAAAGTTTCAAGATCTCTTCTTTATTACAGTAACTGTAAAGTAATTTTTTGGATATTCAGTAAACTTGATATTCTTATAGTTATTTGCCAACTTATTCATATATTTCCATGAATATTTTTATACTTAGATTTCGTTTGAGGTTTAGACATTCATAGTTACACTATAGAAATTCTTTGACACAGTTGTAGCTAAATCAATGGCAACTTCTGAAAACCACACTTGCATAGAATTTTTCTTTTTTTTTTCCTATAAAAGACTTACTGTTAGTTAAAAGGGGAGGAGAGGGAAGGGGGGCGGGACTAGGAGTGGGGAGTGAAAAGAAGCAAAGGGAGAATTCCCTTGACTTACCATCACCATTTTGCCATCCTTAATTTCTCTCACAAAATTTGTTTCTTTGCCATCCCACTTCTGCACATGAACAAGTTTGTCCCCATCCAGGCTAACAACAGACTGAGACCAACAACAAAATGTAGAACATAGCAAAAGGTACAGATTAGATTTCTCTGATGCGAGTCAAGTGGAGTGGCTTCCGAAGCAGTCACAGAATTGAATGAATGGTGACCAACTAATTACCGTATTAGAGCCATATCCTCTGCGGCTCCTAGAGTCATTATGGCCGTGAACTAATAATTCGTAATTCGATTGAAGTGTGTACGTCTAGATGCAACAACTTCATATGTTAGAAATAAAAGTTCTGAACAAGTATTCTCAGTCTAGTCACTCTACTTACTCTTAAATAAAGCCTTAAGATGAGGCAACCTATTTTGTCAGTCTGAGACAATCAGTGACATTAAGCAAAATGCAATATTTATTTTAAATGGACATTCTTACTTTCTGAAATACAAATATGAAAAGAAAAATGTAGAGTAAGAGACAAATAAAACTGCGATTTGAGCTATAGCCAGTACCCACATATGTGCCCTAGAATGCAAAATTATTCCCGGTGGTATCCTCTCTGAATTGAAATACTGAGAACATTCTCTACTTCTCATCATCTAAACAAGAGAAACATAAGGGTCTCTTTTTTACTGCCTCCTCCCCATTCCCACCCAGGAGAAGGTCAGCTCCTTACCTTACAGTTTCTATCGTCTGCAGTGGTCTCATCAAACTCTTCTCCCAGATGGAAACTAATCTCTGTGTTCTTGAATGTGCTTTGAGTCCTGATCACCACTTTATCCCCCTCCTGACTGACGATCACTGTTGGTTTGGTCACATTTCCCACCTGCCTAGTGGCAAAGCCCACACCTAAAAAACAATACAGTTAGCAGCAACTTCCAAAATAACTCACATAACAGGAATCTGCTTTTCTATTCTGGAATTCAGGACTTTGAATGTAAGTTTCATTAAGGACAAGTTTAGCCCATTAATCATGCAATACGACTACTGATGAGCTATAATACTCAGATGCTTAATTGGATGCACAAATGATAAGTGGATGCTGAAAACAAAAAGGCACAGAAGCTTCATATCCTCCCCAGACTACCAAATGCACTGTTATTTAGCCCTGGGCAAGAAAGCAAGCAAAAGCCACATTAAAATCCCTTCAGTGGGAAATGCATAGCCTAGCATTCAATTATGACAACATGATCTGTCTTTGTCACTTGGCAATCTAATAGGTGAAAAAAGGAATTGGCGCTACTGAAGCTTCAGGTTAAGAAGAGAAGAGCACATCTTATTTTTACCTACCTAGAGCCTTCATGTACTCATCAAAGTTGTGGCTGTCCGTCAGCTTCCAGGTAGCACAGAAAGCTTCCACCATCCTTGCCCTTTCCTTTCACTTTGAAGACAGATAAAAGAGGCAGGAGGGAAGATCTCTGGATCTTATTGCCACTGCAATTCAGAAGACCCCTTTGCACCTCACAGTGGCTCCTGGCTTCTTATTTGGAAAAGAGGTAGGCAGAAAGCCAAGGATTTGAATTGCAAACACACCCTTCCAGTGTCCCCCTTTACAGGAGGCTGTTGCCAGGGAGAGGCGGTGGGAAGGGGGCCTCAAATGAGGTTCCAATCCGCTTTGTGATTGGCTCAGGCCACTGGGTTAGCAGAGTAGGTCGAGCTCCTCTCTCGCCTCACACTGCAGCCCTTCTTCCTGAGAAAGCTGTGCTAGGAGTCAATGGGGCTGGAGGCAGGGAACCGGGAAAATGAGAGAGGGTCTTTCAGGTTCAGCTCGAAAACTTGGCAAAGGCAAGTTCAGGCTGTGCTGAACGAACAAAAGATGCACAATAAGACATTCAGATTGATTTCCGTTAATGGCAAAGCTGGTTACAAATGAGGACCCCCTTTAAAGAAAACCACTGAACTGCCAGGCTTTTCAGACAAAGGAGGCTGAATAGTGTCTTTTATTTTCTCTCATATTTACAGGGAGAGCAAAACACAAGCCAGAATGTGCCAAACTAGGAAAAGAAGAGGAGGAGGTGGTATGAATGCCTTCCCTAGACTGTAGAACTAGAAGGCTACTCCAACCGAGTATCAATGGGACGCTAACTAATTTTGGCTTCTTCCCAACACAAACTGAGTGAATTTCAAGATCCATTGTCCTTCCTAAGAATATGAGAACCAGACTGAGATGGAAAAGGGATCTAAGGCAGAGTATGGTTCAGATTCACTAATGAGGTACAAAAATAAAGAAAAAAATGCTCTTTTTCCCTTTCTTTAATAGATTATAGAATCCATGTGGAAAAATGGAACATAAGGTCATTTAGTAAGATGACCTGCATGCACTGTAGGACCTTTTGGTTTCCTGAGGCCACATCCACATGAACACAATCTGTGTATAAACTGGGGCTCAGCCATGGGAATAGGACAGGAATTGCAGGAACTGTAGATATCAGAAGAGCTTTGACTTGTCCCAATCAGGGTACCTCCCAAATAGCAAAATACCTCAAGAGTTCTGAGTATTTAAAGGAGGTCTCCGAAACTCCCCTTCCTCCAGAAATTCTTCCTGCTTTCCTTAGCATAGACCATCTATGACAGTCTGCCTCCCTTTCATGGGGACGGGACAGAAGAATCTGATTCAAAGAAGCCTTTGAGCTTCTGCCCACCCAAACACAAGAGACAAAGCTCAGACCACATTTTGCTCCACTGCCAGCTCCAAGAGTCTACTCTGAGGTCTCAAAGATACCTCAAAAGTATTCATTTCATGTATATTTAATCTTTGCCCATACCTGGTCTTTCTCCAGCTTTCACCATGTTGGTGAGCAGCACCACCGGCCACCCTACTGCACAAGCCAGAAAACCTGGAATCATTTTGAACACTTGATTCTCTACAACCAAAATCCATGTCAAGGCCTATCTATTTTGCCCCCTGAATATTTGTCCAATTGTCATCCACCCTCTGTCTCTATAGCCAACATCTTAATTTAAGCAGCCGCAGTCTCCTACTAGTCCTATGGCAACAGCCTCTTAACTGCCCTTCCTGCGGCCACACCTGATGTCGAGTTCCTTCCCTATCCTGGAGCCTGAATGACTTTTTAAAATACAAGTCTGCACCTTCTAGTGACAAATGGTGCTGAGACCCTTCTCATGTGCTTCTCTGCTGTTTGTTTATCTTCTTTGGTGAAGCGACTATTCAAATTTTTTGTCGCAGTGTTTTGTCTTAACCATTTTATAATTTTAAAGTATAATTTATTGTCAAATTGGCTAATATACAGTGTGTACAGTGTGCTCTTGGTTTTGGGGGGTCTTCTGTCCCATTTTTAATTGGGTTGTTTATCTTATTGTTACTGAATTTTACAATCCTATATATTCTAAGTAAAAGTCATTTGTGGTTTTTTTCATTTTCTTTATTTTTTTATTGTGATAATGGTTTCATAGGCATGTCAAATGGATCAGGTGTATACATTAAATATGTGCAGTTGATTTTATTCTGCTCATAGCACGGCAAAGCCATTTAAAAAAGTCTAAATCGATCTTGTTCCTTTCCTGCCTAAACTCCTTCAAATGACTTCCTCCTGCTCTCGGTTTGAAGAACAAAATTTCTAACGTTGCCTAGACCTGCCCTGCCGCTAACATTTGAAGGACTCTGAGTAAGAACTCAAAGAGAGGCTGATATGCCATTATAGCTAAACAATAAAAGTTATGGATTTAACGATGCCAGGGGCCTGGCCCGCATCCTAGCCAGGACTCAAAGCCCGTCCTTCCCCCCTTTCCTAATAGGTCACCCCATGACTTCCGCAGAGCTGGTGGTTCAGTGTCTGACTTCAGCACAGGTTATGATCTCAGGGTTTGAGTTTGAGCCCGGCATTGTGCTCTTTGCTGTCAGTACAGAGCCAGCTTCGGATCCTCTGTCCCCCTTTCTCTCTGCCTCTCCCCCCCTCATACTTTCTCTCTCTCAAAAATAAACATTTTTTAAAAAAGATTTTTTTAATAGTGATATAAAAGGAACAAAGAAAAAAGTTGCTTTGGCAGATCTCTTTTTTCTAAATGTTTATCTCTGAGAAAGAGAGACATAGAGACAGTGCACAAGTTGGAGAGGGGCAGAGAGAGAGGGAGACACAGAATCCAAAGCAGGCTCCAGCTCTGAGCTGACACAAACCCACAAAACATGAGATCATGAGCTGAGCCAAAGTTGGGCACTCATCCAACTAAGCCATCCAGGTGTCCCTGCTTTAGGAGATCTTGGCAAAATTTCCATACGGAATTGAGTCTCTGGCACCTGCTTTATGGCAATTTTTTTCTTCTTAAGGAAACAGAGGGTATTAGAGTACATTTTAAACACTGTTCTTGAGCAAAGTAAGCCAACTATACATAGCTTGAATTGAAATTGCTGGGCCATAGATTAACCTTCCATTTTGGATGATAATGCCAAAATGTTTTCCAAAATGGATTCACCAGTTTCGGCACCCACAAGGGGATGGACTCACATCATCCCCAACACCCTAACAACTTCAAAAAGTTGGTCTATCAGGTGCACATGAAATGACAATTTTGTCTTGATTTCTCTTTTTCTAATCCTAATGAGGTAAACATCTCTTCGTGGATTTATTGGTCTATGGTTCTTTCACTGTGAAGTATCTGTTCATCTTCTGCCCAATATCATGTAGGTCATTTGTGGGGTTTTTTTATTGCATATTGTTGATCCCAATTGTTTTAGAGTATAGGTGTCATGAATATGTTCTGCAAATTTGTAACTTTCACTTTCTTTAATGTAGCTTTTGAGAGCTAACATTCTCTTAATATTGTCAGATTTATTGATATTTTATTTTATAGTCAAAATGCTTTGTCTTGCTTAAGGAAAGAGCCTACCCAAGATCCAAAAGATGATCATCTGCATTTTCTACCAAGAGTTATAAAGTTTTAACATTTGGGTTTTTAACTTTCTTGACTATATTTTTACATGTCATGAGAAGTAGGGACCCAAAATATACTCTACCTCTATAATTTTCAAAGTTCCATACATGTGTTGATCTCTGCATCCTATTTAATGCCACTAATCAATTTTATAATCTCTCTAACATTGCTAAGCTATCTTAATTTGTATAGCTTTATAACAATACAGTATCTGGAAGAGCAAATCTCCCCAACTTGTTACTCTTCTTCAGAACTATCTGAACTAATCATGGCCCTTATCTTTTTTACAAATGTTATTAACATTAACATAAAAAAATTCTGTTTTTTTAAATAGGAATTGCATCTATGTTATAGGTCAATTTGGAAAAATTGACACCTTTATGATATTGTCTTCCTATTTAAGAAGATGATGTATCTATATAGTCTTTAATATTGTACAATAATGTTTCATAATTTTCCCTCTAAGATTTGTAGCTTGCTTACTACACTATCTTATTATTTTTAATAACCCATAGATTATTTTTCTATGTAAATAATCATAAATATGGTGTGGTCTCTAAGATCTAAAATAAAGCAAGAAAGTCTTTGGTATAACCCACCATCTGTCTCCAGGCTATGTGGCGTTAGGTCTGTTGCCAGCCAGACACCTAACCATATTACTTTGGATATTGCAAACAGGAACATTGCATTTTAGATTATTATATTTTTGTTATTTCTTTCATTCACTTTCCTTCTCCTTCCTTGAATTGGAGAAGGGCTGGAAGTAGCTAGCATATTGCACTCTTAGAAGGGTGATTTCTAGGGGCGCCTGGGTGGCTCAGTTGGTTACACAACTGACTCTTGATTTGGGCCAAGGTCATGATCTCACCGTTTGTGAGTTCAAGACCAGAGGTGGGCTCTGCACTGACAGAGTGAGGCCTGCCTGAGATTCTCTCTCTCCCTTTCTCCCTGCCCCTCCCTTGCTCTCTCTCTCTCTCTCTCTCTCTCTCTCTCTCAAGCTAAATAAAATAAACATTAAAACATTCTTTAAAAAAAGAAGTGCAGTTTCTATATACAAGGTGCTGCTATCTTGAACAAATACTTAAACCACTTAAATAATAAATAGTTAATATGATAGTTTTTCTGCATGTACTATCCCAAAAATATCAGAGGACTAAGCAGTGAGAGCAGAAGAATATTCCAACTCATTGCACACTTGTTTTATAACCAGTGGCTGATCCCATCAAACCTCCTCTCCAGCTAAGATAGCTCAGATGGTTCCTCTATCTGAGAGCAAGGTTCTATCAGTTATGATCTGCACAGCAAGTTTAGTTAAAAAAAACCAAAAAAGCACTACTCATTGTTTGTAACAAATGCCAAATCTGACAGAAAATAATAATAAGATAAAGCATGAAATCTATAGGCATATCTACAAAAAAAAAAAAAAGTAGAGGTCACTATATCCTGAAGACAGAGAACAAGAGTATTCCCTTGAAAACTGATTTATCAAAATAAACAGTAGAAATAAAAAAAATCTCTGGTGTATCAATAAGTGCAAATGTCTTCTCTAAAACAGGAGCAAGAACCCATAACAAGAGAACAGATTGAAATAAAAAGGATAAGCCTAATGAAAACAACAGCAAAAAGACTGAGATTCAAAAATAAGCTTAATGTGATAAAAAGACTCAAAGGAATTAATAACTAAATAGAAGGTATTATATCAACCAAAGAGAAAGTAATAAATAGAATGATATTGTTTGAAAGGAATCTCCAGAATGCAGGGAGACATTGTGAATAGTGGATGTGAAAAATGTTAGATATGAAAAAAATGAAAATACAGCCTAATAATTACAGATATTACTAAGATAAACATCAAAACAAATGGAATAAACAAAATCCTAATGGAGGAAAACCTTCCATAGTTGAAAACAGGTATCAGTATATAGATCAAAATGCCACGTCATTTGACGGCATGAAT
>NC_043706.1:105733044-105805617 GCF_006229205.1 Suricata suricatta | reverse complement strand
TATAGTGATTTATGCTCAACTTGCTATTATCTCTCAAGTATTTATGGCTAATCAAATAAGCCTAGTTAACATCAAAGGAAATGATCAGCAAAGACACATTTTATTGTTTATATCAATTTTTAAACAAGTAGTGCATTGAAGAAGCCACATCTATAGATCCATCCCTCAAAAACCTCTGTTTTCTCATTTCTTGAATTTTGTAGTTTTCATTTTATCCATATTCGGTATAACAACATATATAACAACTAATAAAATATATGTAGCTATATAACATAATAGCATTGTATATTATGTAATATATAATAAAATATATAACAATACTTAATATAATGTGTAACAATAGAGCAACTTTATTTAAATAAAATCAGAATGTGATAACAAATGAATAATGTTTATTGTTTTCTAAAAGAGTCATTTTATTTTATTTTTTAATATATATTTTTTAATGTTTTATTAATTTTTAGAGAGAGACAGAGCAGGAGCAGGGGAGGGACAGAGAATGAGGGAGACACAGAATCTGAAGCAGGATCCAGGCTCTGAACTGTCAGCACAGAGCCTGATGGGGCTCGAACCCACGAACTGTGAGATCATGACCTAAGCCAAAGTCAGACACTTAACCGATTGAGCCACCCAGGAACCCCAGAAAGAGCCATTTAAAAAATACTTCCTATTTAACTGGCCAATTTAATAACTAATGTAAAACTACTCCTCAGCCATATTTTCACAGTCAAAAATAGAATGAAACGAATTATACATAATGAGCTAAAAGTGTTTACAAAAATTAAATGCTAAAAAAATCAATTAACCCAAAAGAAGGCAAGTACAAAAGAAAAAAGAGGAACTAAGCCCAAATTGGATTGGGCAAATAGAAAACAAAGAGCAATATGGTTTGTGTGTGTGTGTGTGTATTTATGCCTAGTACATGTTTTCTATGGGACATTTTACTTTAAATATGAAGTCACATGCGTTAAAATTGATAGACAAAATATCATGTAAGTGCTCATCATAAGAAAACTGAAGTGGTTATGTTATTATGAGAGAGAAATAGACTAGGACAAGAAAACTTCCGAGGGATAAAGATGGGCATTTTGTAATAATGAAAATGTCAATAGCTCAAGTACTATTGCTTGCAAAGGGGCAGAAGGAGGTCATGCAATCTAGAGTGATGAAAATACTGTACATCTTGATTCATTTGTTGGACACTTGGGTGTGTACATTTGCCAAAAGGATCAAACTGTATACTTTAAATGGATGCACTGTTGCATTTAAATTACGTTTTAACAAAGTTAAGACAAAAAAAAAAGAAGAAAATAGATATTTGCCAAATGACCATAGTGGGCTAGAGTAGCATTATAGCATAGTGATTCAGAGCATATGCCCATGGCCAGACTGCCAGAGGCTAAATCCTGTCTCTGTTCCTTACTAAAATTAACTGAATCCATTAATTTATCTGTGCTCTGTTCCTCTTTAAAATGAGCAGAGTCATAGTTAAATGGTGATTGTAAGGATTAAATGAATAAACAAATAAAGTGCTTAGTAAGTACTCACTAGATGTTAGCTATTATCATATTCTGCATTTTATGCTTAACCTTGGTTAACGGTGGAGACTTCTGACAATCTGTAACATTATTTTAACACACTAAAGGGAGAAAAATAGGAGAAAGAGAAAGAGGAAGAAAAATAGCCCTTTACTGGAAACCATCTTTTAACAAGAATTAATTTGCATGGCTAGATTTTTAGATTGAGCAATGACAAATCTCTTCCTGTAATTTGATTTTGCATAGTTGGCAGATGCCCTGTGGGGAAAGATGGCAGCCAAATACAATTTAGAATTGTTGCCAAGAATTCTTGTTACTTGAATTGGAGGCTTTTAGAAAGAACTTCTTGACTCTGCCGTTACGCTATACAGATAAGATGTGCTTAATTGGTATGTTTGAATAAATGAATGAATGGGAGGGGGTGGAAGACTCATTCTGAGTATGTGATACTAGTGGCCCTGCCTTATAACTTCATAAGGGAAAACCCCAAGAATGAAACAAAATATGACGTTGGTCCCAAGGGAACTTGTTTCCTTAAGAAACATCTCCAAGTGTCATGCAACTCTACCATTTTCCACTATAAGAGTTAGAAGCAGCTTTGCTAACTGCTGTCCTTTTGAGCAACAGTCTCCAAGCATATTTTTTTAATCTTTATTTATTTTTCAGAGAGAGAGAGACAAAGTGCAAGCAGGGGAAAGGCAGAGAGAGAAGGAGACACAGAATATGAAGCAGGCTCCAGGCTCTGAGCTGTCAGTACAGAGCCCAATGCAGGGCTTGAATCCAAGAAACTCAAGTTTATGACCTGAGCTGAAGTTGGGTGCTTAACCAACTGAGCCACCCAGGTGCCCCTATGTTGCACCCCATCAATAAGAAAATGTTGTGCCTTTATAGAGATTATTTATTTATTTATTCATAAGTTATATGTATATATTATCATATTAATATAGTATGAATATTGCATAAAAACAAACTGATGAGAATGAGATAAAAATTAAATAATTTTTTGTATATTGTCTTGCTAATTGCAGTCAGCTTCATGTTACCGTTAACTGCTATTTTGAGGCCAAATATATGTTTAAGTAATATAAATAAGTACATATAAGTAATAATGTACATAATAACATATATACATTTTCACATTTCAAGTGATCTTCTTATAATTGTGAACTTTCTAAGCCAACTTTTTTTGTTAAAACACTTATATGCTTCCAATTTATATCTTATAATGTGGCTTAGAAAAACTCACACTACAAATAGGACACACATCTGCAGTCATTTTTTGTTGTAAGGTTGTATGCTATTAGCATTGTCTTAACTCAGTAGTTCTATAGACATTTTTCTAATCTCTTAATCTCACTTTATCATGCTTAGTTTAAATAAAACTCAGTAATATTAGTTGAGAATTCACTTAAGTGGGTCCACACTCAATGCTAGTAATTCACAGTGAGCTAAAATGGGATGAAAACTGGGGCTACCACTAGACCAATACATGTTCTCTTTCCTCAGGACATTTCATGACAAGTAACTGACATTATGCCTGTGTAAAGGGTCACTGTCAATCCACATATAAAGATACTAAAGATTAATTTAAATCCCATTTTATGTAAAATTAAATATGTATAGGAGTACTAATAGTTTCTTCTGGAATCTTTTCCAAAGTAAGCTCTATGCCCACCATGGAGTTCAAAGAGGTCTTGAACTCAAGACCCTGAGACCTAGATCTAGGCTTAACCTACTGAGTCACCCAGGCACCCCATCTTCTGGGGTGAATCTTGCAGAATCACTAAGATTCATGTACCCTCCTTGAGATATTGATCATGAAAGAAAGTCTACAAGCCACATAAGAAGGAGATAACCATCAAGGATAGCAGATATGTATTTGTAGTCTAGACCTACATAAAACAATGTAGGTTTTTCTTTTCCTATAACTCAACTTGATTACTAACTCAACTTCCCATTTTTATCTAAGTGCAGAAAACTTTTTACAGTCACTTTGCTGCAAATTTGGTAAAATTTGTGATTATTGAGGCATTTTAAGTTTCCTCATTTTTTAAGTTTCCTTATTTTGAAGAGAGACAGCATGAGTGAGGGAGAGGCAGAGAGAGAGAGAGAGAGAGAGAGAGAGAGAGAAACAGAGAGACAGAGAGACAGAGAATGACAGAGAGACAGAGAATCCCAAAGAGGCTCTGTGCTATCAGCACAGAGACCAATGTGAGCCTGACATGGAGTTTGAACTCACAAACCATGAGATGATGACCTAAGCCAAAATGTAGATTGGGTCCCTTAACCAACTAAGCCACCCAGGTACCCCAAGGCATTTTAGGTTTTCACCAAGGCAATTCAAAGATTCCCTCTTCTTTGTTCCCTATAGCGTTTCACCCAAGATCTGAACACAGGGGGATGAGATGGAAATGCTAGAGGCCAGAGGCCAAGAGGAAAGAGAATTATGGTGGTATCACAATATCTAGTTCTCAGTCCTCTTTGAACGTTGGCACTCATCCCCAGTGCCTCTGATGCTGATGGTCCCTGTCCCACATGAGAGAAAGGGGACTGTTAAGAAGGATTACAAGATTTTGGCTGGAACCATTGCTTGAAGCTAGACTTTGAGGCACCTGTTGTCACCACTGATGAACAGGAAAGGGGAAAGCCAAAAAAAAAAAAAAAGAAGAAGAAGAAAGAAAGAAAAAAATAAGAGAACCTGTAAAAGCCAACACTTCTGAGTTGAAAAAGGCTAAACTTTTGAATTACTTGAAAGTCTCAGGGACAGTTAAGGAAAAGGGTATAATCCCTGAAGGGACTTCCTTGAAAGGGCAGACATGTCTGAGGACTACAGCTCAGCAAAGGAGCTGCCAGAAGAGGGGGGGCATTTCTGCCACTGAAACAGAACAGGATAACAAAGCATGTGGGCACTGAAGCAGGGAATCTAGTGGATTTGATGGGAGATGAGGAAACACTTGCCTGATTTTCCTCTGTGAAATAGGATACGTTGGTCAGCTGAAAGTAAACCTTAAATGAATTAAGATTATCTAGGTTTGATGGAGATTAGGTAGAATCCACTTTGTGGAATTCCTATTGAACCTAAATTTGAATTTAGAAAAATAAAGTTACATTTCTTACGCAGCTGATTCTTGTGGGTTCCCGGTGGGACGCACGATTTGTTGAAGCCTCTCTGTAATGAACACATGCATTACGGAGCCAAATCATCTTAAGGTGACAGATGGGAGAGAGTTGGTGTGTAGGAATGAAGCAGACTCCAAAGTCATACTAATTTCAGATAAACCTCTTGGTCTGAGCAAATTACTGAATGCCTTAAATTTTCTAGGTAGGTAGATGGGAATCTATGTGAGGAAAGAAACACGTCAACAGAGCCTTATAACTTGCTACAGAAATTCAATCTTCTAAATCTCTACAGAAAACATAGGAAAGAATGAAAATTATATTAGAACCCGTTTCTTAGGTTCTGAATTTCTTTAAAACACTGTCTACAAAGGCACAGCCAGACAGAGAGCTGTAGTTACCTTGAAGATTAGCCATCAAGCAGTGTCAGTGGGGTTTGTGCCGGGGACAGACTTTGTTTTGGGAGAGGAGTATGGACTCTGGTAAAGCCAGAGAACCCCTTAGTCCCATAGAAAGAACTGTATCAGATAGCTGCTAAGCATTTAGTCTGGAGGAATCAGTCTTCTTATTCTTTGCTTTTATGAAGACAGCATTTTGTTCTTAGCTTAAACTCTTAAAAGAAACTACAACTAAAAACAACAAAGACCATGCAGGCCTAGGAAAGCTCAACAGATCAGAGAGGGGCCACTGACCCTATGTAGCCTAAGCTCAACCAACATTTTCTTGAACTGAACAACTATGTCAAAGAGTAGCCAATCACCGCGTAGAGGGTGTGGACATGGCTAGAACTTGCTGGGGAAACTGACTTCATTGGCTGTGAACTCTGAGTGCCAAAAGGCTTAGTTTGTTGGAGGGGAAAGAATTTACCCTAGTTCCTGGCATAATCAGAAATGGTGTCCCCTTTTACTTTCAAAAGTGTCTAAAGCTTAGACAAAGTGTACAAAGGACCCAATCTATAAGCAAAGCCAACTCTTCTCCCCTTATGTAAAAGCTTTCATGAGAGTTTATTTATGAAGGACAGCTCCAGCCTGCATCCTGGTCAATGTCCTCAGAGGAGGGCAAAGAAGGATGTGAGTGGCTTAGGTCAGCACTGAAGGAGGAAAATCCCCTTTAAAACACCTGGCAGTTATGTTCAAGAAGGTTGCACATGGAAACCACGATTTAGGCTTAACCCTGGAGTCAGGGCAGGAAAGGACCCAGAGTGCATTGCGTAATGAGGAAGTTACCATTCTTGTGCAATAGATTTTGTATGGAAAAACTAGGTCTCAAATTTTTTGGACATTGCAGACAGGGGCAAACACATCTAAATGAGAAGTCAGTTTTCTTTCTCAGAACACAAAGCTACCAGAAGAAAATAATATTTTGAAAGTAAATCATTGATTCTTTTTTTTTTTTTTTTTTCCTCCTTAGCATTTTTCTCAGCCAAACTAGTAAATCACTTAGCTGGTCAGTCAAGTCACCAAGAGAGTAAATTTTTCCACAGGGAAAAGCAGGAAATGTGGGTCTGGTGGAAAACTGGGGTAGGGTAGTAGAATTTCAGTTACAGAAGTCAAAGCATTTGGGTTTAGGGACTCAGGCATAAACAGGAGCCAGTTTCTCCATCCCTCTCAGATTTGATAATGTCCATAGGAAGTAAAGATTACTTTGGGCAGGTGTAGAGGAGTGAGAGAAAAAGCAGGGAGTTGAGCAGGGAAGCCAGAGAGCTTGAGAACTAGTGAGTCCCTGATGAGGCCCAGGGTCCTTCACTGGCTCCTCTTCCACAGACTGAGTCCGGAGGTGTAGTACAGAACAGAAATCCTGTATGTGTTTGGAAGGATCTGAGAGACAGTTTGTGCCTCAGTTTTCAGGTAGAGGGAGAGGAAGCGGCAAGCTTAGTGAAGTTCCCTTCTTACTCAGGACCATACATTTGCACTATCTAAGTAGCTGTGGATAACACAGAATTTTCCAGAGCTAAATGTGCTGAAAAGAGGTGTGAAAATAGCATAGTGTGAAATGAAGCCAGAAAGTCCTGTAGACAAGATGTGCTAGTTACCTGAGTGCAAACCGTGGAGGAATGGAACTTCTCAGCAAGGGTGCAGGGATCCATAGATGATGAAAATCAAAGACAAAGTGTATCCCACCATAGCTCACTCCCTCAAGGACCCACTGCCAACATCTGGAATGTTTGCCTAAAGGCAAGGATGGAGGGGAGGGTAATAATAGTAGCAGCAAAAATGTAGGGCTTTCTACAGACCAGCCACTATTCTATGTAGTTTATATTAACACGTTTAGCTCTCACAACAATCCTATGAGGTAGGTACCCTTATGAAACTCGTTTTGCAGATAAAGAAACAGGCATACAGAGGTTAAGAATAAAAATCCTGGGGGTGCCTGGGTGGCTCAGTCAGTTAAGCATCTGATGCAGCTCAAGTCATGATCTCGTGGTTCCTGAGTTCGAGCTCCACCTCGGGCTCTGTGCTGACAACTCAGAGCCGGGAGCCTGCTTCAGATTCTGGGTCTCCCTCTCTCTCTGTTCCTCCCCTATTTGTGTTCTGTCTCTCTCTCTCAAAAATAAAGATTAAAAAAAGATTCTGAAAAAAAAGAATAAAAATCCTGAATTAATTTAGATTAAGTAGACTTGACATCAGTTTTATGATATCTTTTAGACTAGACTGGTCAAAAAATTATATATACATATAAATGTATGATACAATTGAATTTTCACACAAAGATTTAAACCCACTGAAAAGATGCTTTGTGTGAATTTTTAATTATGATGTATTATATATAACAGATCATGGCAAATCAAAGTAACATCTCATTTGGTACCAAAGAAAAACACAAAACAAACCAAAAAAAAAAAAAAATCCCAAACCAGAAAAATTCAGAATAAGAGAAACAATCTAAAAGAACAGGATAAATGTTACAAACTTTCCTTTTGTCTTCACTATAAACCTAGTCTTTCGGTGTCTTTTCCTATTTCCTCTTCTATCAACTACCTAGTGACTTCATTTTTCTCTCTTAGTGAGCCTTGTCCTACAGTAAATTATCTCATTGATTCTTTTATCAACACCTTAAATTCTTTCACAACATCCAGGTTTAGGCCACATTTCTTGTCTCTGCCCATCCTGAAGATCCCAGATTAAGAGTAAAAATGGAGGTGGTTAAACATACATTCTATGATTTCATGAGGCTGGAAATCAGCAAAATATTGGAGACAGAAGAATTCAATTTGCTCTGTTAATGAACTACCAATGTATGAATGAGTAATAATGACAAGTATGTTTTATGAATAATTTTACAATTATTCCATAGAATATATTTTCTTGCCTTCATTTAAGAAAAATAACTATGTATTATCAAGATTTTTTAGTTGTTTTTTTAATGTTTATTTATTTTTGACAGAGAGTGCATAAGCGGGGGAAGGGCAGAGAGAGAGAGAGAGAGAGAGAGAGACAGTATCCAAAGCAGGCTCCCGCCTCTGAGCTGTCATCACAGAGTCCAATGTGGGGCTTGAACCTACGAACTGTGAGATCATGACCTGAGCCAAAGTTGGATGCTCAACTGACTAAGCACCCCAATAATCAAGATTTTTAACATATTTTGTGTTCTATTGGAAGCAATTATTCTAAAGGATTCAAAGGAAATATGTAATTCAATATGTGTAAAGCATGAACAGTTTCATTAAAAATAGATTAAAGTTAATGTAAAAATCTAAAAACTATAATTATTTTTATATGTTTTCAAAATACTTTTTTTCTGAAACATCCAATATGATCTATTAAAATTATAAAGTCAATGCAAAGAAAATTAATGAATATTAAACATTTAAATCAATAAACATGATTTTATTTAATTTTTAAAATTTACATAAATCTTATTATGTATGTCAATAAAGTTTAAATGACTCAGAATTCTAGCATTCAGTTTTCATCAGTTGAATTGGCATCACAATGTATGTTATATTGAAAGGTTACATAAATTACATAATACTGTCAATCTTGAAACTAAAATAGCCAGTGACTTTGCCAGCAGAACGAGTTTATATGAGAATAGCAGAGGAATTGCCATCTGACACTGGAAAGCCATGGTGAGCTATAGGCACGTCCAGAGAACAAGGTAGAGTGGTAATTTTTTACAGAGAAAGAAGGAAGATAGGAGAGGCTGTATGGAATTAAATAGATGAGTGTTAAGGCTGTGGCAACTTCTCATTGGCTGAAATTTAGCAGTTTCTCATTGGCTGGATCGTTGCTGGGCCAGGAGCAAAATCTTCCTTCCTCCTCCCTGGGTAATAAACTAAGCTTCTTCCTGTTGGGTAAAATAACCTGCAACAATTGGTACATGGGTGAGGGCTCCCCATCCAGAGCTTCCCAACCCAACCCCATTTTTGCCAAGGTTTGCCTTCACACATTTTCACAAGGCTGTCAAATGTTCCTCCATCGTATGCACCTGCCATGAATGCTGTTACAAGTGATGGTTAATACTGGAACCACAAACTGCAACACAAAAAAGAAGCAAGAAACCCTATGTCTGGGATTTGGGGAAATGATATTCCATAATGCAAAAATCTACGGCATTCTTGCTGCCTGTGAGAAAAAAATTGACAAGTCAGTTTGGTTTTTATCTTGGCTGGATGATTCTGCTCAAATCTTCCCTGCCCTTGAAGCATTGTTTGTTATGAAAAATAAAAGAAAAATGAAATACTTAGGGAAATTCCCATTAATTTACCAATCTCCGTGAGCATTAGCATCTGTGTAAGAACTAGTGAAATAGTTAAAATAGAGCTTTTTCTCTTTTCACAAAATGTACTTGACTAGAAATAGAAAATTTAGAATAGCAAACGCTGTTTTTAAATCCTGCTAATTCAGTTGGCTAAGAAGCCATGTAATCCCAACAATAACGTTGAAGTAGTTTGTTACCAAAGAGTCATAGAAAAAATACTAATTTGATTAAAGTGTTTTGTGACAGTATATTGGAAATCAAGTTTTTAATCTTTTCACTGCTTTAAAGGAATTAAGAACCACTATAAAAAAAAGTCTTATAATTAAGAGCATTATCATAGACATTTTTTTTAAATATGCTGTGATTCTCACCAAACATCAAAAACTATAGTCAAGCTTAAGCTTGGTGTATCTTTATTAATGGACTTCATTTATTCTAAATATATTCCAAAAAACTGTAAGGTACTGGGGCACCTGGACGGCTTAGTCGGTTGGGCATCCGACATGAGCTCAGGTCATGATTTCTAGGTTTATGAGCTCGAGCCCCTCATCAGGCTCCCTGCTGTCAGAGCACAGAGCTGGCTTGGGATTCTCTCCCTCTCGGCTTCTGCCCCTCCCCCACTCACACTCTCTCAAAAATAAACAAACATTAAAAAAGTTGTAAGATACTAGGAAATATATAGCTATTATAGATAATATATATTTACTTATTATTAAAAGGCAGTTTTGTTTCATTATGCATGATTCAATAAGTGGAAAAGGTATTTTCTCAGTTAAAAAAACGTTTTATGCTTAATGCACCATACTTCTTGGAAATTAAGTAGTCTAAATATATGTTGTTACAGATTTATTGTAAATACATTCAACTAGAAGAATCTTTTATGAAAAATATATGACGTGGTTAATTAACTCAGTTGAGTAGTGAAACATGTCAGTATTTTTGCAGATAAAGGTTTTTTAAGTTAAGCATAAACTTGCACATAGTTGGGTTTTTAAAATTATATGGCTAAGAATTTTAGAAACTGGTGGGCATTTTCAAAAAAAATTTTTTTTTAATTATTATGTCAGGGCACCTGGGTGGGTCAGATGGTTAACCATAAGACTCTTGATTTTGGTTCAGGTCATGATCTCACAGTTGTGAGAGATTGAGGCCTGAGTCCGGCTTTGCACTGACAGCACAGAGCTCCTTAGGATTCTTTCTCCCTCTCTCTTTGCCCTTGCTCCACTTGCACATGCTCTTGCTCTTTCTCTCTCCCCTTCTCTCTTTCTCAAAATAAACAAACAGTAGATGGGCAGAAGACATGATTAGACACTTTTCCAAAGAAGACATCCAGATGGCCAACAGACACAGAAAACGATGCTTAATGTCCCTCATCATCAGAGAAATACAAATCAAAACCACACTGAGATACCACCTCACACTGGTTAGAGTGGCTAAAATGAACAAAGCAGGAGACTATAAAAAACTGGCAAGGATGTGGAGAAATGGGAACCCTCTTACACTGCTGGTGGGAACGCAAACTGGTTCAACTCTGGAACACAATGTGGAGGTTGCTCAAAAAATTAAAAATAGAACTACTCTATGAACCAGCAATTACCCAAGGGATACAGGAGTGCTGATGCATAGGGGCACATGTGCAATGTTTATAGCAGCACTTTCAACAATAACCAAAATATGGAAAGAACCAAATGCCCATCAACTGATAACTGGATCAAGAAGATGTGGTTTATATATACAATGGAATACTACACGACAATGAGAAAGAATGAAACCCTGCCATTTGCAGCAACATGGATAGGCTGGAGGATATTATGCTAAGTGAAATGTTAGTCAAAGAAAGATACCATATGTCTTCACTCATATGTGGATCTTGAGAAACTTAGCAGAAGACCATGGGGGAAGGGAAGAGGAGGGAAAAGGTTGCAAACAGAGAAGGAGGAAGGCAAACCATAAGGTACTCTCAAATACAGAGAGCAAACTGGGGGTTGATGGGAGGTGGGAGAGAGGGGAAAGTGGGTGATGGGCATTCAGGAGGGCATTTGTTGGGATAAGCACTGGGTGTTGTATGGAAGCCAATTTAACAATAAATTATATTTAACAAATAAGATTTTTTTTTTTAATTTTAAAAATGAATATACTTGGGGCACCTGGTTGGCTTAACCATCCAACATCAAGTCAGGTCACATGATCTCGTGGTTCATGAGTTTGAGCCCTGCATCGGGCTTTGTGCTGAAGGCTCAGAGCCTGGAGTCTGCCTCAGAATCTGTGTCTCCCTCTCTCTGCCCTTCTCTGCTCACACACACTCGCTCTCAAAAATAAACATTAAAAAAATTTTTAATAATATACCTGTAGCAAATATACTTGAAATAAATTTCTTAACTTCTATAGATAGAATTTTATGTTCTAAATTTCAAAATGATTCAGAATTGATTATACAATGATGATTAAAAATACCCTTTAAATAGCATTAGTGAGATTTTTTTAGATTTTTATTGTTTTTTTGTTTTTGTAGACCGATATACACATATGCATGTATACATCTGTATGTATGTGTGTGTGCGCATTTTCTTCTCATCAAATGAGGTACTGAATCAAAGTGAACACGTTTTGCTAAAAGGATCATCTAGGAACATTTAATTCATTGTGGTTCCCAAACTAAGTTTGCTTAATCCACTTTACGGTGTTATTAAAAACTATTTAAAGCATGTTAGGGACTACTTAATATTTCATCAATAAATCATCCAATAGTTTATTAAAATGTCTGTGCCACTATACATTTCCGCTAGCATGAGAGATACAATAACTTAATAAGGTTAAACTCTTAACATGCACTAGGAACTGTGCTAAGCACATTAATCTCATTTAAATCATCACTAATCACTCTAGGACCTAGGTGCTGTTGTTATTCTCGATTTACTGTAGGAAAATGGAGACTTGTTCAGGGAGCAACCTAGAGAGATAGCAGCAATTCTATCAGGTTTGTCTGCCTCAGACCCAGGCTCCAGACCACCATGGCATATTGCTTTATTTTGGCTGATTCAACAGTCAGAGAAAATAAAATATGTATTTTATTCACACTCTTATTTCTCCAAATATTTGTTTTTCCTCTTTTGTGAACTATTTTCTACTATCATCCCTTATTTATTTTTAAATTTGAATACTAATGTTTTCTTATTGTTTTGAGTTCTTTTATATTGTCTAAATAATTGGAAATATTTTGCTCAATTTTTATCTTTTTCATTTTATATAATAAATTCTTTCTTAAATAGTAAAACCTATAGAATTTTTTCAGAATAGAACTTGTAAAAGAGCATCTGGGTCAATTCCCTCAGTAATAGTTGAGGACAATCAAGGTCACACACTCAGCTAAATGCTAATCTCTGAGTATAATTTGGAAGGCAGCAGGTAAGAAATATACTATATTAACATTATACATATGAAATTAGATTGGAAATTTCAAAATTATTTATTTAAGTACAATAATTATTTTTGAAGTAAATCACTTTTTACTCTCTTTTAAGATTTACTCCGAACTAAGAGGTGTGGCTCTCTTGCTCAACTAAAACATAAAAGGGTCTAAAACAAGTATGCATGCATATATAAATTATGCCTAAGTGACACAAAATATGCAGAGTTGTACTATGTCTGCTTGACCTTTTTTTTTCCAGTATTACCTAGATACAGGAAAATAAATAAAGCTTAGCAAAAATCCACCATGCTTTTCTTGGCTTTCTCCACTTCATTCCTATTTCGGAAAAAATCTTGACCTTAATCCAAAGAGATGTCCATGGGTTGAGTATTACATTTGCTTTGCTACTAGTCCTGCCGTGAACATAGATTTTACTTTTTTCTCTGCCGGGTGAAATTGAGAAATAAATGATTGACAAAGTAATTCCCAAGGAGGAAATTTAAACATTTGCCAATGCCAAAGATATTTATTGTTTTATTTCACGCTATCCTTCTACAATTTACTGTCTATAAACATAAATGTTTATCATCTAGGAGTCATTTTATCCCACACAGTAGCATATGATTTGGCAAGTTTGCTTTATAGAAACCTGTGTTCATATGAAGGAAAAATAGGGTGACGTAAGCATAGTATGTTTCCCAACAATAGCAAAAAGTTCTCATACTCTTTACTCCTGTTTTTGGTTGGGAAAAAGAGATGGTGTGAGTCATTATGGACAATTATCCCTCTTACTACTCCTGTTTCCCCACATCCTCTCCCACACAACCCCAAACACACACACACACACACACACACACACACACACACACACACAAGAATTCAACCCCCCAAAATACAAGAAGGACAACTTTGTAGAGATAAGTTTATTTATATTAATTTATATACAATTTAATATTAACATGTTCTGGAAAATATAGTAAACTAGAAAAGACAAATTCAAATAGGAGCAGTAAAGCATTTAAAAATACTTTCTGTTCTTTATAATTATTTGATTAAACCAAAAACAGTGATAAAAGAATTCATAGGAGCTGGATATTAATGGAAGATTAAAAAAACCTCTCTTGTAAAAAGTGACATTTTTTTGTCTCTACACTAAATGGCCTCAAGTGTACGAAACTCTTTACATGAAAAAATGCTTTTCAAGAACATCTTTGGCAATCTGTAAAAATGATCCCTTGGGGTGCCTGGGTGGCTCAGTCGGTTAAGCATCCGGCTTCAGCTCAGGTCATGATCTCACGGTTCATTTCAAGCCCTGCATCGGTCTCTGTGCTGACAGCTCAGAGCCTGGAGCCTGCTTCAGATTCTGTGTCTCCCTCTCTCTCTGATCCTCCCCTGCTCATGCTGTCTCTCAAAAATAAATTAAAAAACACTAATAAAAATTTAAAAAAAAGATGATCTTGCATTGCCAAATGGGCTTTGAGCAGCTTCCTAATTTACTTTTTCCTCAGTTACTCCATGTTACACATACCAATGTGCCACTCCATGTTACACATACAAATGTGCCATCCTAGGCTAATCTGACTTCAAAACTCTCATCGTGTCTGAGTTTCAATCTTCCTATTCTTCTACTACCCACCAAATTCGGTGCAATCAACCACTTCTATTGTTAGGAGAAAAGCATACTATAGAAAATATGGCGCCCATAACTAATATGCCTGAAACTTGATTGTTTTCCAGTTGATACTCGTGGAGCCAAAATACTCTAAATTCAGGGTATGTTTCAACACTATTCAGTAGAGACAGAAACACCCCTAGTTAAGTTGCCTAGGCAACCATTTGGTAAAAAATCTGCAGTTAAATTTTTCCCCTCATTTTCTATTTTTCTAGAAGTGGCTAATTTTTCCCCTTATTTTTCACTATCCACTCACTGCTCCTCACATTTCTCTTTATATATTATCTTCTATACTTCTCCTCTTTCTTTTATTTCTTATTCTTCTATTAATTATCAAAACTTTCTTTCCCTAAGGAAAGAGATCAAAACAAATACTTGCCTTTAATGTCTGGTTACTATTTTGTTCCTTTTTAGAAAATCAGCTGTGGATCTTTCGTAAAAATGGAAATTCTGCTCACTTATGCTACCAGAGCGTGGTAGAGGAGCAGCTTTTTAAAATGCGGAAGTATGAGTGTAGAGACAACAAGTGGTCCAGACTAATTTCCACATCCGCCTGTTTTCTTTGAAGGCTGGGGGCATTTGAAGTGCTATTTCTTAAGCAACACCAAAAACAAAGGGTGAAGAAACTTTGATCTGAGGAAAGATTGCTTTTGTTAGCAGACTGCTAGGTAGGGTGAATTAGACGGTAACAAACAGATCATATGTTCCAGGAGGGGGAATATGTGAATACTGAGCAGTCATGAGTATGCACTGAGGTTTCTTACAGCATCTGGATCGGGGTATCCGATGTGGAGATCTTTTTAACAGATTCAGCTAGTTTTGATTTGTTGCCACCCGTTTCTCATGTGACTAAGAAGAGAGCATAAACATTTTCATTTATATAATTTACAAGAAAGGTGTTTGATAGCTTTCATCTTATTGTTTCACTACTCTAAACAATAAACAGAAAAACCCCACCTCTTTCAGTGTTGCTATTGCCTGCAGGGTAGGGTCCAGGTCCCGTAACCTGCCTTTCCCAAGTCTCTAGAATCTGACTCTCATTTCCAATCTTATTTCCCAGGTCTCTCACTACTCTCTGCACCTCAATGCCAACCACGCCTGCCCATTTATCTCCAAATATGCATGTACATTTCTGCCTCCGCTCAGCCTTTGTTCACATCTGAAATGCTCTTTCCATCTCACCAACGGAATTGTCCCTTATTTGCAGCTGGGCCAGCAGTAGATACTCTGAAAAGAGCATCTAGAAAGGTAGTCACTGTTGTGTCTCTTCCTCTCTTTCCTGACCATTGTTACCAAAGATCTAAAATTCCAGAGCCATCTAAGAATAAGGACCAGACGAGGTGAGGACTAATTATTTCAAGGGGTGAAAGTCTTAAGAAAGGGAGAGTAATGTCCTTATGGTCACTGGCCACTCAGATGAGGTGGTTCCTTATCAAGTACGATGTGGTGTTTCAGGACATAAGGAAGTCGGACATGCATCGGTGGAGTGCCTTTCTAAAGCTGTCCCCCCCCCCCCCCCCCCCGCTTCTTCAAGATATGGACATTGGTAGCTCTCCACTGAGTCAAAGTTTTATATAGTATTACTTGTTATGGAATCTCGGATCATTTTTTCTTTTAATACTGAGAATTTATATTATCACTCATTTGTTGAAGATGCAGTTGTGAACACTGGACACACAATGTCTAGTCTGCCTTCTCTTAGCTGCAAAACTGAAATAGCCAGACAAAAACCAAAAACAAACAAAACAAATTATGAATTTGTTTTCAAGATAAAAGTATACACGCCACTATTGCTGGTAGCCAATTTTATTTTCTCAAAGTAGCTCTTAAAATGCACCTGAAAATCAGAAACTAACAGAGTTAAGATTTAGAGGACTTCTAAATAACTTCATTCTACATGTAAGAAAACCAAAGTCCCTCAAAATAAAGACTGCTTTGAAAAGAACCTGTGAATGAGAAAGAAGCTCTCTTTCTTTCTTTTATAGATTTTCTGTCACTCCTGGTGACAGAATCATCCAATCCTCTGGGTCTCATTTTCTGCTAATAGGTGAAGAAACTACTAAGCTATCTCCTTGGGTCCATAGCCTCTGATGAAACAACCTCCCCCCTCCCACCCCGACACAGGCTCACAGTATCTCCTGACCAACCACCTAAACGTCCACTGCTGCAAGAGAGCAGGTGTTCTCACTGGCAGAATGGGACCATTCATTTTGTCAATTACCAGGGGGGGGAAAAGTATTTGGGAAGGGGATCCAAAGCCACCTTGGCTGTGGAGGAAGAAGGGAAGATGGAAACTACGGAGGGCAGCCTGGAGGGAGAAGAGGGTAGGCTTCGGTCAAGTTGCCCCAGAACCTTGGTGAAAGAGCAGCACTATCTCAGCATGAAGAGCCCAGCAGAGGAAGTCAGTATTTTTTGTTTTATTTAAAGTTATAGGTTTTGAAAACCGCAGCCGTGACAAGAGGCAGCAAATGAAGAAACTAATCTCCATACCCAGACCAAAACCACCAAAGAGAAGCAATGTGTCTGGGGAAAGCCTGGAGGCAGTGGCATCTAGGGAAGGAAGAAAACCCCAAGGCAAAGGGAAAAAGGAGAAAAAAATTCAGGGCTCAATTCTGAGGCTGCTGAGTATTCTTTAAACAGACTTTGTTTTAAAATCTTGCCTTGGGGCGCCTGGGTGGCTCTGTCAGTTAAGCGTCTGGCTTCAACTCAGGTCAGGATCTCACAGTTCGTGGGTTCGAGCCCCACATCAGGCTCTGTGCTGACAGCTAGCTCAGAGCCTGGAGCCTGCTTCGGATGCTGTATCTCCCTCTCTCTCTGACCCTCCCCTGCTCGCACTGTCTCTCAAAAATAAATAAAAAACATTAAAATCTTGCCTTTAAGGGCACCCTGGACTTCAATCATTATCTTAAACTTTTTACTGGCCTGTGCCTCCGTTTCATCAGCTGTAAAATGGGTACAGTAATGCCTACATCAGCATTATGAGAATTAGGAGAGTGTATGTGGGTAAAGCACTTAGAACCTTAGAACAATACCTGCCATATAGTACACATTGTGTTTGTTCTCCTTTGGAAAGATGATATAAGTTAGCGGTTAAAAGCACAGATTCTTGATTCAACCTGCTTTGGTTTGAAACTTGGCTTTGCCATTTACTAGTATGAAATTGGGCAAGGATTTGTCTGGCCTGGTTTTTCATTTGTTGTGCTGTTGAGAGAATTAAATAAATGAACACACATAAAGGCCTGGTAACATTCTTTTACATATATGAAGTATTAGCTGTTAATGCATATTAAGCATTCTCTCTCCCTTCCCTTCCCTGCTCACCCACATGTGGCCTGTCACTGAATCTGGAACTTGGATCCAGCGACAACATTCCAGAGATACCAAGAAGCTGTGCTCAGGGCCTCTCACCTCCAGCAGGGACCTTGCTGAGACTACTTGGCCAACATCCCCGTTGTGCATGCAGCTTTCCCACACATGTGCAAGGGGATTTATGGGAAAATATTTTCCTAGTTCCCTTTCTGCCCTTGGAAGACAAGGAACAACCACCTAGTTACCCCACACTATTTTCATCTTCCTCCTAAGTAGAGGGGAAACTCTGAAGTGATAGAAGATATTTTTAATTAAACTGAGAATAAGGCCACACATTCATATACCATTTACTTGCGCTCAAGCTGCCAGGGGCATTTCAAAGTCTCAAAGTCACAACTGAAAATAGCACTTTTAACTCTAAAAACATCAAAGGCCAGTTCTGAATCTAAGATTGTAGAGAATTCAGAACTGTTTTTGAACTTGATTTTAATGAATAAGACATTTGTGTGTAACTATCTTAAGTGAAAAAAAAAAAAGTTGTCCTGTTGTACAAACAAAAAAGAGCTCTTTGTTGTGTGGAATAAAAAGTACTGGTGCTTGTAAGTTCTAAGAAGTGCATTTTTAAGATGTACTAGAGCACCCTCTTTTGGTGTCTAAGAACATAGAGTATCCTAAAAACTCAATAGCTGGAGATTAGCACACTTTCTTAGGCCCATAGTTTTCTTTCTAAACTGTTTCAGAAAATGTGTTTGAAATACTGTAATTTTTATTTGCTGTTTTTTGTTTGTTTTTGCAATATTCCTGAACAACACACATAGCAAAATTGGTAAAACAAACAAATCAAAACAAGTTGAAAACCCTATGAAAACAATAAATAAATGTAACATAAGTGAAATCAGTAAAAAACGTGGTGCCAGCACCACCTAGTGTCGATTTTGAGTAATTGTTGCATATAAAAATTAAGAAACTTTAACGAAAGGAATACAATTTCGGTTAAATTTAGGTCAAAATTCTGAAACCAAACTCACATTTATTGACCGATATCTCCCTTATTTTTCTATTGTTCTCCTCAACCTTTATAATATAAAATGAAGGAAATATTTAAAGTGAATTTTTTTCCAAAAATAGATTCAATTTAGATGAAAATTTAATTATAAAACTGGAACATTTGGGTGTCTAAAACGTCTAAAGAGCCATGAGACCCTTCCAAGAACTATTAAAGTAAATTCCATACACTCAAAGGTGGGGCAAGACTTTTTTTCTCCTCTTACTCTGAGAAGAACGGTTCCTCGGGCCTCTGTGTTGATGCTGGTCCGGAGCTGCAGGGAATCCTCCGCCATCCGCGCGGCCAGATACTATTCAAGCTCTGAAATGTGTCTACACGGAGCACAGGGGATCATTCCTTTTGGCCGTGCGGCCCTGCCTTTCCGATACTCACAGTTAGCTCACGACAGATTATTTTTGTGATTCTCACAGAGTATCAGTGTGCCCTTTCCAGTTATAGGCAGTCCCAGGACAGATGTGAAACGCGTCAGGTCTGGGAGTGGCGCCCTCCCTCCAGGTCAGCCCCTCGCCCCTTTGCGTCACTACTTCCCACGCCTCACTATTTTCCATTCCTCGGAGTTCTGCAAGTGAAGGGCAAAATAAACGGCAATTGCACTTGCCATATAAAATCTTTCCTGTGATAAGAAAATATAAATGAATAAAGGACGGAGTGAATGAATAAATGCCTAAAAAAAAATAAAATTCCTTGTGCGAAGGCATAACCGCCTATGAGGGCTTATGTGCTATTCTGCCTATATACACCTTAAAAAAATTTTAGGAATCCTGAGTGGAATCCTGTTTTGGGTAGAGGGCCTTTTGGTGCCAGAGGGGTAGTGCACATCCTGGCTCTGAGAGCCTCACCCCAGGCCGCTGTTGCCACTTTACTTGCGTGAATTCCCAAAGTCTCTCCCTGAATCCATTTTCTTCATCGGCAAAATGAGAAACATTAGCGACTCTTTTGTATGATTATTATTATGAAACTTCAGAGGGGTCTGCTACAGCACTTAATAATCACCAGTCACTCAAAGTATGGCTACATAATACCTCATTATTATTATTACATAATATATGTATACATATTATTATCATTATTCCCATTGGTATGTGCTCAATAAGAAATCCGTCCTAGAATTTTAACAGGAAGCCTTTTGTTTGAGTCAGTGCTTCCACTTTCAAACAGCTTCAGATTTTTAATGTTCAATAAGAATGATCATAGGTAACTCTAGAAAAATGGAATCCACTCTGATCAATAGGTCTTAGAGGTGCTGCTCAAGGGAAGAAAAGAGAGCAAAGGAATAGGAGGAAGATGTACTTTGGCAAATGACTTGTAAAGGACATTCACCTTAAAGTCTGCTGCTCTTTATGCTCAAGTGATTAATAATGATGATGATAAAAATAATAGCTTCTAATAATAGCTTCTCAATGTTCCAGGCACTTTCTTTAGCAATTTACTAGTATTCACTCATTCTCATAATTCACCATTTGATATGTTGAAATACAGAGAGCAAAATAACTAAAGTCCTGACAGCAAATGGCAGAACTGTAATTTGAACTTGAGGTGTCAGTTTCCACAGATAAGGCAACAGCCTAGTGTGCTTTGTAACTCTTCCTCCTTCTGCCTCCCCCCACCCCCCCCTCCTCTCTCTCTCTCGCCTCTCTCTCTCCCCATCATCTACCCAAACTGGCCAAAGCCACCTGAGCTATCGAAAGTGAAGCAAATGCACCATTTCCTTTTGGAAGCAGGATGCCTTGCTCTGTGGTCACTCGCATTCTAAGACTGTTCCCATCTTTCCAGCCCAGATCACAAAAATATATCTTGGCACATGGAGCAAAATGGTTTTTTGTTCTGCTTTCTCCTCCTTGGAACAGTCAAGTCTCCAAATAACACTTTAGAGCTTTATCATTCCTTTTTGTCCTGGTTTTGTCTTTAGCTACTGACTAAGGCAAGTGGCTTATAAACACACAATGGCAAAAATGGGCTTGGAGACTTTCTTTAATGAGCCTCAACTAGATAGTTTTGTTGACACTGTCATTGACAAAACAGCAAAGGTTCCCCCAAAAGAGCTTGATTTTTTTTTCAAAAAGTTGGTAGGCAAACTCAATTTTGTCTTTAAACAACTGACCTCTCATTCTCCTTTGTCTGGATTCTATCTTAGAAAACAATCCTTTCGTTAGTAAATATTCAACAAGCCTAATACCTTCTGTAATATAAAATACTTATAAATATGTATGTAATGGAATATTTCTGTGTGCATTGCGGTGAATAAGTGATTTAGGATATACGTTTGGAATGTATGTCATTACCAGGAGTAATGAAGAAGGACATGGCTTCGTTTCTGATCTCCTAATCCTAAATGAGAGATAAATACCATGTAATACTGTGACCCAAGAGTTGTTAATTTTTTTTCTTTTACATTTTCATAGAATACGTTAATCATTTAAATACTCAAAATTCTGTTTTGTTGCAATAACTGTCATAAAACACTAGTGAGGTAACTCATTGTTAAAGGGTAATGCTCATCACCTGTCAGCAGCTCATTAGCGCGACTGAATTGGCACTAATGTGGTAATTACTATGAATCATCAGTTTCCATTATAATGTCTTCTTCCCAGCACCAAGAACTAGGGAAGTTTGTAAAAGCACACAGGAAGGCAGAGATAGCCAAATTAACAAATTCAGCTGGCCACCACCTCCACCACCAGAAAATTAGGGCAAAAGCATCTGGAATAAAAATGATGATGATGATAGCCAATTTTTATTGAATAACTATTCTTTACCAGGCATTCATCAAGTGTTTTACATATATCTCATTTATCACTTCCATTCACCCTATAAAGCATGTACTGTTCTTAATATCACTGTACAGAGGATAAAGTTGAGACTTGGAAATGATGTAAATTGCCCAAGATCATGTAGCTAGTGAGTAGCAGAGCGACCCAAACTCAGGTCATACATATCCAAAATCCACATGCTAATAAAACTCACCACCCAGTTTAAAAATGGACAGAAGACATGAATAGACATTCTTCCCAAGAAGACATAGAGATGGCCGACAGACATGAAAAGATGCTCAACATCACTGATCATCCCAGGGAGATGTAAATCAAAACTGCATTGAGATACCACCTCACATCTGTCAGAATGCCTAAAATCAACAACACAAGAAACAGCAGGTGTTGGCAACGATGTAGAGAAAGGGGAGCCCTCTTGCACTGTTGGTGGAAATGCAAACTGGTGCAGTCACGGTGGAAAACAGTGTGGACTCTCCTCAAAAAGTTAAAAATAGAACCACCCTATGACCCAGTTATGGCACTACTGGGTATTTACTCCCAAAATTCAAAAACGCTACTTCAGGATACATACACCCTGATGTTTATAACAACATTATCTATAACAGCCAAATAATGGAACCAGCCCAAGTGTCCACTGACTGATGAATGGATAAAGATGTGATACACACACACACACAATGGAATATTACTCAGCCACAAAAATGAATGAACTCTTACCATTTGTGATGACATGGATGGAGCTGAAGAGTATTATGTGAAGCAAAATAAGTCAGATAAAGACAGATACCACACGATTTCACTCATATGTGGAATTTAAGAAACAAAACAAATATGCAAAGAGAAAAAAGAAAGAGAGAAGCAAACCAAGAAACACTTAACTATAGAAACAAACTGATGGTTACCAAGGAGAGAGGTAGATGGAGAGTGGGTGTAAAGGGTGATAGGGAATAAGGAAGACAGTTGCTGTGATGAGCACTGGGTATTGTATGGCAGAGTTGAATCACTGTATTACACATGTGAAACTAATATGACACTGTATGTTAACTGACTAGAATTTATTTTTTTTTAGTTTAATTATTTTTGAGAGAGACAGAGAGAGACAGACAGACAGACAAACATAGTATGAGTGTGGGAAGGGCAGAGAGAGAGGGAGACAAATAATCTGAAGCAGGCTCTATGCTCTGCACCGTTAGCACAGAGTCTGATGTGGGGCTTGAACCCACAAACCGCAAGATCATGACCCGAGAAGAAGTTGGACGCTTAGCCAAAATGACTGAACAACCCAGGCATCCCAACTAATGAAATTTAAATGAAAACTTTTAAAATAAGAATGAGGGACCAAAACAATAATTATTTCAGAAAGTAAGCCTTTATAAATATAAGAGAATAGGCAAGCATTTAAGACTCAGTTTGATGTTTGCCATCATGTTTTTATACATAATACAATGTATATAACTCACTCACACAGACCAAAAAAATAAGTTATTGTACAAATACTAAACATTTGGGTAGTAAGAATGATCTGACAATTTGTAGACAATAAAGTACTAGTGATTAATTTTTTAAAAAATCCATGTGCTTAGCAGATAAAACTCCGCTCCAGGTTTTCTCAAACTCCGCACTACCGACACCCGCATAGCCTGATCATCCTCTGCTGCGAGGGTCTGCCAGCAGCGAGGGTCCGCCCCCAGGACTGCAGGGTGCTTGGCAGCCTAGCCACTTCCTTAGCTTCTGCCCACTAGATGCCAGCAGCGCTTTCTCTCCTTGGCCCCCACCCTAGTTGTGGCAGTCACAAATGTCTCCAGACATTGACAAATGTCCTCTAGGAGGCAAAATTGTTGCTCCCCCACAAGTTAAAAATCACTATTCTCCTCTGATACTCTTTATACTGTTTTACAATATCACATCATTCAATAACTCTCTGAAATATACTTTTAATGGCTGTGATACATTTTATTAAATATTAAATTAGCGCTAGGGGCACCTGGTAGCTCAGTTGGTTAAGCATCAAACTTAGGCTGAGAGAACTGGGGAGAGGGAGGGACACAAATCATGAAAGACTATTGAATACTGAAAACTAACCATGGACTGAAGGCGGAGGGGGAGGGAGAGAAGGGGGTGATGGTCATGGTGGGGGGCACTTGTGGGGAGAAGCACTGGGTGTTATATGGAAACCAATTTAAAAATAAACTATTTAAAAAAATAAATACAAATAAAATGGATATTTTGTAGATTCAAAAGTATTTTATTTAACTATCAGGTCATGTGAGAACAAAAACATTGTGAATGAAGAGAGATTAATAATTAAAAAAAAACCTTACGCTTAGGTCATGATCTCACAGTTCGTGAGTTCGAGCCTCGCGTTGGACTCTGTACTGACAGCTCACAGCCTGGAGCTGCTGAGGATTCAGTGTCTCCCTCTCTCTCTGCCCCTCCACTGCTTATGCTCTCTCTCTCAAAAATAGATGTTAAAAAATAATTTTAAAAAAGTAAAACAAAACTAGTGCTATACCTAAGATGTTACTTTTGATTCTTTTATTTTAAAAAATTATATTTGAGAACTTAAAACAATCAGGTTCTTTGCAATCTATCCCTTTGGTGTATATAAGATATGAAGTTAGACTTTGTCAATGAAATAATAGGTAGGAGGTGATTTATACTGTGAAGTTTATTAACTTGCTCCTCTGAAATGTGTCACCATTTTTCGGTTGGTTGGTACACTTTAGAAGACAAAATTAAGAAGACTTGTATCAAGAGCAAGTTTCTTGAGCAGTGAAGAGTTTATTTGATTACTATACACAGACATGGCCTAAGTCAACAATCAAATAAAATATAACTGCATGCATATATATCTGAAAATGAAAATAAATTCATTAGTACATTTTCTAAAAATTAAGAATTTTATTATTTTCCTAAAATGTCTAATAAAATTTACTATAACTTTGGTTTTGTTTTTGTTCCTTTTAAAATATATACTTAAATATATATTAAAAGCAAGTATTTTGCTATTTCTACCTGCAACATTCACTAAATATTTATGTGTCATGTTAGCTACTTTAGGAAAGATATAAAAGTTATGGTCTGCATTCCTGAGGAAATCATTTCAGAAACAAGTCACAATACACAAAAGCCCTAAGAATAAGAAAAGACAGTATAAAGCAACTAGTTTTGCATAATTCTTATTAAACAAAAACATATGCACACACATACACCAAAGTTAAGGAAGATAATAAAATTCATTTTAATAGTCATGTTCCATATAAACAAATTGTCACAATTTCTGTATTTTAAGAGTCCACATGAAAAATCACAGTATGCATAGACTAGAAGCAAATTACATCAAACAAAAACTTTTTGATATTTTCAGCCGGTCAAACTTTTGCAATTTTTCCAAATCATTTTAGAGTTTGGGGAAAAATAATGCATTTTTGGTTTAAAAATGAATGTTCTCTATGTGTTTTTGACTATTATTCCTTCTCATTAAAAAATGCCCTACAAATTCCGTAGTTTTAAATGAATGATGTTTGCTGTATATTTACCAAGGAAACAATTTGCCCATTACCATAAAAGCATAATTAAAAATACATCTGGGATTTTTCCAAAAGGGAGCAGTGAATTTTGTCAGGTTTATAGATAATGATTTGTATAGAAGTGACCATACATCCTCAACCTTTCCCTTGGGTGCAATTTGGACGTAATATGCCTTTTAGTAGCCTACAGTGGACATGGTGGTTGCATTCTGAGTGAGTAGAATCACAACATAATTATCTAATACACACGTATTACTTAGGGCTGCAATGTTACCATGGTTACTACCAGATTAAACCTCTAAGGAAAGCAGAGCCACTAAGTCTTTCAACAGAAATTCAGCCCTTTTGATACTTAAGGAGCCTTCATTTTTCTTCTTTTGGGGGCTTTTCCAATTGGCGTTGTGTTGTTTCTTCATCTTTCTTTTTTACATCTAAAAAATAAATAAATAATTCCATTCGTTTATAGAATATAATGAAATATATTTCATACTATACTGGAATGAAACCTTTAGTATTTTCTTTATGCACCCTAATAAATCTCTCCTTGTTTGGGAGATTCTTTGCCCCCAATCCAGATACAGAAACTACACACAAAAAAGAAGTATGGATAGGTTTGGGAGTCGACATTCTCCTAGTTACCCTTCCTTCCTATTCTTCAGAATTATTACATGCTAGGAAGTCTCCTGAGGTATTATTACAATCTCCATTTATAGATTAGTCTATCAAAACACAAACAGGTTAATTAACTCGCTCAGTCACAGAGCTAGTAAGTGACAGACACACAATTTGGACAGGGCCAAGTGGTTCCACAGCCCAAGCCCCTTAGTGCTCTCCCTGTAGGCATCACACTCTCTCCAGCTTCCTCCCAGCTTCTACCTCCTTGGCTCTTACGAGATGATCTCACTTACTATTTCGCAGGAAAAAAAGAATTAAAGCCTTCACGTAAAAGCTCCCTCAACTTTCTGCCACCAAATTTTTAAAGCCACATAGTCTGTACTTATTCCTTCTACCTTTCCTCTTATTACAATGGAAAATGTGTTTCTCAGGACTGGCTACATAATTTATTGGAACCCAGTGCAAAGTGGAAATGTAGCACCCCGTGTTCAGAGCATATGGAAAACTTCAAGACAGCAACAGTAAGAGCATGAAACCAAGTGCAAATCTCTTCTGAGCCCAGGGAACTGTGCAACCACACACAGCACAGCCCTGGAGCTGGCCCTGGTGCTGCTCAGACTACCCAGGTCTATTCCTTCATGATCTGGGGCCCGATCCATTTCTGCCTCATCAGAAAGCTGACTGTAACAATCATCCCCCGCCTCCATTTCACCTGACTTTCCCTTTCTCCTGACTTCTCAATTCCTCACATCACCACCAACTTCAAACTAACAAAGGCCTTCTTTTAACTGCAATTCTTCCACATACTATCTTGTCTTTTATCCTTTAAAGTGTATCATCTCTTGTGGTCTCCATTTTAAATGAAAGCTATTAAGTCTCTATTGCCTTCCTAAAACTACTCTTGCCAAAATCATCACTGGCATCTTTGAAATTCAATCTGATGGATTCTACTCAGTTCTTCAACTTTCATTCAGGAAATATATTATTAAGCACATATTATATACATACCAAGCAGCAAATATAAATATTCTAGCTCTCAGGAGATATCTAGTGAGGCATATGGGGAATAAACAAAATAAGCAAAATGTGTGGTATGTGAAGAGTCCTAACTGCTATGGAGGAAATTAAAGAATAGGCGTTGTCAAGAAGTCTTGGGCCATAGAGGTTGTAATTTTAGCCAGGGTTGGCTGGGGAGAAGGGCCACACAAGTAAAGACCTGAGAAGGTGAAGTTTAGCTATGCCAATGGCAGAGAGAAAGCATTCTAAGCAGAGGGAAGAGCAGGGTCAAAGGCATCAATGTGCAGGAAGGAAATGCAGGTAGGACAGTACAGAGAAAGAAGAAAAGAAGACGGGGTCCAAGGGGTACCAAGAGACCAGACCTGTTGGGTGAAAAATGGCAGCTAGCTGGACAAATGTGAAAGTGGAGCTGACAATTTTGGCTGATAGATTAGATATAAACTTGAGAGAAAGAGTGGACACAACGATGATTCCAAGATTTCGTCTCTAGCAACTGGAAGTGTGAAACGGCCGTTCATCAAGATGGGAAAGAGGTAGGAAGCACAGGTGTCAGGGAGGATGTCTGGACTTCACTTTAGTATCCATTAAGTTTGAGACTCCTCTTAGGCAGCCAAAGCAGGGGTCAAGTAGGCAGACGGGTTTATGAGTGTGAAGTCACAGGAACTTCTGACTGGAGACAACAAATCTGCAAGCTATCAGGAAGATAATAGTATCCCAGTGAAATCAGACAGGATCTCAGGAGGAGGGAACATCGATAGAGAAAATGTTAAAAACAATAACAACAAAATACTATGTTCTGGTACCATATAATTCATTAAGAGATCGGAGAAAGAAAGAAACAACAGCAGGAGAGGAACAGCCAGTGGAGCAGGAAGAAAACCAGGAGAGTGGAGTGTCCAGGGAAGCCAAGGGAAGAAAAGTGTGAAGGGGAAGAAAGAGATGGTCCATCACGACAAAACTGCCAAGAAATCGTGTAGGATGGAAACTAAGAATGGACTGCTGATTTCATCAGACACAGCGCCATTAGCAATTTTGAACTCGAGAGGTGGAATGGTGAGAATTGGAGAAACAAAGAGGATTTGGAGGCAAGTCCATTCTAAGAGCCTTTTACTGTCTGCTCCTTCTGCAAAGACAACTCTTACCTCTGATTTTTGGTGCCTGCTGCTTCCTTCAGTTGTGATTCAAAACACACCACTGACATTCCGATTTCAGTGAGCGCTGTACTAATTTCTCAGTCTAAAACCACCCGGGAACTCTACCAAATATCCCACTCAATTCTCTGATAAGCCATACCACTGTTGGCACATATTTATTTGTTTGTAACCTAACTCTCCCATTGTAGATATGATCCAGGACAGCAAGGCTTTATGTCTGTCCTGTTCACCACTAATGCTGCTAGGTTTTAGGTTTTAGAATGGTGCTCAGCCCTGAGTGGGCACTAAACTGAACAATGGATCAAATGAGCAGTGATAGAGGGAGTTAAGAAAAGGCCCTTTACAAATCATGAGAGACTTTTGAATGCTGAGAACAAATTGAGGGCTGAGGAGGGAGGGGGGAAGAGGCAGAGGGTGATGGTCGTGGAGGGGGGCACTTGTGGGGAAGAGCACTGGGTGTTATACGAAAACCAACTTGGTAATAAACGATTTAAATAAAAAATTTTTAAAAAAGAAATTAAAAATATAAAAGTGATGGAGACCAAAAAAAAAAAAAAGGCCCTTTATGACATTTCCAGCTGCCACCCTCTGTCACTACTTGCTACTATGACATCCAGGATCATTGTCCTCCCTATCATGGTTATTAATTTATAAGAGATGGATTAAGACAAATTACAAACTAGGCAAATTTCAGACAGGTTAGTTTCATGGAAGACATTTGAGATCCTAGAATTCTCCCCACCTAAAAATATTTATCAACAAGAACAACAAAAACCAAAGATGACAGATCTGAGGAGAACCACCTAATAACCACCTAAGAATCCACCGAATAACCCCTTTGCCCTTTCCTCTAAGGATATGTGACCTTGCTTAGAACAACCTTTTTGTTTTGCTAATAACTTCCTTGCCTCACCTTCCTTCTTATAAGAACCTTCCACTTTGTACAACTCCTTAGAGCTCCCCTTTACTTGTCTGATTCATGAATCACTTAATAAAGTCATTAGATCTTCAAATTTACTGAGCTGAAATTTTTATTCTTTAGAAGTATAAAAATAGTAACAATATTCTTTCAGATAATGGTCTCCCTAGTGGCCAAAGTAGAATGGTGAAGACTATTAACTCTCCTGCAGGGTATTTCTTCTTCTTTGCTTAACCTGGTAACATCAATAAGCATTAAGGTTTTTTTTGTGTGTGTAGTTAGGGTACATAAACTTTAATTAAGCCTGTTATACTAATGAGCAACTTAGCTTCTCTCCCTCTGTAGTTGAGGATGGCCCATCAACAGCAACATCATGTTCTAATAACCACATTCCATTTTCAAACTTAAAAGGCCAAACTGATTACACACATTTTTATTTCCTTTCTTTCCCATTTTTCATCTTATAATAGTTCGTGTCTACGTATATACTTTTTTACTATTACTTGTAGTATCTCATATGAGAAATGCAATGACCTCTGGGAAAAGGGAAGTTGTCCCTGGCCAAACAAAGATATACTTATTTCATAGGGATCAAACCATGAACATTTGTAACTTTACCAGGTAACAATCTCCTGAAGCAAAGGACCAAGAGCCCTCTTCTGGGACTTCCATGAAAAGGGTAGATGTGCACAAGCTTCTAGCTCTCTCTTGCCTTATTGCCAGCAAGAATAAATTTCTGTACGCATACTAAAGTCCACCTTGATGTCTAACATGAGGCACAAGGCACAGGTATTTTGGTAATGTTTTGAAACTGAAATTTTCTTTAACCTCTACAAATGTTTTTAAATAAAAAGACTCCTTTAAAACTTTATTGAAAGTATCATTATATTTATTTCCAGAAGACTAAACTCTGGAAGCTGTATGAGCTGTGTGCAAGCAATGGGGTGAGACACCCGAGGTTTTCCGTCGTCAGTCTGAGCTCCCTTTTT
Organism: Suricata suricatta; assembly: GCF_006229205.1. Lineage (NCBI taxonomy): Eukaryota > Metazoa > Chordata > Mammalia > Carnivora > Herpestidae > Suricata > Suricata suricatta. The sequence goes on along the minus strand of NC_043706.1, from coordinate 105,775,810 downwards.
TCCTTAATTCAACTTTCTCCACTGAAGAACTACTACCTTTTATACAAATACTCACCTCGAAGACCTCATCTTTAACTGATAATAAACTTCTTCTTAGATGTGAGAAACAGAAGGACTTGTAGAATACCACAAGTGAAACAGAACCTTCCAAAAGTGGTTTGCCATTGGATGACGGAAGGAAAACTGTTTCCTTCCTGAGTGTTTCCAGATAAATGCTGCAAATTTGCTGAGGGGATTATATTTATTCACCTCTGATTCCTAATTACTAGCACTATGCATGACTACACATGCCTGGTGAATATATAAATGTTCAGCTTCCACATATATATCAAGAGACAAAAAGGTAAAATTGTCTACTTCCAGAAAGCCTAAAAAATGTACTTAGCCTTAAACAAACACTGAGAGATTTCAGTAGGCTGTAAGAAAAAAAAAGCCCTCATGACTAGTTAAAAGAGAGACTGTTCAGAGGAAAGGACTGATTAGGAAGACAGCAATACCGGTTTGAAGAGAATTTGTGTGTTACCTTCCTCCATGGACAGGGCCTCCAGTCTGAGGGGCAACTCCGAGGTTCCCCCTGTCCCCGCTGAGCCCTGGATGTCTGGCACGGCATTCCGGCGGCCTGTCCTTGCTGAAGATGCAAAATTGTTGACCGCAGGCTCCACATCAGTCATTTTCGGTGAATCTGTCCTCATAGCAACATCTACAAATAGAATGTGCACATGAAGAAGAGGACGAGCCTATTTTGAGGTAAACGTTCACAGTTGTGGTTGAAAGGCCTGGCTACCTCAAAATCACAACAGGCTTAGAATCCAATCATTGATCACACCCTGCATCCACGTCTACTGTTGTCCTGAAGCTTTCATCTGCACATTCGCACACTCGCCAGATAGAAAAGGAAGGTCTCAGTGTGAGCCAGATTGCTATAAATAAACGCTGAGTCGAATAAGCCACTTGGATCCCTTTGGGTCCAGTAATCTCTGGCTTTTGTTCTGTTTTTCTGTGGGTGGATCAGCCAACCTAGGGCTTGGAAGGAAATGAAAACTGACTTGTTTGGCCACTCTTAGCGAGACTCTTCCTGCCAGTATTTGTTTGTGATGCTCATTCAGGCTGAAACCAAATTACTATAATTTGTACGGACCAAACAAAACACACTATGTTCCTACTCTATAGATATGAGAAGTTCAACTTTATCTCAAAGGCATTTTTCCCCAGTGACAGCTGGGTATTTCTGCCTGTTCTAGTCTAAGACCTAATTTTCAACAGCCTCATGTTCATGTTTAGAAGAGTAGAACTTGTATTACCTTTTGTTATATTTAAGTGGACACGGTAATTACTCATGCTTTCCTAAGCATCCTTTATCTTTCTAGTAATTGTACCTATGAAAGAATTCTTAGGAAATCATTTACTGTACAGGGAGGGAAGGAGGTAATAGATACTGTTTACTCTAAAACTAACCCTCTTTCATATAATGTTTTCTAATGAATCTTTCCTAAGAAGTCAACACTGAGTAGTATCTCGAAAGCAGCAGAAGCAGCAGCAAGCATTCATTGAGAACCCATTAAGTCCTAGGCTCTCAGTTGGGCGCTGAGAACACAAAGGAATAATATACGCTCCCATTTTGAGGGGGCTTACACTCCCAAGGGACTTGCACCCTCTTTCTCCCCTTTGATGCATGTGGTATGCATGCATACCACAGAGTGTGCTCAGTATCAACCAAGGGATGGAGATAATCATTTGTGATATTTGAGGGCAGAAATATGTGAGTCTTGGCCTACACAAAGCAAACCAAGCTTTTCACTGTAGTTGGAAGGGAACCTTTTCTAATCATTTAACTTCAATTTAGGAAATGCTTAAAAATATAGTGACATAGTCACAAAACACAGTGCGTTTCATATTAGAAACACAACTCATTTGGTTCAGAGGACCAAAGAAACGCACAATGAGCTTAGTGTGGGCCTCCGGAGTCTAAAAGTAGGTGAGGCTCCTTCCCCAGACAGGCTCATCTTTGCAGGAATCATGGAAATTTAAGAACAATGTCAGATTTTCAGACACAGTTTATGAATCAATTAGGCTTCTGTTTAGTATTTGTCGACTGTCTGGCATTGACAGACACATAGATTAATATAAAAAGCACTTGACTGTTGGTCAAAAAGAACTTCAGTCCATTATAGACTTGCAGGTAATATTGGCTAATTCTTTTAATTTTGGAGTCACGGGTCCTCCCCTGCATAATGGATATAAAAACATTAGCCTAACTGATTCACAGGATTTTTGTTAAGAGTCATGAGATAAAGGATATACAAACTCTTGGTGATTCTAAAACTATGTCAGGTTATTGGCTCTGTTGTTCATATCTCACGAAGTTTTATTCACTCCACTGCCCTCCTAGGTATCCCTTTAATCCCCCTGGAAGACCCCCTGAGTTTCCTAAGAGGGAAACCAGAATTTATTCAATACAAGAACATTTTCATATCTATTGTCTCAATTTAAATCTCTGAATAATCCTTTGAAGTAGAAAGGAGTAACCCTCACTCACTATGTGGATGTGAAAACCGGGGCTCAGGGAAGTTAAATGATATATTTAAAGTCACAAAGCTGCTAATGTAGCACCCAGGAATGCAAATCCAGTTTCGGTTCACTCTGAAGGCAAGATGGCATGGATCACCACAAAATTATCTTTCCAAATCTCTGTGATATACACAGACGGTCACACAATAGCTACTTTTGATTCTGCCTTTCATTACTTTTTTAAAAAGAGAATATTATATACATATATACGTGTGTGTACGTGAGAGAGAGACAGAGAGAGAGAGAGAGAGAGAGAGGGAGGGAGAGAGGGAGACAGATTCCTTATCTTGTCACAGGTGTTCCTTCCTGTCTTGAATCGTTATCTTGGGAGACTCCCGTCCCCTCCCCTTCCATGATACATGAATGTCAATTAGAGATCTCTTCTCTACAACCTGTGAGAAGTGCCTGACATCAAGTTTGGAAAAAGACCCCATTTGCAGGCTTCCACTCTGTCTTCAGTCAATTAATAGCACATCAAAAGCCATGGCCACGATCAAGGATGTATTTCTGTGGAGCATCGTCCTGTGTCACACAAATAAGTTATCCATGCTAAGGTTGGAAGAACAGCTCTGTGAACACCTTATCACTGGCCTGATTGTCCAAAATCTTAAAGTTGAAGATAACAATACATATAAAAATATTAAGATATGCTATTTAAAATACTTAAATACTATATAGTTTATATTAAATGAAGTGAGTAAACTTCTTTAGTAAGACAGTCTATGGTATAGAAATATTGAATTAGAATTTGTATATTGAAAAAGAATTTCCAAAAGATGAACTTCCATCAACATGAAGAAATTCCAGGCTCCAGGCTTATTTCAAGGTTTCCTTGTTTTTGGCTACTATTTTGCTTTTGCCTTTATATTTTTCTTTCAGATACAGGCTTTCTAAATTAGTCTTTTTTTTATAGATTAGTGTCAGAAAACAAGATCACAAAACTATCTAAAAGTCTGTCAAGATTATACTCATTAACTACCATTTTAAAGTAAAAAAACGAAAACAAAACAAAACAGAACTGGATGTGCAGGGAGGCCAGGCAGCAACAGGCTGCTTTACTCTGGAGCTTTGCTTGGTCATTTCCAAGCTCTCCCTCTTCTCACTACCATCTGCCTTTCAGAGTCTGCCACCGATGAGGATGCTGAGTGACAGGGAGGTCAGGCTCCGCCACAAAACAGTTCACCCAGCCTGGCCCCACAGGACTGCATAGTAAAGTCAGCTCATCTTCCTCACAGAAGGTGTTGGTGACTTGGAGATGCTGGCTAGCAGGAGTGTTTGAACCCACAGTGTGGTTCTGAACTGGGCTCTTCTCATTCTCTAGCAAAAAGATTGACTTCAACATTAAAAATAATCCGCCAGTCCATAAGGGAAATATGGCTGAGTCAACTATACACATAGTGTTATGGAACATTATACAGCGATTGTAAATAATGTGTTAAATCCAGTTAGATCCACCCATGGATATCCCAATTAACCTCACTCCGATTCCTGCTTTGCAGAGGACCTAAATGAAAACTACACTCCTAACCTTCCACCTTAATATAATCTTGCTCCCCTCTTTGTCTTCCTTGGAACATGATTTGGATTTCTACCTCAGTCTGTGGCTCCTGAACTGCAATTCTAACTGCCAAAATAAATGTCTGTTTGCTTTAATTTTCAGTTAATTCTTTCTTTGTCAATATTATACATAAAGTAGAGAGAATCGGTCTCTTCAAATGCTTCATGATGTTTAAAAAATATATAACCTATAGAAAGATGAGGAAACACTACGAACAAACATGGAAAAGAGATTAACTTCTAAGTTCTTTTAAATTTCAGGGCTTTAAAAGCTAATTACATTTATGTTTGCTAACTAAGGCAGCAGCCCTTTCTCTTTTTCTTCTAAAGAATTAGTAGATGAATCCGGAAGAGCACTGCTTTGTCAACTGTGAATGCTCACAGGAGCTGAAACCATTTGGACATTTGGGATTTCACAGAAGTCCTTGCATGCCTCCAGCAGGGTGAGGAGATTTACATCTCTTTCATCGCTGTTGAAAATACACAATTTTCAGGCTGCCTTACCAAAAGACCATTAAACAGTCATAGATACACACACATGCCAGTATCTCTGCAGTTTCCACATTACTGAAAATTCAACACGAGCACAACTGAAGAGGACAGAGATGTCCAAGCTAAATAAAGTATGGGAGATACATACATATGAGTGTATATATACACATACATGTGTGTGTGTGTGTGTGTGTGTGTGTGTGTTGTGGGTTCAGAAGAGCCTCCTAAGAAAAGAGTGTATGTTATAATCACAAACAAAACTTTGGGGCACCTGGGTGGCTCAGTCAGTTGAGTGTCTGACTCTTGGTTTTGGCTTATGTCATGATCTCACAGTTCGTGGGTTCGAGCCCTATGTTGGGCTCTGCTCTAACGGTGCAGAGCCTCCTTGGGATTCTCTCTCTCCTTCTCTCTCTGCCCCTTCTCTTCCCAGCTTTCTCTCTCTCCCTTTCTCCCAAAATAAATAAATGTAAAAAAAAAATTTTTTTAAGTTTCTATAAACAAGGGCACCTGGGTGGCTCAGTCAGTTGAGCGTCTGACTTTGGCTCAGGTTATGATTTCACGGTTTGTAAGTTCAAGCCTTGCATAGGGCTTGCTGCTGTGAGTACAGAGCCTGCTTCTGATCCTCTGTCCCCCTCTCTTTCTGTCTCTCCCTCACCTGTGCTCTCTCTCAAACATAAATTTTAAAAAACATTTTTAAAAATTCATAAACAAAAGTTTTTGCAGCTTCTTTCTCTCCAAACTGAGATGATTTACTCTCTTAGCTCACGTGCATTCTTTTTCTTAAGTTTCCTTACTTGAAGCCAAGACTGCAAGGGAGTGGTTACTTTTTCTATAATCTCCGGGTCCATATCACTCACTTCGTCTCCCTCAGTGAAACTAAAACTCATTCTGCATGTAAGATTTGAAATAAACTTCTCACCCACTAAATCAGTTCTGTTGGAGTATGAGTCAGGGTATTTGAAAAAACACTTAAAGTAACAAGGAAGAACATGTATTTGGGGAAGTCATTGCTTTTCCTGGTCAAAAGAAAGAGAGGATGACATAAAGAGAGACATACTCTGTTTTCAGTTGATAAGCAAATTCCTCATCCGGCTCTCTCAAGCTTAATATGTTATGCTAGTTGTCTTCAGTTCTTTGCCTATAGCTTGTTATTTTGCAATATTTGTTTTGGAACAGAAAAAATTTCTTCCAAACAAGGTAAGAGAGCTATAGCAATTGCATCCCAATGTACGACAATGTGGATTTATTCATCCAGTCAAAATTTATCAAGTTTCCACTAAATTATTGTGTCAGGCACTTAATAGGTGCTAGGCCCACATGTTACAAAAAGGAACCCAGTCTGAGATCAAACACATTCTGATCTCTTCAGTACTTTCTTGACCTCAAATCCTACTCTTTGGAAATAAAGCAAACGTATGCACCTCTAAAAATGGGAATCCCAGCACATCTATTCACCTAAGTATCAAGACCATTTTAGGCTAAATAGAGCTTAAATAAAATGTATACCTGTGTAAAAATTATTTTTAAAACTAGAGACCTTTTTTTTTTTTAAAAAAATGCTCTATGTTTAGAGTTTCTGTGCTTCAAGTATAAGCCAGAGGAAATTCTACCTCTTGTCTATTGACACATATTATTTCTCATGCTTAAGTTCTGGCCTAATAATGATATAAACTAGATTCTTGCCTGATAATGATATAAACAGACCTTTCAACATATATTGGAAGACACATCAAAGCTATTTTTACCACTCAGAATTTCTGACAACCTTAACCTACAAAATTCTAAATATAAAGTCAAATCGATTTTCCTATAATCTTCCGGGTAAAGTAAACAAATCTGAATACCTTTCTCACACAATGCTATTGTTATACTGAGATAGGGTCATTTAGGATAATAATGTGGACCAATGTGGCTAAAGATAAAAAGATTAACTGCAATAACCACACAACACAGAGTGTAAGGGTCACATTTAAGTAGTCACCTTACTCTTTAATTTCCTGCTAGAAAAACTTAACCCCAAACACAGCCTCCGTTAAGGGCTGTATGGAGTTAGTTCACGATGGGCCTACTCCTACTACTGACAGCTTCCTCAAAGGATCATTAAACTTAACGGATGCAGACCCAGACACTCAAGTGATGCGTTAACATCATTAACATTGACACAGCCAGTTTGTGTCAAAGTCTTACCTAAGTTCAGACAGTACTCTTTCAGCCATTATCATTACTCCCCCTGCTTTTCTCTGAAACAGATTTGCCTAGTTATTAGTACATTATCTTGGGTTGTGTGCGCCTGTGCGCTTGCATGCATGCTTGCGTTCGTGTGTGTGTGCACGTGTGTGTGTGTGTGTGTGTGTTACACATGATAAGTGGCATCTAGGACATGCAGTGATATTTTCAGTTCTCCTTTAGGTTAATGTAATTCTAAATGGTTATAAGCTGTAGTGGAGCATCCCTCCTATCATATCTTACATAGTTTTGGCCTTTTACTTTCCACCTTTTTATTTCTTTCTTAGAGATTAGAATTGAGAGCACTTAGCTTGAATTATAAAGGACCATTCTCATTTTTCCCCACTTTACCTGAAGCCCTGCCTGTATTCCTCCATTCTCATTTATTTCTCACATTATTCTTTCTAATTGAAGGACTCAAATACCCATGCGTTCTTATCATTAAGGTGGGAGTCTACTTATGGAAGTATTTGGATTCGATTCAAAAGTACTTAACACCGACTCTGTTCAAAGCACTGTGCTAGTAACTGGGATTTGCCACAGTAAGTAAGGACTTGCCCTTCTTCAATTGGAGCCCTGAGGAGGCTCCATGCCAGGCAGCTCCCCCAAGCACACAGAGGAGGGAGTGGCTAGTTCCAGAAGAGAAGATGGGGTAGGGCTGCCTAGAGTGGGGTCCCAGAGAAAGGGTTAGCAAATTCCAATGAGAGACTGCTCTCCGACCATCCATTTCTCATCTTTGCCTTTTTCCAATCATTTTTAGACACAAAGTTTTCCAAGATTTCAAAAAAGGCACAAAGATTCTTCAAGCTGAATTTGCACTACTGGGAAAATGAAATAATTTTGAGGATTATACGGTGTGCTCGCACCATTCCCGTCTCAGAGTGAACACAGCCTCTCTGTGCAGGGGGGTTATGTGCAAGTCCTAAGAAGTCAGTTCCTTTTTTAATGAGATGGTGGTTTTAAACTGTCAAGTGACTTTTGATGACATCAGTAAGAAGGAGAAAAAGGGAAGTTAATCTGACCAATGTCAGAATAGAAATGTCTTTGTATCTTTCTGCCTGGTGTGTAGACTGACACATAGATGCCTATTAAATCCAATAAATAAATATTGAATTCATAGCTGATAACCATAAATTATGGGCAGGCCAACACATCTAGTGAAGGTGTTTTTATTAATATTCTTAATAAAGACCAAAAATTCATTTAATCAAATACTAAAATGAATTTTATTACATTGTAGGAAAAATGTAGACTAGTTATAGGAGTGGGTAACATTAATTGTCATATGCAGAGCAGGAGTTAATATAAAACTCTTATGGAATCACCCTCACTCAAGGCATCTAAATAGTTAGACTCTTCCAACACCGTCTCTGTCAGAGGTGTTCATAAACACATATTCACATTAAGCTGTGAATAGACTGCCCAACCTAAAGACAGTTACACATAATTAACCAGCTTTCCCTTGTGCAAATATGCAATCCTCTAACACTTTAAAAAGTTCTTTTTATTTTTACAGAGAGTGAGTATGAATGGGGGAGGGGCAGAAAAAGAGGGGGAGAGAAAATCCCAAACAGGTTCCATGCTTTCCATGCAGAGCCAGATGCGGGGCTTGATCCCACAATCCATATGATCATGACTTCAACTGAGTCAGACACTTAACTGCTGGAGCCACCCAGGTGCCCCTCTAACACTTTAAATAGACAAAATCTGTAGTTTTAATTTATTCAACTAATTCTTTTTTACCATTTTCATTTCAACAAGGGGGAAAGTAAAACCCTTTATCCTCTGGGCTTATTTTCTTTGCCTCCGATTATTATTGGGAGTGGTACATCTATGGCAAAAATACTTCCATAATTATTCTTCCAATGTAGAGGTAATCTAAAGCTTAAGCATGGACACTTTATTTTTTTATTTATTTTTAAAAAATTTTAATGTGTTTTATTTATTTTTGAGAGACACAGAGAGACGGCGTGAGCAGAGGAGGGTCGAGAGAGACAGAGACACAGAATCCGAAGCAGGCTCCAGGCTCTGAGCTAGCTGTCAGCACAGAGCCCGACGCAGGGCCCGAACTCATGAACCTTGAGGTCATGACCTGAGCCGAGGCCGAACGCTTACCCCACTGAGCCACCCAGGCACCTCAAGCATGGACACTTTAAACTGCATGCTTTTATTTCAGAAAACTTTTGTTACTTATATATGCTTATCTGTCTTCAAAAAAAAAAATGAAGTGATGCAAGAAAACTATTTTTACTAACATACAAAAATTTATATACATAAATGTGTACCATATCCCTCAAAGCCATTACTTAGGAAGCTACATATGTATTCCACCTCTGAAAATATTTTATAAGTCCATCAGTGCAATCCACTTTATACTAATATTTAATATAATGGTAGAATAATACTATGTTTAAAATATAACATTAGGGGCACCTGGGTGGTTCAGTCGGTTAAGCCTCCGACTTTGGCTCAGGTCATGATCTCATGTTCGTGGGTTCGAGCCCCGCGTCAGGCTCTGTGCTGATAGCTCAGAGCCTGGAACCTGTTTCAGATTCTGTGTCTCCTTCTCTCTCTGGCCCTGCCCGCTCATGCTCTATGTATCTTTGTCTCAAAAACAAATAAAACATTTAAAAAATAAATAAAATATAACATTATCTTTTATAGTGGACTGTTTTTAATTAAAAGCTATCCCAATTGATCACCCATTTTTTTGTACTAAAATGATTTCAGGTTTTTTCTTTTTTTTTAATGTTTATTTTTTAAATTTTTTTATGTCTTTATTTTATTTTGAGAGAGAGACAGACAGAGAGCGAGCAGGGGAGGGCCAGAGAGAGAGGGAGATACGGAATCTGAAGCAGGCTCCAGGCTCTGAGCTAGCTGTCAGCACAGAGCCCGATGCAGGGCTCGAACCCACGAACCATGAGATCGTAACCCGAGCCGAAGCCAGACACTGAACCAACTGAGCCACCCGGGTGCCCCAACAATTACATTTTAAAAGATATGATAAAATAATTTATAAAAGATATAATAAAATGATATCAAACAAATATAATCCAGCTTTAAAATATAGGCATATAAGATATTTATGTGCATCTGTGAATATGAGCACTGAAAAACTTCTGGAAGGATATGCACCAGAATTATAAGAGTGCTGTCACTGGATAACGGGATAAAAAGCAATTTGTTTTTTCTTCTTCCAGGAGAACTGTCATTTTTTTCCCCCAACAATGAGCGTATATTACTTTCATTTCATATATTACAATTCATTTTGAAAAAGAGAAGTGGAGTGATAATTTCATTCAATAAACAACTTCTGTTAGAGAACCTACTGAGTGAGTGCCAGGTATGACTTAGTGCTACGGATACATCAGTGAAACAGCCTACAAAACCCTATGCCTTTGTAGAGCTTATGTTCTAGTGGAGGGAGAGAGACAGTAAATAGTAGTGCAGTCCTACAAAGTTATAATGTGTGTCAAAACTACTCAGTGCCAGGGGAAAGTAGAACAAGGTAAGGGAGGTCAGGAGCTACAGGGAGAAGACATTGTTTTAAATGGGTTGGTGATAATGCATATTCATTTGAAAAATATTAGTGCACACCAGACAAATCCAGTTTTTATACAATACTAGATGAAACACTTACATAGCTTATATGATTATATGCCATTTCAATTTTATGGTATCCTAATGGGTTAGAAATAGTCATATTTAATATAACATAAATGACTCAGGGGTTAATCTAGTGGGAGTTGCTAGTTTTCAGATTGGAATTACAAGAAAAATGGATCAAAAGCCATACACAGCTTAATAAAATTGTTGGAATGTGAAAAAAAATAAAGTTAAATGTCAAAAAAAAAAAAATAAATGGGGTGGTGAGCCTTACTGGGAAAGCAGAATTCTCTTATGTATTTTGTGACCCTTCTAATTCCTCACCATATTATGTCATTATGTTAATACTCAGATTAAGAATTGTTTTTCAGGTATCATGAAGAAAGTGATAATTTCAATCCCATTTTAACTATTAATGGAACAATTTAATGCAGTTTGCTGCTGAAAGTATATGAACCATCTACCCTTAGGGAGAAACCGTGATGAACGGTGTAAGGGAGTTTCAGTCTTCTGTCACAGGTGGCTAATCTGGAACAGATATCAAAGATACCAGCTTTGAGGTATTTGTGGGGGGGGTTTGGGGGCCAGATTGTAAATTTTTTATGCTCTTTTTTTTCCTAAACACCAAGTTTCTGGCGATATCTTTGGGTTAATTTTTTTCTTGTCTTTATAACTCACAATTGTCTCTAGAGCCAAATCAAAAGCAGACTTTAACAGGATAATCAATGTTTATTATGATAATCTATTACAGTGCCTATAAATTAATATGACTGATTTCTGAACAAATTTCATTTGTTGGTGTTAACCAAGCACAGTTTATGTTAATTAATTTGTTGGGTTCCGAAGTAGCAAATAGGTAATATTAATTCTACTTTTGATAAATGTGGAAACTTAATTAACAGAGAAGTTAAATGTCTTGTAGGAAGTTGCAAGTTTATCAGACAGCAATGCAGGATTCAATGACATGCTCACATACAGGTGATCAAACTTTCCATTGCTCCACTTGGACTGCTTAACAAATATGAGAACTAATTTAAGGGCAGTCATCCCAAGGACGTGTTAAGGTAGTTCAGTAATTCTGTCATTGCTCAAAGCTCTGTTTTTAAATCTTTACTTGGAATAGAATTCTTCCAAATATATGCTAATCAAAATTACTTAAGGAGTCTTAGAAAAAAACCCTAACGTTGGGGCACCTGGGTGGCTTAGTCGGTTAAGCATCAGACTTTGGCTCAGGTCATGATCTCATCGTTTGTGAATTCAAGCCCCACATTGTGCTCTGCACTGTCAGTTCAGAGCCTGGAGTTTGCTTTGGATTCTGTCTCCTTGTCTCTCTGCCTCTCCCCTGCTGGCACTCTCAAAAATAAACATTCTCCCTCTTTCTCTGACCCTCCCCTGCTCGCACTGTCTCTCAAAAATAAATTTAAAAACATTTAAAAATTTTTTAAAAAATAAAATAAAATGTAATTGTTTTCAGGCCAACATAATTCTAAATCTTTAATGAAAGTTGAAAAAGAGAAAATGTCCTAGAAAGCTAGACTTATACCAACTATGTAAAATAGGCATAGCCAAAAGCCCAAACACATGGCAAAATAAAGAACATGACTAAGGACTGAAAACCATTCACAAACCTTTTCTTTTTTAAAAAATAGTTTTTTAGTGTTTATTTTTGAGAGAGAGAGAAACAGAGCAGAAATTAGGGAGGTGCAGAGAGAGAGAGAGAGAGACAGGCTCCAGGCTCTGAGCTGTCAGCACAGAGCCCAACTCGAGGCTTGAACTCACAGATTACCAACCAGATCATGACCTGGGCCTAAGTCGGACGCTTCAGCAACTTAGAAACCCAAGCACCCCCACAAACCTTCCCTTAATTAAATTAGATAAAGTTGATTTATAGGTAAGATGCTTTTTTAAATTCACATAACTTTAAAATTTCCAGTAATGTCTTTTTCTTCTAATGCATCAATGTATAAAAAAATTCTTTGGGATGTCTCTTAGTTCCTTTTTGAATAGATTTAATTTTCTTTTTTTTTTTTCTTCTAACTGAGAAAAAAGGAGAAATGATTGAGCCTTTTCAAGCTCTGGTTTGTTTTCCAAGTTCTCGTCAGTACTTCATTTTTCTTTGCAGAAGTAGAAATCATTTTAGTGTTTCATCAAGCACAAAATTCAATCAACCAGAGTAGCAAAAATTTTAAAGTTGTTCTGAGGATTTTCTGGGTCATACAGGCAAAAAAAAAATTCCTAACCAAACAGACAGGACTTTAGGAAGAAAAGTCATACTGTTAAAATATTTTTGTTCACTAAATTCTGTTACTATTTAATATTTTATTAAATATATATTTATATAATATTAATTCTTACTTTTTAATATTATATAAGCTCAATAGGAAAAATTAATCATGAAAAATATCTAAAATATATTCAACAGATACAAGAAACAATTCAAAATTACTATATATATTAATTTTCAAAATATATGTACAGAAAAACATGAGAGAAATATCCAAAGTTTTAACAGTAGTTTTTTTTTTCTGAGTGGTGTTATTATACATGATTTCTCTTTTCTTCTTTGAACTTTGTGTTTTCTACATTTTCTACAGTGAAGATTTTCACATGTTTAAATTTACTTTTGAGAGACAGAGAGAGCGTCAGCAACAGAAGGGCAAAGAGAGAGACACACACAGAATCCGAAGCAGGCCCCAGGCTCTGAGATATCAGCACAGAGCCGGACGCAGAGCTCAAACTCATGAACTGTGAGATCATGACCTGAGTCAAAGTCAGACATTTAATGAACTGAGCCACCCAGGCGCCCTGAACACACACTGTTTTTAATCACTTGAGTGAGATTCAGTGCATATGATTCTGCACCATGAGGTAGTCATTACTAGCTTCATTTTAAAGGTGAGAAAATGGACGATCATAAAAATGAAATGGTTTGGCTTAAGCAACGGAGCTAGCAAATGGCAGAGGCTAGACCAGAACCCATTTCTCCTGATACCTCATATGCTGCTCCTTCTATTACACCTCACCAAATATTTGTTGAACAGAGACTCAGTCTTCGTCCAACCAATTATTATTGAACATCTACTATATCCTTCATTCAGTGTGAAATTCCAGAAAAATAGTGTCAAATAAGACGAAGAACTGTGATTAACAGAGTGGGGATGCACACAAAAAGCATAATATGTGGTCTTTACTCTGAAACAGTGTAAAGCCTAATTGTATGGATGAAATACATGCGCATTAAAGGGAATGTAAAAACAGAAGTCAACAGATGATATAGTCAAATGCCTGGTATAAATGGAAAATGCTATAGAAATATAAAAGGGAGGGGTGCCTGCGTGCTTCAGTTGGTTAAAGGTCTGATTTCTGGTTTCAGCTCAGGTTCATGATCTCAGGTTCGTGGGATCAACCCCCCGCATCAGGCTCTATGTTGACAGTGTGGAGTCTGGTTGGGATTCTCTCTCCCTTAATCTTTGCCCCTTCCCCACTCACACTGTCTCTATCTCTTTCAAAATAAATAAACTTTAAAAAATATGAGGAAAATGGTTATTGAATTTGGGGGTAATTAAGAAAAACTTCACAGAAGCTGTAGAACACACATTGGGATCTAATACTTGGAAGGGATTCATATAGATCAAAAAAGATATGAAAAGGCTTACCAAGACAGGGAAATATCTTAAGCTAAATCATGAAGTGAGGGTTAAAGACAACTTCCAATTAAAGGAAAAGGAGCCATCTAGCTCTCATGGAATGTTAAGTCCTATAGAGTTGGAAAAATAAGTTAAAGCACAGTCATCACTAGAACCCAAATTGCAAAAACAATGAATGTCAAACAAGGAGATGGTGTTGAGGGAACTAGGTGACTCAATCAAAATCACCTGACTTTTGATTTTGGCTCTAGGTTCAGTGCTGTGTGTGGAGCCTGCTTGGGATTCTCTCTCCCTTTCCCTTTCCTCCCACCCCCCCCCCATTTTCACTCTCTCTCTCTAAAAAAAATTCTTTTTAAAATAATAATTTAAAAAGGGATACTGTGTTCCTTCCTCTGAGCACTGTAAAACCATAAACATTTCTAAGTCGCATATAAAAGTATGCATAAGATGCATTATCTGCAAATAGAGACTGATGTGAAGGAGGACACTAAAAATGGAACTTACATAAATAAATAAACCATAATAAGAGTGATAAGCTCATTACAAAATTTATATGTAAATGCAACAGACCAAGCACAGCTTCTTAGTTAAAAAGAAAGGAAAAAGGTAGAAGGACTTACAATGAAAACTCATTATAAAGTTTAAGAGCTTAGACTATCAGATATAAAGATTCATTACAAAGTATTGGTTATTAAGATAGTGTGGTGTTCTTCAAGGATAGAGAGAATAACAGAATAAAATAGACACATATACATATGAATCTTGATTTATGAATAGGGCATAAGTGGTAATGTGGTCACTGAACCACTGCTGGTAACCTTGGCGGATTCACCAGACAACTAGATATTGATGGGAAGAATGTTGATCATGGAGAAAACAGGTGGGGCTTATAATAATTTATGACAAAATTCTAGGATTATTAAATAAATGGCTTCAAGTTATAGTATTTTCCCTTGAATTTTGTATTTAAATATTATCATACAGATAAATTGAAAAAACAGTGTACAACCTCCACTGATTTAAAAAATTGTTAACAGTTTGCTATATTTACTCTCTCTCTAAACACACACAGTTTTTGTTCAGCCATTTGAAAGCAAGCTTCTGATGATATAACACTTCACATCAAATATTTTGGCATGTATTTAAGAATTACATTCTTCTTTATATCCATAATACCATCATATTCCCACAACATTCTTTTTTCATACTGCAATTGAGATAACTCCCCTTTTTCCTTAAAGTACAGCTTTTAGAAATTCCTTTGGGGGAACAAGTGGTTTTTTTGTATATCTGAAAGATCAAGTTTACCCTCATTCTTGCAAGATACACTACTCTAGATTCAAGTTACCTTCCACAAGCACTTCACAATACTCTCCTACCTTATTCCATTTTTGCTTTTTAAGAAGTTTGCGGAACATGATAATTTTATGTATTGTCTTGGCTGAGCCACAGGATGCCAGGTATTTGTTTAAACAATATTCAGGGTGTCTGTGAGGGTGTTTCTGGAAAATATTCGAATCAATAGACTGACTAAAAAAGTTTGCCTTCCCCAGTGTGGATGGTCATTTTCTAATCCACTGAATACCTGAATATAACACAAGACTAAGGAAGAATTTGGTCTCTCTGCCTGACTGTCGCACAGCTGGGGCATTAGTCCCTTCCCGCCTTCAGACTCAGACTGAGACTGAAACTAACACCAGGAGCGCTCCTGCTTCTCATACCCTCAGACTTAGAATGGAACTGACCATTGTCTCCCCTAGGGCTCCTCCAGCTTGCTGACTACATACCTGGGAATTTCTCATTCTCCATAATAGCATTAGCCAATTCCTTATAATAAATAAATAAATATATATCCTATTGGTTCTGTCTTTCTACAGAACCCTGACTAATACACTGTTGGCATAACTGTCATTCTTTGTGGTTGGTGGAGTCTTTTTTTTTTTTTTTTCTGGCTTATTTTCAGGATTTATCTCTTTGGTGTTCTAAAATGTCATCACAAGATGACTAGTTACCCTTTTCGTTTTTCCTTCTTAAGATTTGTTAGGATTCCTGAATTTTAGGCTTTCATCAATTTGGGAAATTTTTCAGGTATTAATTCTTTGAATATTACTTTTTAACCTTTATTATTTCCTTGGGAATTCCAATGAGACACATAAGAAAGACACTATTTTTTTGCACGTTTTATGATTTTTGGTGTGAACTCATGTTTTTTAAAACCTTTTCCTTTAAATTACCTGAGGCCCAAATTAAAGTGTTTTCCTTTATATAGGCTCTGACTTTGCCATTAGTGGGGTCTGGGAGCACTAATCAAATTGGTTAGCTTTAAATTCTTGGCATGGAATTTTTCAGACCACAAAGTTGTAAACCTGTGTCCCACTTCTGGTAATAAATGCGAGAGAGAATTCCACCCTCTCCTTTTCTACCCACCTCAAAGCAGGGCAAGATTGGCAAGTATCCTTGCTGTCTTCCCGTGAAGGTTAGTATGCTGCCACATTACCCCCGGACTGAGCATGTCACACTCTTCAGCAGCTTAAGCCTTATGCTGGGGACCCAATTTGATTTTCCAACTTGAGTGGCTCCTAAGTTTCTTTCCTTGTCCCCAGAACATGGTTTTTTAAAACAGAAGATGTGAATTGCTGGGCAACTCAGGGAAGTAAGTACAACACTCACATGCTTCTAGATTTGCGATTTCTCATTGTTCTGGGCTTATGAACATAAGCCAACCTGAACTTTCATTTAAAAAAAGTTTTGAAAATATATCCTACATTTTAGAGTATTGTTTACTAGGGCTTTCTAAAGGACATTAAGTCTTCCATTATTCCATAAAAGGGACTTCTAGCTAAGTTTTAATAATTTCTTTCTTTTTCAAAAATAATGTTTACTATCTTGTTTCATGGGGTAGTGGTGAAGACAAAGGGCTTTTTTTTTTAATGTAATCTCTACACCTAACATGAGGCTCAAACTTACAATCCCCAAAACAAGAGTTGGATGCTCTACCCACAGAACAAGCCAGGAGCCCCTCAGCAATTTCTTATCCGTTTGTCAGGAAGATATGCATTTCACTCAGTCAAAAAAAAAAGATATTCAATAATGCAAATGCATTATTCTTTAGTAGAACTTATTTTAGCTAACAAATCCCCATTTTTCCTTCATAGAAGAAAACAGTTTTGTGATTCCAAGTAAAATCATTCATGTTCACATTAGAATTTATTCTCTCTGGGGTAAATTTCCAACTGAGTCACAATCATACACAGAATTCATTTCTTCATGGTTTAAGGCCTAAAATTAACGCTCAATATTAAATGCTGCCCTGACATCTGGTAAAACTGGGAGAGTTCAAATGGCCTAAGCATAAGTTTCCCTCTTCACTCTGCCTTCATGGATACGGTACTCTAGCCAAACATTACTCCTTATGATAGGGACCAGACGCAGTCTCTACTTCTCCCTAGATAGTGGTTTTGCCAGCACATGGAATTATTCAAACAAACCAATTATTCTCCTTGTGAAAACCAGAAGGCTCCACAAACCCTTGTTACTACAAGTCTGCCTCCTATAGCTCTTAGTTGTTCACTCTGTTCCTGAGTATAATCCCTATGAGGCCCTGCATGGCCTACAATATCCTTCTTCTTGGGCTGTAAATATATGCAACTAATAATTTGTCGTTGATCTCATCTGTTCCTTGTCAAATACTGTGTGTTTAGCCATCCCCATATCCCCAGGGCAGGAACCTCTCCCTTACCAATGGGTGAATAAGAGGCTTTAAATAAAAAGTACTGGTGTCACAAATGGCACAGTATGCTCCACCATGACTGAGGCCTCCTGGTCAGCCTTAATTAGTTACTCTTGGCTAACTTAACTGATTCTGTAATATGGTAAGTCTGCCTGAGATGGGACAGCTAATTGCTGGTAGGCTTGGGCTATGTCCTGTGTGGTATTCTATTGTCTTTGTCAACACACTGCCTTCACTCTCTACCCTAAAACTTTCTTGCCCCCAATATAAAAACTTGCTGTTTGACTGTACAGTGACATAACCTGGTGGTGTCAGTTTTAGTCTGTTTGGCAGGTGATCTCTGCTCACCAAAGATCAGCCTCTGTTTCCACATCTGGCCTGGTGACTATCACTGGCTGCCTCGGGAAACTATACATGGTAATTGTGGACCTCTGAAACAGGCCCAGAGATAGCCTTTGTGAGGTTTGTGGAAAGAAAGGAGATCACCACCTCTCAGGGAATTTATCATGGCATCCCACTGGTAATTGTTTATGCAAGGGTAGTGACCTTGCTGGTTTCCTGTGCCGCTGCTTCCCTTGCCACTGTTGCTTGCGTTCCCCTGACTCGCAGGAGTATCGAGGTGCAGATCCATCATGGCCTGTGGCCCAGGGGCTGGTGAAAAAGAAAAGGTAGGGGGAGGAAGGAACATTGGTACTCAACTGATTTCCCAAAACAAAACTCATAGCCAGTGCACCTAGGCTTTGCTCAGTATTGCTGCCTGCTAGCACACCTAAGGGCTAATCTTGTAATCATTGGCCAGATGGTCTCCATCCAAGACACAGAGAAAATGACTTTATTGGATGTGGACCTTGATCCCAGGAAGATTGGCATTCCCTGGACAAAGAGGAAACCACATACAAGGGAGGCTACCAAGCTCTTGAACCTTTCCCTGTAAACACCCAGGAGGTCTGCATTACAGGTGATTGTGCAGACAGAAACTGAAAGCCACAAATTTATGTGGCTAAAAACCTAAACTATTCTCAGGGAATCTGAACAAAGAGAAAGAGAGAGAGAGCAAAAGGAAGTCCACATGACACAAGAGGTGAGGCTATAGCAGAAGAGGGTTTTGGTCAAGTCTGGCAATAGGCCCAGGACGTTCCCCTGTACCACTCTGTCTCCTTGTCTCTGTTGAAACAAAGATCCTAATCCTCAGCAAAACACCATGGCATCCTTGTGGCACAATGAAGGGGTTAATTCAAACCTAACTTAAGTCCATGGTCTTTAAGCCATATAAACCAGCCATTGCTATGAGGGAGACCCCCAACTCTGATGATACTGATTTAAGGTTCTCTGGAGGCAAAAACATAAATATGATAGCAGAGGATGCCCCCCCTCACACAGCCCAGGTACATTCAGTGACCAACAACAATAACCAGGTAAACAAAAAATGAAAAGAAAGAACCCCCAATATAGGAAAAGAAAACAAATGAAAAACAACTTAAAACAAAGACCCATGATTTGGCCCAATTGGAAATCCAAAATTTACTAGAAAAATTTATAAAGCAAAAGATAAAAGGACATTGATTGCCTTGTGTGAATTACAACCTGGGTTCTGAATTAACTTTAATATCGGCAGAAATTCACCAGTTGGCAAACCTTCATGGTCTTATCCAATGCTACGATTGAAATTACAAATATCTTGGAATCCCACTAAAGTTAAACATGGCATCCTCCATAATCAGGAATTTAGTTAAGGGAGTTACTGAATATAAAGTCGAAAACAAATAGGTAATGCCTCGGACCTTAACTATAAGAATTTTTGTCTAGGGGTGCCCCGGTGCCTCAGCCTGTTAAGCGTCAGACTCTGGGCTCCAGCTCAGGTCATGATCTCATGGTTTGTGTGTTTGAGCCCTGTGTTGGGCTCTGCACTGAAAGTGCTTGGGTTTCTCCTTCTCCCTCTCTCTCTGCCCCTCCTTCCTTCTCAAAAATAAATAAATGAACATCATCAAAAATTTTTGTCTAGCTTAAATTCCTTAAGGTTATAGCACTCATTGCCCGAAAATATCCCATAGTGAGCATGGACACTTTTACCCAATAAAAAATAATAAAAATTGAAATTAAGTCTTTAACACTTATATATTGGCTTAAAATAAGAAACCATGGCCCACCCCTCCATTCCCCACCTCTCCCCTCCAACCCCATTAAAATAGTTAACATGATTTAATACAATCTAAAACAAGGTCTTCAAGGATTAAACACTTGTTATATAACAGGTAATGAGTGAACCCTTCCCTGATCCCATTTTTATTCCATTTAACAGCATTATTTGGCCTGTTCCTTAAATCTGGATTAAAGGAATGGTAGCCTATAGTGGATTGCTGTGACCATAATGCCATGGCCCCATTACATTAAGGCCCCTACACCCAACAACCTAATAACTAAAATTGCTGACTTCATCCAATCAGCAACTGGCAAATATTTTGCTATTATAACTTTGGCTAATATGTTCTGTTCAATGTCAGCTTGCCTTTACCACTAAAGGGACACAATACACCTTTACAAGGAATAGCCACAGGATACCTCCACAGCTTTGCCATTTGTGCACAGTTTTTACAGGCACAGTCTTCACTACGGTAACTTTTCTCCAGGAGCACAGGTATGACATTATTTGTTTGACATACTCATTAAAGACACAGGAGTCACAAAGGACTCACAAAAGGGGATAAGTTGTTGTCCCACACATAGTGCAAGGCTCTGTCACCTCCATTAAATTCCTGAAAGTGGGGCGCCTGGGTGGCTCAGTCGGTTAAGTGTCTGACTTCAGCTCAGGTCATGATCTCACAGTTCGTGGGTTGGAGCCCCGCATCGGGCTCTGTGCTGACAGCTCAGAGCCTGGGGCCTGCTTCAGATTCTGTGTCTCCCTCTCTTTTTGCCCCTTCTCCACTTGCACTCGTGTGTGTGTGTGTGTGTGTGTGTGTGTGTGTGTGTGTGTGTGTTTCAAAACTGAATAAACATTTAAAAATTTTAAAAATAATTTAAAAAAATTAAGATAATAGGGGCACCTGGGTGGCTCAGTCAGTTAAGAATCCAACTCTTCGTTTTGGCTCAGGCCATGATCTCTCACATTTTGTGGGTTCAAGCCTCATTCTGTGCTGACAACACAGAGCCTGCTTGGGATTCTCTATCTCTCCCTCTTTCCTCACCTCCCATGCTCACTCACTCTTTCTCAAATAAATAAATAAACATTAAAAAAATAAAAATTGTATTATTGCAATAACATTTGCAAATTTGAATAAAAATTAAGATTTTTCTCTTTCTCCTTCTAATTAACTATCATATAATGTATGTATATACATATATATATATATATGCACAGTATAATTATATAATCTGTGAACACACACATTCAGATGTTTTAAAATTTTCACAGTAAAATGAAAGCAAATTTCTATTGCTGGTATAATCTCTATATTTTCAGGTGTGTTACTTTTACCTTCCAACTTATCTTACATCACAACAATTAGCAGAAGTCACTGAAAATAGGGAGAGGTCAATATAAACTTTATTTAAAGACCATAAGACTTTTTTTTTAGAGGGGAAGGTGTAATTTTAGACCATTTATCTATTTGCTTATTTTTGTTGTAGTCTGTCTTTGTAGTTTTAGTTTGCATTTTGTGGAAAGACATTTTCTGATTTCAAAGAAGGTTAGGCCCCAAAGAATGCAACAAAGGAAACCCACTGATAGATTTCCTGGGGGTAACTGAGAATTGACTGCAAATGTATTTACAGTCATGGGCCTTTTAGTCATTTTTATACGGTAAGACAAATAAATATGCATTTTACTATAGAATTCTGAACTCTCACCTTGAAAGCTGTAATTATGACTTGGTGACCTTCTCCCAGCTGCTCTAGCTAGGTACACCTTGGCTCAAATACCCTTTTCGCTCAGTAGCAGCTAAATGATCAGGCACTCGGCTTCATCCATCTGCTCTAACAGTGACCTCTTTGGAATTTTTTTTATAAGCTTTGGATATTTTCTTTTTATAGCTTCGCCAACATAATCATAATGCATCCTGACACCAGACAGTGTAAATTAATTCCTCTCTGTCTTATGAGCCACAGAGAAGAACCAGATTTTTCACTTTAACACTTGATTAAATTGTGGAAAGAAAGAAGACCAAAAAATGAGGTCTCTGGGAAAACTGTATGTCACCAGTGCCAGCCTGAAGACTAAAAGTAAAAGTAAATTTAAAGCAAATTAGCTCTTCCTAAGATTTTATTAAGTCTTAACAGGGAGAGAAACAGAGAAAAAGAGGAAGCAAGGGTGGATTAAAAGCCTATTTCTCTAAAATTAATCTTATGCCAGATGAACTAAAGCTGTGTTTTCCCAAACTTGCCTGCTCAGGAGGCTCACCTGGGTAGTCTGTTAACAATACAGACTACAGCCTCCAAATTAGTGTGTCTGATATCATATGTATTGCAAGTCCTCAAGGAGATTCATGTTGTCACACAAATTTGGGAATGACTGAATTGGAGTAAAGGTTTGAGGTCCGATTCTCTAATAATACACTGAAAAAACCACAAACATAAATCCATAAATTATTGGCCTTATGGTCTAAACCAAAAGAATGGTTGTTTTAGCAAAGGATAGCAAGGCATGTGAACAGTCTTAGAGACCCATTCATCCAATTTCAGAGCTTATTAAAAATTTTCTTGTAGTAGATTAAAAATTAAGTACATCACAAAATTAACTTTTCCCAGAGCTTTTCTATCAGGACATATAATAATGGCCTTGGTTACATCAGCCAACCCATTCACTCTAACAGTCAACCCTGAAGTCCATCACTAAAGAAGTTTAATATGTTTTTCAATAAATGTTCTGCAGGGTTGACTTGTTTTACTGCTAGAAGACCATACTTCCTGGGAGGCAGGAGCAAATAGATTCTAGGTGTAGATAGTGGGTAGTAGTTGTTCAATGAGTGCTTTCTAAATGAACTCTACTTCGATCTGATCTACAAATCCACGTGATTTGTAGATCCTGTCTGAGCAGCTGGGAAGCTTATGTTATCAAACCAAAAAGCACTCTGTTGGAATTTTAAGGATTTGCATATTTATACCCTAGACCTGGAAATATTTCTGAACTAAGAAAGACATTTCAAGTCACCCTGACACTCTGATCCACTTAACATCAGATTTCTCATTGTTATCCTTTGACACTTGACTAGGAATTATACAGAATTATATGTAGAAAAATTCAGGGCACCTGGGTGGCTCAGTTGGTTAAGTGTCTGACTTCAGCTCAGGTCATGATCTCACAGCTCGTGGGTTCATGCCCTGAGTCAGACTCTGTGTGGAACTGCTTCAGTTTCTGTAGTCTGCCTCTCTCTGCCCCTCCCCCACTGTGCTTTATCTATCTCTCTTTCTTGCTCTCTTAAAAAGAAAAATTAAGAGAAAAATTCTGCCAAATCTATCATAATTAAAATAACTAAAGAAAATACTAAAAACCTGATTCATTTGTAATAATCTGAAAATTACTATAATTATAGACAGTTATAAAGATCTTCACTGGAAGGGAAGCTGAGGAGAAAGGAAGTATAGAAATATGGATGCATTGAAAATAGAAGACACAATTGCTCACCAAAACTTCTTTACCCTGAAAAGTCAGCCTGAGGTGCTAGAACATTCTGGATGATATTGACCAAGATATCTCTGGGCCTTTTAAATTTATTTTTTTAATGTTTTATTTATTTTTGATACAAAGAGAGACAGAGCGTGAGAGGGGGGAGGGGCAGACAGAGAAGGAGATACAGAATGTGAAGCAGGCTCCAGGCTCTGAGCTAGCTGCAGCACAGAGTCTGATGCGGGGCTCCAACCCACAAACATGAGAACTGACCTGAGCCGAAGTTAGAGGCTTAACCAACTGAGCCATCCAGGCGCCCCTCTCTGGGCCTTTTACAGAGACCATAAAAAACAATGGACTAAGAAAGGCAAGACTGAAGAAGATCTCAATTCAACTAATATTTGGGTGGCATCATTTATAGATGTTCATCTTCTGAATAAAAAAATCAGAAACAATCTTTTGAAATGTGATCAATGTAAAACAGCTGTTTGTAAGAGGGCACGTACTGAGAATGAATATATGAAGGCAGTGAAGTACAGGAGATATTGCACGATCCCATTAGAATACATTCAGCTCACAAACTCATTACAATAGTCAGTATAGCCTCTAGGCAATTGCAGGCTCTTCCAAACCAATGGCTCTGCATCCTTCACAGTTTTCCTTCATCAACTTTCTCTTGTTCTTCCCAGCTCCTGACCCTGCCATAGACCTTCCACTGTCCTCTTCCTCTTTATCCTATTCAGACTAGCTCTTGGAAAATACTTCCTTAAAATTCATTCACAGAAGTATGTTGTATGTGTGGCTCCCTACAAGAGAAACTCCAAAGTCTTAGGCCAAAGAAGCAAATCATTAATGGTGGCACTGCTGCAAATTAGTTAATAGAAAAAGAGTGTTATTTGGGAAAGATGGAGGGAAGACTTTCCTGAATTATCATTGTTTTATCTTCTGCCTATTTTTTAGGTTGGGGCAGTGGAGATGGAGTCACACCTGTGTTTTCAGCACCAAGCAATTATATAAAATTGGGAAGATTCCTCAACCTCTTTGAGCCTCAGTTTCCCTAGACCCTGTGCTGTAATGCTTCCTCAATGATTAAGCCCCTTTATTTTCCATTTGCAGTATGCAGGAGAACCCAGATTTTTAGTTTTCTTTCTGGTAATTAAGCAGCTTTTAGCTGTTACCTCTTTCATTCTTCTTACCTATACACAAATCTGCTTAAACCCATCTAAACTTCCCAATCTCTCAGTAAAAAACAGCCAGGAACTAAAGAGGAAAGTAGTGATTAACACATATTCTAATTCACTTATAAGCATTTATAAGCCCATCTGTTTGACTTTTAAGACCTATGACTAGATACATTTCTTGCAATAAACTCAAAATTTGGAATTTTTTGAGCTAGGTAAACTTCATTAAAGATATATTTTACTTGCACTAAAAAGTGTGAGTTTAGAAAAAAATCTAATCTGTATGTATATGACAGTTCTTGTTTCATTTGAATGAAGAATGTTCTTGTTTAAGTCACTCTTGTGTCACCAGGAGACTGCCCCTGGGTCTTTCAGTCTCAGAAGAGATGACTCTTAAGTTTCAAGCTACACACTCCACCCTGGAGTACTGAGGTTCCTGAAAACCTTGAAGCCTTGCATGTTGGGGACTGTAGGATGCTGAAAATAATCATTCATCACATTGTGTGGAGAGAGGAACACTCTAGCATTTTCAGAAGCCCCTGTTACCGGTTTGGAAATAATGAAGACAATACAAATATTCATGGCTTTTTTTTTTATACCTACCTGTGGTGTCACTTTCTCCAGCAAATCCTCTACAAAGCCTGGAGGGAAAGCAGAGCTGCCTATCTTCTGTTAACTTAAATAGTCTTCATATTTTTTTTAATTTTTTTTAATGTTTTATTTATTTTTGATACAGAGAGAGACAGGGCATGAGAGGGGGAGGGGCAGAGAGAGAAGGAGACACAGAACCGGAAGCAGGCTCCAGGCTCTGAGCTAGCTGTCAGCACAGAGCCTGACACGGGGCTCGAACCCACGAACGTGAGATCTGACCTGAGCCGAAGCCGGAGACTTAACCGACTGAGCCACCCAGGCGCCCTAAATAGTCTTCATATTTTAAAATATTAATTGCCAAAATTAAAATTTAAAACATGTTTCCCAGTATATTCTAGATCAGTAGGCTTTCTGTAGTCTGAAACACCATGTTTCTTTGATGTGTTTTTCATTTAAGCTAGCCCAGTCATAACAAAGTATTTTCACAGAGTATTTTTTTCATAGTCATTTATTTAATTGAGGTCAAGTTGAGTGGCCATTTTGCTGCAACATTAATGCATGAGGTAAGCTCTTTCGAATTTAAGAATCCTCTTTTTCTTTTAATCCTTTCTGTAACTTGACTCAATATTTACCTGGGGAACATATACTGAGACATTCTCATCTCTATTTCTCATATACATAGTAGTAATTATAACTATAAATAAAACTTTTGGTCTTTTTAAAACTGCATTTTTAAAATATTACCTGTGCTCTGACACAATCTCTCCCTGTAATTTAATTTAATGGTAACTCTCATTTTTAAAATTAAAGACAGTGATGGAAACACATGATTCAGCTCCTAATTCTATCCTCCTCTATAATTGGGGGCAAGTGACTAATTTTTCATAACACATTTTTAATGGCCTGTGAAGTTTAGTAGCTGGGTGAAAATTAATAAGTGTGCTTTCTGCATTTAAGGATATATAGAAATATTTCAATAGGCTAATTTTTAAATATGAGATGTAACATTGTGCTCAAGACACTCAAATGTCTATCTGACCTTCACCACAGCACATCTGACTCATTTTTTTCCTATTTTACG
Source organism: Suricata suricatta (assembly GCF_006229205.1). Lineage (NCBI taxonomy): Eukaryota > Metazoa > Chordata > Mammalia > Carnivora > Herpestidae > Suricata > Suricata suricatta. Next base: position 105,749,532 of record NC_043706.1, on the reverse strand, counting down.
ATTTCACAGAATTGATGCAAAACTAAATTAAACAATGCTACTAAAGACAGTAAGAGAAAAAAAAACAATTGGCAGTCCATAAGTAACTTAGAGAGTAACTTTGGAGCTAGAAGGAACTTTAGTCATCAGAAAATTAATAAACAAAAATTAAACAAACTAACAAAAGAGCAATCCTGATTTCATTCTTTCTCTTTTATTTAAAAAAATATATTTTGGTTTATTTATTTTTGAGACAGAGAGAAATAGAACATGAGCCGGGGAGGGGCAGAGAGAGAGAGGGAGACACAGAATCTGAAATAGGCTCCGAGCTCCGAGCTGCAAGCTGCCAGCACAGAATCCGATGCTGTCAGTGCAGAACCCGATGTGGGGCTCGAACTCACGGACCGCAAGATCATGACCTGAGCTGCAGTCAGACACTTAGCCAACTGAGCCACTCAGCCACTCCTTGCAATTTTGACTTCAAAAATGAGGAAAAGGGGGCACCTGGTTGGCTCAGTTGGAAAAGCATGTGACCCTTGATCTCGGGATTGTGAGTTTGAGACCCAAGTTTGTGTAGAAATTCCTTAAAAATTAAAAAAATTAAAAAACAAAGATGAGGAAAAGGAGACTAAATTGTTGACATGAAAAGGATCTCATTAATTTCAGAATCAAGTCTAAACAGCATGTCACTGGACCTCTGGGCTAGTACTTATCCCACAATAATAATGGCTTTTAATTGTTTCAAGGATAAAACAATTATTTTTAACATCAGATCATCAATGGACAGGGTGAATATAATTTGCAATAGGAAAAGGCTGAGACTTTCAGTGTATGTGGGAGAAAAATGCAGACCTTTTGCTATCCCATTCTATGAAGTCAGACCTTCATGTGCTCAGGGTGAGGTTTCTGATTGTAAAGTCTACTAGGGAAAGACATGTCCATATCGTGATCTGTGTTGTGCTTAGAAGTCAATCTATGTTCTTCCAAGGCTCTGTGTAAACCACCATTCTCCCCTTTGATTGAATAAAGCCCTCTTGCCTGGAAGCACACTGTTAGGGTAGAGGAGGTTTGTTAAATAATAATCCTACCTTGGACTGATGAGATTCAGACAATAATAGTTACTTACTGATGTAATTTTAAAATTGTATTCATTGAGGTCTGAATTGCATAATATCTTCCAGGATACAAAATCATAACATACTTATTTCTTTTTGTGCAAGGAAAGGAATTCTAGCCTAGAGTCCAGGCAGGACAGGATTGAAGCAACCTTGCCTATGGAAGGAGGGTAGACACCTAAAACAAGGCTGGACGCTAAGGAGAGAGCCAACCCATAGGGACTCCCACAAATAAGCACAATTAATGGACTCTAGTAGTAATGATGTTAAATATCTAATGCTAGGTTGCCCATTTCTGCACTATAATTCTCTCATATCATCCTCCAGTCTTTGGTAAATTTTACAATGCAACACAACCATCTTAGTGATATCTCTGCTTTGGGCAACAGAGAGAGGACCCTGAGGACAATCCCAGTGTGAATTTGACTAGAGAGAGAGATGGGGCAGCATCAAAAAAAGTTTTAGGAAACAGCAGGAAGTGGTGAGCAGAGAGACCAGAATATCCTAGAATCTGAAGATTCTTAGAAATACTAAGTGTGGAGGGAAAAAAACGTTTGTATGGGAGATACAACTAGTTTATTGGGGTTTAATGTGAGATGATGCTTCAAGTTTGAAGAACCTACATTTTTTAGATATCTGTTGATTGAGAAAATATAGAACAGATGAAAAGATACTATGAAATAAATATTGCAAAGCAATTAATTCTCACTTTTATAAGAATACTCTATATACATTTGGAAAATGGTAATATATATGGTATGTGACTATTTATTTAGACACAGATACATACATATGGCTATGGACCTATCTAATAATTCTGTAGAATCCTAGCAGACCAGGACACCATGTCAATAAGCACTAGACTGCGTCCTAAATCATTGCCCTGATGGCCAACAACCTGTCTCCTGTAACAACAAGAACTTTAATATCTAATATGTAAGACTTCTTCCACCACTTAACTTCCTCCCTTTATCCATTTAGAATTACAGGTTATTCAAACTAAAAAATTTTGAGTGCTCATGTAATCTAATCCTTTCAGCTGGCATTTTGAGATTGAAAGCCTAGATAACAATGATAGTCAATGTTCAAAGAGGCTCACCAAGTCCATGGAGGCTCACCAATATATCTGTAGAATAGATTAAAAAAATTTCTCATACTAGATTCCATTCCATAGCCCAATATTCAGTCCAAAGTCCTGGTAGCTGTTTTGAGCATTGAAAACTCACCACCACTTGAGTGGTATGGGTTCACACATTAATGGCTTTCTTCGCTTGGCCTTATCTAACCCTCAGTTGGTAAACTATGATGTCAAATGGCAGAGAATCATTCTTGAGTGAAAAAAATAAAATATCATCCCTGAAAATTCCAAATTAGTTTCAGCAAGGCTGGAATGGAAAATCTCATTTAACTAGCAAGTGCAATAAAGATGTGACATTTACAAACTAATTATAACACATTTCCATTCTTCATTGGTACACTAAATGATGACATATTGTTCTTTTATAGTTGCCATTTCCAAGTTTTAATTGCTTTGGCTTAATTGGTTTAATCCAAAAAATGTCAATTCAGTAATTACCGCTATGCTGTTGGAATTAGTTTCATTTATTGTGCAAAAGAAAATTTGACTTCAGAAAGGGAAAAACAGTTATAATATAATACCAGGGGAAATACTATATCATCAAAGTATTTAAAAACAGTATCATATAAACTGAAACTCAGTTTATTTTACAGGAATAAAGAAAATGTTCTTTTTTTCCATTTTAAATGATAATAAGCCAAATAAATAATCAAATACAAATTAATTAATCAAGAATCACATTAAATCCTTTATAAATTTATTAATTTGCTTGGAAAATAACTGCCAAATGCCAATTATATGCCTGGAAAAGCAGTCATAGAACTACTTTCATGGAATCTAATGGGTGAGAAAAAAATAATCAACACAAATCCATGTATAAATATAAACTGTGATCTTAGATGAAAAATTACAGTTTGTTTTGTGAGTGTATCAGACCCTGATTCATTGAAAAGGAGCTAGCTGATTGGTATAGAGGTGGAAGAAGAGTATTTCATGCACAGGAGAGAAGTATAGCACATTTCAGAAATTGAGGGACAGCCAGTGTGGCCTACGCACAGAGAAGAAGGTGGAAAATGGCACAAGATGAAGTGGGTCAGTTAACAGGGGCTATCTCATTGAGGCATGTTAAGAATTTGGTTTTTCCTAACAACAATGGGGATTCATAAAAGTTTTTGAAGCAATAGCATGATGATCAAAACTGAACTTTAAAAAGATCACTTTGGTGGCAGCAAATGGAACAGATTGGAAAAGAAGAGTGGATTTAAGAGATGAGTTTGGAGACAACTGCAGTATTCCGAGTGAGAGATAATGATCAGTTAGAAGATAGAGTTTATGTCTTCAATTGAACAATCCATAAAGTCTGAAGTTATTTGTGTTCTTCAAGTGACCTATTTTCACAGAATTACACATGTCAGACTCAAAGGGAAAGCAGAGTGATACAATAGAAGGCATTCATGCTTTAGAATGAAACACACCTGGTTTAGCTCTGGTCTGAACTTTTGGCTCCACTACTTATTAGCTAAGGGACCTCATACAGAGCCTTAAGCTCTCTGAGCCTCAGCTTTCATATCTTTGGAGCACATAATACAACCTCCCACAGCTGAGAAGACTAAGTGTGACAATGCATGTGATATTCCCAGCATGTGGAAGGCCAGTTTGTATGAAGAGCCCTAGGACAGATGGTTTCATCCCCTCATGTTCGAGATCCTTGAATTCCTTTGAAACCTGTTCCTCCTCCTGGGTTCCTTTCCCAGTGAGAAGCACTAAAATCCACCCCGTTGCACAAATCAGAGCCCAGCAGGCATCCTTTTTCCTCACCTCCATGACCGTCAAGTCATATCAACTTTATTCTCTAAATAGCTCCTCAATTTATGGACCAACTCACTCTCTTTCACTAACCTAATTAAGGTCATCAGCATTTCCAGCTTGGATTATCCCCTTCACTAATTGTCCTGCCTCAGTTTTGTTTCCTCTTCATTCTTCTTGCTAGCCACATGAGCCTTACTATCTTAGCTCTTTCACCACCCTCCCTAAGCCAGGACAAAGTCACCTGGTTCCTTAGTATAATTAACAATACCCTGCATGATCTACATTCTGCTTACCTCCCAGCCTCACCTCTTGCACCTCTATGTCCAGCAGCTGAGGAAACTGCTCCTCACTCAGGACTTGAGCTCTCAGAAATACACTCCTTTCACCTCAAGACTCAGACCAATGGATGGATGCAATTCCTCCTGTCTGGATCACCTTTCTCTCAAAGCTTCTCTTCACTGGGTCAATACCTACTCAAAACTGAAGTCTTGGCTCAGATGGAGCTTTGGGAGGCACTTTCCCCCACCTGAGTGTATCCCAAGAGTGTAGGACAGCCTATAACTTGAATTTCATTATTTGAATGAGTTGAGTGGGCAGACAAGTGGGGCATGAGGAGTCTCACTGGATTGGCAAAGGTCACATAAATTGTGGTTGGAGGGTGAGCAGAAGACCCAGGTTTCCTGCGATAAGTCATAATGTGCCTTTCTCCCCATCATGCCGACACCTACCTTATTAATTTCTGTTTACATTAGCTTTCTTCATTAAGCCTTAGAAACATTCTCTTCATGTGGTTACAAAATGTTGCACGTTTATACTGTGGGTTATCATTTTTTCACTCAAAACAGACCATTGTCACGTCCTTTCCCAAGATTTCTATGACTTTCCTGAAGTGGTAGCCATAGCTCCCATAACACTCTCAAGCACTCCTGCCGATTTTTTAGTCATCTCCTTCCCCATGATACTGTAAACTCTCTGAAACTAAGACCATTCTAGATTCATTTTACATCTCTGGTACCCCAGGCTGTTTTTGAATCCAGTAGTACTTAATATTTGTTTAACATAATAGTACTCCAGAGCTAACTGGTGTCCAAACAAGGGCAACTAATATGAGATAAGGTATGCCAAGAAAAAGATGATGCAAGAGTAAGAAGACGGGCTAAAACAATGATGGCTTTGCCATCTAGTGATAGAGAATGCGAGAAAAAGCAGATGGCTCTGGCTAAGATAAAGAATCCGGAAGGCAGCTGGGAAGATGGTGGCACTGCCGAACAGGCTGCCTCCCCTGGGGAGTACCTTCAGTCCTGCTGTGGCCTTCCTGCCTCTCTGTAGTCAAGATAGAGAACTGGAGATGGAAAGGAAGAAGCTGTCACTTTCAGAGAGCTGAACAGTTAATTAAGTAGGAAAACTGACTCATATGGCATTTTCTAAGCCTGCTGGGAAGCCAACACTAGAGTAGCTGGTTTCACAGGTTTGAAATGGCAGAATCAAAGTCAACTAATTGTAATGCAAATGCAACTGAGCTGGGAGTGGAAATCCAAGTGTTCTAATCTTGCCCTGTGGCCTTAGGAAGACTTCTGAGCCTCATTTTTCTCCTCTGTGAAACAAAAGATTTAAACTAGATGGTCTCCAACAGCCTTTTCTCATTTAGGGATTGTGCAATTTATGGGACTGGCTCCTGGATTTATTTAAAGCAGCTACATAACCAAGGTAGAGAAGACTGTCCTTCTGATTAATGTATGCAAATGCAGACATCCAATCTCATCCCTTCACTCCTAAAAGACCAGTTGACGCATAATGATATCCCCCTCATCCACATATGGTAAGCACAGCTATAAGCTTCATCAATAAAAAGTTACAGATGTGGTGGGGCTGCAAAGCAGTGGTTTGCAAATACCAAATTCAGCATGGCAGCTTGTTTAAAACAAAGCCTTGTTCCATACCTAGCAAATCAGAATCTCCAAGATGGAGCCCAAGCGTATGTTTATAGTTTTGTATACTTTTTTACTTTTTATAAACCTCACATATGATTTGATAATTAGCTAGTTTGTGGCTCATTTTTAAAGAAAAGTTAGTGTTTCTCAAAGGGTGGCCTGTAGATCATTTTCATGTGAATTATCTGAGAAGCTTGTTAAAAATATCTGGGAATGTAGCCAACAATCTCCATTCTCACAATTCTTTCAGTCACTTTATAAATAGTTTTTTTACACACTGACAAATGAAATCATTATGTGGGCAAAATCTCAAAGTCTATGAAACAATATAGTAAAGATAGAAAATTATGATTGCAATATAGGTTTATTTCAGCATTATTATTATGATTATTATTATTGTATTGTTTCAGCATTTCATCTAATCCCCATAACAAATCTATAATATAAGCATTTTAACTTCATGTTACTTATAAATTGAAGCATTTGAGAATTCAGGTAACCTGCTCCAACACACAAGATTCATAATATGGATGCACTGGAACTGAAAATAATGTCCTGTAACTAGGAAACAACTCATATTGCAACAGAATGTGTAATTAAGATTTCAGTACACCTTTTAATTAAACAATTTGCTGAGATCTTATCTGATGAGGCAAGTTAGAAATATGTCTCAGTTCCTACTGGTTGGATTTATTAGCTACTACAAATATGTTAATGCCATTATAATAATCATAGGTTACCCAAGATAATCTACTAAGCAACAAAATTTCAGAGATGTCCTAGAATCATAAAATGATCTAAGGTAGTCATCATTTCTAGTCAACAACCTTCAAACGCAAATATGTACAGGTGAGAACCAGAAGTATGCTAAGGTCTTACTCACCCAGTTCTAGATGTTAGATACCTGACCTCTTCATTAATCTGTTTTTACTCCACAGGCCCTAGATTCTGTGCTCCTCCACTCAGTATGCCAACTACTTGCCTTAATGCTAGAATAGGATTACATTAGATTTCAAATGTCTTTCAAGGAATAAAATATTAAATGCTGTTACTACAGATATATTTTTAGGACAAAGTTTTTTTTTTTCCTTGAGTGTCCTCAATTTATCTAAGAAAATACTTGCTTATGAAAAGATGTGCATGTGTTTGCCTCTTGGTAAATTGAAGCAGAAAGAGTTTCCCAGATTCCCTGTTCCTGAGTTGGCCAGTTTTGAGTCAAGCATTGAGTCAAGTAGGCATTTCAGGAACTGAATGAACCTTAGCTATTATGAGACCTAGCTTTGATTGTACAAAAAAATTCACTGAAAGTATAAACATAAAATATAAAGTCATCCAAAGCCATGTAATTTTTAACAGAATACAAATTCTTATCTTTCCTGTGTTCACACCCTACGCTTTTCCTCTTTCTTTCCATTGATGTTAGAGAGTTTCTAAAATATGGGGATACACAGGTATTTTCACAAAGGGGAAAAAGTGATGAAAATCACATCAAACAAGAGAGATTGCCAAAAAACAAATCAAACACTCACTAGCTGTAGATAGACTTGATGAAGATATTCTGACTGAGATTTTGGTGATTATTTGCTTGCTTTACTTTCATTCAAATTTTGCATGCCAACTCAGATTGCATAGCTATATCCTGTCAAGCGTTTTCCTGAAGGAGCCATTTCTTTCACAAAATCAATATCTAATTTTCTAAATAAAGAAGAAAAGCATACTTACAAGTCTCAGATTAAGATATGCTGTTATTTCTCAGAGGTTTAGGAAGAAACTCTGATGAACTTTCTTTCCTATAAATCAATAATAAAAGTTATTAAACACTGGAAAAAGTATAACTTCAGTTAGACTAACAAATTTTACAGATTTTGTCTGTGCTTTATTTTTTTTTTTTAATAGAGCTACAACTGGTAAACACCATGACTTGCCTGACTTTCTTGAGCAAAGCAGAACCTCCAATCCTACAATAAAATGTTCTGTTAAAAGTCAAAATAGCTTCATTTCAAATAACAGGTGTTAGTACCTAGGATTCTCAGCTACAATTACTGCATCAGTGCTATTAGGAATTAATGTCAAGTTGAGAAAGTCATCATCTAAAAACTATAGGCCATTATAGCAAATACTTGTAAGCACAGAAACATGACTAAGAAAATATTTGGCATGACCACACTTTTGGGAAATTGTAAAGCATATGACACTTTTCCAATATGATTGTAGAAGTATTTTTTACATTTCTTAAGTGCCCTGAGGCATTGGACCAATTTTCCCACTACCTAAATGGAAACCATGTGGAAACAAGTCAACCACCGTGCTCCTAGAAACAAAGATAAACAATGTCCATTCTTGTTCACAGAATGGGGCCTGTGTCTCAAGATTGAGCACCTGACACAAGAAGGGTGAAAAATAATTGGGGCATGAACCATCAGTATTCACACTAGCCACTGATAGCAAGAGGGCACTTTGTAAACTCCCTCCACCACACTCCAACTGTCCTCAGCCATCTAGCCATTCATTCTTCTTCGACTACTGCAACAACATCCTAAATGACTCTTCACATTCTTGCTTCCTGAAACTCTGTTCTTTACACAGATGTCAGATGGAATTATGCCAAAGTAAATGTGCTCATGGTCATTCTGGAATTAATCCTTCATAACCTTCCCATCACCTACGGGATCAAGTCCACACCCTTTCACAGAGTGTATGGTGTCTCTGGGAGTTGGCCCCAATCTACCTCTCCTTCCTTTACACCAAGGTCCAACCTGCATGAATCCTAAAGCTCTGGAGTCATACCCAGCCAATGGCATCCCTGTGCCTTGTTTATTTTGCCCCCATGACAAAGGTTCTTTGCCCTTAATCCCCTCCCCATCCCATGGTAGCATATATTCATCCATTCAGAGTTAACTTGGGCACATCTTTTCCAGAAGACTTCTATGTTCCCTCCCCTTTGCTCCAAAACACTCTGGTGTATCTCTATTATTAAACTTATAAATTTCAGATTAGTGCCTTCCCATCTCCAACTCACAGTTTTTTAAAGCCTTTTGAGGACATGGGCTGTGACTCATTCCTCTTGCACAACATTTTGCACATGGTAGGAGGAATGAAATAAATATCTGTTGAATGTCAAGGTGCATGAGGTACTTTTCAGACTCAGAGCTTCCTGAATGTGTACTTCTTTCACTGTGAAAGAATTTTAAAATCTGAAACAGATATCTTTTAACCTTGTTCCTATATCCAGCTTCCCATATTGTTTTCACTGTTCCTCTCACTCTGCATCTGAGACTGTTTCCCTTCAATTGAGCCCAGTTTGTTCAGGCCAAATATAAAGAACTGAGAAGAGGAAGAGAAAAATACATGAAAACACGATCATGGGGGAAGTAACAATAAAGTTCAATTTTGTAAGCTTCAAAATTTACATAATACAGCATAAACATTATGCCTAAAATCAAGATTAAGAAAACATACTTTTGTAGTCCTAATTTTTTCAAACATCTGCCTATAGCTCTTGACAAAGATCTAGTAGAAACTGCAAACAGGAATTCAGTTTAAAGTCAGTTTGATAAAAACTAAATATTGTTATTTGTGTCTTTAAAATGCATGTTTTTTAAAATCCCTATTTTAGACCTTTTCCATATTAGTGTTTTCATTTAATGAATTTCAACTACTTCTACCCTGTGTAATATAACCAAGAAACAAACAAAGAAAGAATATAGTGACATAGTTATTTTTTCCTCTCCACCTCTTTGAGGTTATATTACATCCAAATATACTTTGGAATGGACTTTGAAAATAATATTCCATACATATTTTTGACTATTCACACACATCAAAATTTAGATTTATGAGGGATATACTAAAGATTAAGAGACTAAGAGAGTCTCTACTTATCCTAAATTATCAGCTATCTAAATTTTTACTAACAAAAGAGCAGTCACATCTGAAAATGTTTCAAGAACAGTGGCATGCCCCTAACAACAGCAAAAAAATCCTTTTGAGCTCACATCTCCTATTTATGAATATTTATTTTTATAAATTACAAGTATCATTATACTAATAGATTAATTGAAGTTGTATGTTATATTACAATTATGATATATGATAAATAAACAGAAACTTAAAATAGAATCAAAATAATATAACTGGGTATTCTACCATGTTCTTCCTGAACTTCAATATAAGATGCAGAATTTGATTCTGCAGGGTCTAACTATATACCTCTACGAGGTCTCATTCTCTCTACTATCTCTCTCAGAACTACAATTAAATCTATTGAAAACATAGTGATATATATTACAGCTAAGAGATACCCAAGGCAAGAAGGCAGTGGTCTCACCAAAGGGTGTTTGTTGTATGCCTTACAAGAGGAGCAGATCCAGGTGTGGGTAGGTCAGCAAAAATCCACCCTCTTAGGATTACATGCACACCCAGCATCGTGAATCATCTGGTCCAGTGATTTTCAAACTTCTTTTAACCTTTTGTTTCCAAATGAACCCTTTAGCCGATGTCCAGTATGTCAGATGCATACAAGGAGCACTCCTCAGGTGAAAGCAGCTTCAGGCTCTACCCACTTTCTCCTCTCCCTCCCCTTCTCTCCCTCCAAAGATGTAGTTTGAAAATTACATGACTGCACTCCCATATTGGAGATGAGGCTACCAGGCTGGACATGGAACAAGAGCAGCCACCTCATGAAATAATGTAATATTTTAATGCAATTTTATTTAAAAAATCAAAATTAGTTTAAAAACTCTATGATAAAAAAATCAAGAATTTAAATAAAGATTTGACCCTGTATTTGCACAACTCGGTGTCACATACATCACCCTAGACCTGGACGTGGTCCAGCAACTTCTCTGAAAGAATAAAGTACAAATATAAAAATAATGTCATATTAGTTGTATTAAGTAAATGTCTCTATATTATTTAGGTCTATAGAAAAAAAAGAAAATGTAGTCTGGAGGACAAAGCCCAGACAAGGGTGTTCTGTGATATATACCTTCGCACTTCAGTCTGCAGGACTGGGGATATGGTTTGGGAATAAATAAGCACCTAGACATGAGGTAATGCTCAGATAATTCTTGCATTTGAGCTATTTTACAATTTCAATAAGCTACTAAATCTAGTTACAGCTGCTTCAATAAGCATTCATCTATTTTTGTTTTTAAAAGCATCATTCTAAAATGCATAAAAACCTGCAAGTGAAATGTGTCAAGTGAACATCAGCTGATTCCTAAAAGCAAATTAACCACTTCAACTGCAAGACCTAGTTTGAAAAAGCTGTTCTTAAAATGTACATAACCTCTCAAGCATTACAATGGTGAAAACAAGCTTCAAAGTAATGAATCACTGTGACATTAGAAAGCATATACAATATATACAAGGGAATACTACATGGCAATGAGAAAGAATGACATATGGCCGTTTGTAGCAAAGTGGATGGACCTAGAGGGTGTCATGCTAAGTGAAATAAGCCAGGCAGAGAAAGAGAGATACTATATGTTTGCAGTCATAGGTCTAACAGGAGAAACCTAACAGAGGACCATAGGGAGGGGAAGGGGGAATGAGAGCTGGGGAGAGTGAGGGACACAAATCATGAAAGACTATTGAATACTGAAAATGAACCGTGGACTGAAGGGGGAAGGGTGGGAGGTGATGGCCATGGAGGGGGCCACCTGTGGGGAGAGGCACTGGGTGTTATATGGAAACCAATTTGACAATAAACTATTATAAATTTAAAAAAATAAAATAAAATAACCAGAAAAAAGAAAAAAAAAAAGAAAGTATCATCTACATTCATGAGAATGTTTTCTATCCACAGAACCCATGTGAACTAGTTTAAGAAAACAAATGACTACATGACTGACACAAAGTCGGCACTCAACACATATTTACTAGATAAATATATGAATCAATGAATGAATGAATGAAGTTGAAAAAAAAATTAGAAACAGGTAGAATAAAACCAGATTATAGAGAGCTTTGGAACAGAGACTTTATGTTGTGCGCTACTGAGCACAGATTTAACAAGGAGGTGGGAAAAATTCACTCTTTAAAAGAAAGAATTGATGATTTTATAGGGAGCCAATGGTAAATCCAGCTAAAAGTCTCTAGAAATAATCTTGGCAATAGGCAATAAAGACCCAGTCAAAGGGTAAAAACAATAAAATTGGAGTAAGGAAGGTGTGGCAGATGCTGCTGGTTGGCTCCCAAGCTCTTGTCCTATCTCCTGTAGAAACAGGAAACTTAGCTGGGCGCATAGCTAAGGACCATATATTCGAGCCTCCCATGCTACTAAATATGACCATGCAACTGGATTTTGTCATTCAAATGTGGGCTATAAGCAGAAGGAAAAGATTTCATTTCTAGGTTATATCCTAAAAGAGAAGGAATTGTGGCTTCTGCCTTTGAAGACTGGTTTGTACCTGTGGTGCTAAACCATCATTCACCAAGCAGACAAGGACCATCAAGACTCTGGGGATGATGACAAAGCAACAAAATGGAGGGAGCCTGCATCCCTCAAGTGGCCATGCCACTATTCCACCTCTGTACTATCTACCTGAGCTGTCCATAACACAGAATTAAATTTGCATTGTGTCTAATCCATTGTTATTTTTGTACTTTGTGATAATTGGCAGACTAATCTCTTAAATAATACAGATGAATCTTACAAAAATTTCACAGGATGCCTGGGTGGCTCAGTTGGTTAAAGCATCTGACTTCAGCTCAGGTCATGATCTCAGGGTTGATAAGTTAGAGCCCCGCATTGGGCTCTGTGCTGATAGCTCAGAGTCTGAAGCCCGCTTTGGGTTCTGTGTCTCCCTCTCTTTCTGCCCCTCCTCTGCTCATGCACTGTCTGCCCCTGCCCCCAAACATAAATAAACAGTTAAACAATAAAAAGTTTAAAAAAAACATTTAAAAATGAAAAAATCCATGGAATGTGGTGATTGCTATAGTGAAAGAAGGAAAGCAGTGAGCTGAAACAATTCCAAGGTTTTATGTTTAAGGAGCTGGGATAACAGAACCAGTAACAAAATAACAGATGAGGGGGAGCACTGATAAAGTTCAAAATGGTGGCAGTAGAGCCAAAGGGATATGCCGGGTAAGTCATGGAACAATGTGCCTGAAACTCAGGCAAGGGGAGAAAGTTGAAAATGGAAATTTCAGCAATTTTGTATAGAATATATAGTTGAAAAGATGCACACTGACAGAATCTCAGACTCAGAGAGATCAGGGTGTTCTCCCAGAAGGCAGGAGGAAGGAGCAATAATCAGCAAAGGCTGATTCTTATCTTAATAAGAGAAGTGTAATGATTAAAATAATGGAAAAACAGAATCAACGTTAGTCCAAGAAGACAAACAAATTTAAAAGGGATTTGATGTAGTCTAAACTTCTTAACTCTGTTTAAAGTTCTCATGAAAAATTAAAGCAAACATTTCTTGAGATTAAAAAAAAAAACATTAAGGTTCTAAATAAGCCAGGTCTCAATCATGCGTTAGTTTCCATTTAAATGTCCAGAATCCCAAGACAGAAAAGAATAAGCAACAGGTACTTAAATCATTCTTTCTCTACCTTTTTCTCACAGTAGAGAAAAGAATGAGGGGACAGGAGTAAAGGGAAATGGAAACAGAAGTGTTTTGCTACTTTCTTCATCCTCTGTAGGAGGCTGATGTCTATAAGTGGAAATGACAAAATGAAACAGAAACCTCCTCCCCAACTTTTATTAAGTTACATTCAAAGACGCAGTGGATATAAATTTCACTTTGGATCTACATTTACTTCACAGTGGATCTAAGTTTATGCTTTGAAGTTTATACAAGGTTGCCAACACGGAAGTCAGCTATGACATTATAAGAGTTTGGGAATCTATATCACTCGCCAGATGTGTTCCAATTCCTGGAAGGTCACCAGCATTCCATAATATTCAGGCAACACTGTGTGCCACGCTCTTCAATAGTCCTTCCTCCCCACCTGGCCCCTGCCATCTACCCAGGAGGACACTTTTTCATTCCACTGTCCACTTCAGAGTGAAGAAGATAACCATATTAGCTTTTTCCTAAGATTTTTCCCCCAGGTTTTGACTACAGAATGTACATTATTGTTACCCAAGTGACATCAAAATTCCAGGATTCTTTTTTTTAAATTATTTTTTAGCCATTTATCCAAGTATTTTATTTTTTGTTTTTGCTTTTTAATTTATAGTTTATTGTCAAGTTGGTTTCCATATAACACCCGGTGCTCTTCCCCACAAGCGCCCTCCTCCGTGGCCATCACCTCCCTTCCCCTTTCCCCCTCCCCCTTCAGCCCTCAGTTTGTTTTCAGTACTCAACAGTCTCTCATGACTTGCTTCCCTCCCTCTCCCTAACTCGTTTTCCCCCTTCCCCTCTCCATAGTCCTGTTAGGTTTCTCCTGTTAGTCCTATGAGTGAAAACATACGGTATCCGTCCTTCACCTGACTTATTTCACAGCAAAGTGAATGGACCTCAAGTGTGTCATGTTAAGCGAAATAAGTCAAGATTCTTTAGCATTATATTTTCATTGAAACCAATCATAACAATTCACTTTGTGTGAGGAATTGATATTCTCCCTTCTTTCCTTTGAAGAGAAGTCTGTTAGTAATCTTTTCCTCCACATAGTGATTGCATTATCCATGGTCTTTAAACTGTTTGGGGGGTAGGTTTTGTCCTTATTGTTTCTAGCATTATACTTGAGTTTCATAATCAATCCTTCTTAAGTTCTTAACTGGTTCAAATTGTGGGATTCCACACACACCCCATCTTTTAATATAATGACCAGAATTACTATTCATTTCCTTTAAGTAAATCAGGGTAGAAAGGCCCACCCTAAAATGACCTCTCTTTTATGAATGGTCGTAAAATACCTGAACAAAAGTTACTACACACCATCAAATTAGCTTGAGGCAAAAAAAAAAAAAAAAAAAAAGGTTTTTTTTTTTTCCCTAATTTTGAGTTAAGGTAAGAATATATGTGTACTGGGGTGGGGGCAGAAGAGAGGATTGTATTTCATGGAATTTAGCATGAAGCAGACAGTATTGTCATGCTTCGCTCCCACTTGGTCTGCCTCTCCTCAGGCGTGGCTTGTGTGGTTCTACAAGTCCTGGCTTTGAACATGTATAAGTGAAAGCCGCTCTGATCACTTAGGAAAGCCCCTGTCTCTACTGTCTTACCATGTGTCAGAGAAAAACCACATCACTGAAACACCAGATGCGCATCTATTGGAAACTACTCACTGTTTCTTAATGCTGCTTGCAAACTTTAATGAAGGAAGTTATGTTTTAAAGTTTTCCAGTCGTACTAAACTGCTTAGCCTAGATGACTTTCCTGCTTACATCACAACTGTCAAACACCAGGAAATCATCTCATAAGCCTCAGATGCGTTCCATATGACTTACACCATTTTCAAAGGTATATCTGGGGCTAGCAAGAACACTGTTAAGCATCACAGTTAATAATAAAGTAGACTTATAATTTTAAGCACTAACCCCACTACTCTTATATTCATACTAGCGTATTTAGATCTGGTGTTTATGTTCACAAAGAAAGCCAATAAAAACCATTTTAGATATGAAAGTGAATATACCAACTTGGTAGGGAAGAAAGCTAACAATTCCTGAGTGTTCATGATTTTCCAGATGTCTTAAACAGTCTCTCACTGAATCTTCACAAAAGCCCTCAAAAGCAGATATTAATACTATTGGATACCAAAAGGAGCCTGAGGTTATAATGGAGCCAGCACCAAACACTGTCAAGATTTGAACCCAGGTCTGCCGGACACCAAGTCATTCTGTCTCAAGAACAGCAGCCTAATCTGATTAAATCAACCCGCCAAGAAGCACAAAGTAAATATGTGGGAAAGAAGACTTGATCAACTCTACTTTAGAGGTTATTTTGGATATGTCACATTTCTTTTCAAAGTGACTTTTAGGGGTTTTTAGTGGGTGGCTCAGTTGGTTAAGCGTCTGACTTCAGCTCAGGTCATGATCTCATAGTTCATGGGTTCCAGCATGTTGGGCTCTGTGCTGACAGCTCAGAACCTGGAGCCTGCTTCGGATTCTGTGTCTCCTTCTCTCTCTGTCCCCGCTCCCATCTCAAAAATAAACATTTAAAAATTTATAAAAACCAAAGTGGTTTTCATAGGACATTCTATTAGCATTGAATTTTAATACCAGCTGCTCTGTCCTCACTTTGATGAGATCAATAGTCTGTTTAAAGGAGTCAGCTCTGTTTTTTCAAAAGCACAGCAATATCCCTGAAGGCAATCGGGACAGCAATAAATGTGTTATCGTCTTCTATATCTACCAGAAAGTGATTTGACAGACTCTTAGGTTAACAGAAGTGCAAAGTGGGAGATGAGTACGAAAACCATAAATAGATCCTCACTTTTAAATAATATATATTATATTAAATATAATAATAATATTATAATATATACTGTTATTATATACCAATTTATTATTATTATTATTTAGTGTCCTTATGGGTAGGCCAAGATGCTCTTATAAAATGGACATGAATAATGACCTCTTACAAAACAGTAAACACTTTGGACTTTAGTTTCTATACGTACA